>NW_026712207.1:5296467-5896467 GCF_030504385.1 Musca domestica | reverse complement strand
GTTCGGTTTGGGTTACGATAAGACTGGCCTGCCACTGCAAGGGGCTTGCCAAAGAGTAGTTAGAGATTTTCTAAATCATTTATACCTCCTCCTGCAAATATAATCGTTAGCTGCGAATTCTTTTTTAACTGCCTGCCATTAAATTGATCGAAAAATTCATTCATTTACACAGAAGCTTCGATTTGCTGTTCCGCAGGACTCTTTGGTTTGTTTTATCACTGCATACGACAAATAATTCTCTGGTAATACCGGTCACACATAGTGATCGATTTGGGTTACTATGAGTCAAGCTTTCTGTTGAAAGGGGGACTGTCAAAGTATAATTAGTGATTTTCTAAATCATTTTCTGTCCTCCGACTAACAAAATCGTTAGTTGGGAAAACTTTTTGAATTGGCTCCCTTTAAGTCAAGTAGGCGGTAATTCACCTACACAATGGCTTCAGTTTACTGTTCCGCAGAACTCTTTGGTTCGTTGTTCCACAGGAGTCATGTGAACAGCATCAACAAATCCACCCAATATTCGTTGACCGCTTACCTAGCTTTCGGCAATACACCGTTTACCATTTTCTGAATCATTTTCTGTCCTTCGACGAAGTGAATGTTTAGCTTGGAATACTTTTCAAACCAGCTCCTATTGAGTTAAGTGACCGGTAATTCATTTACACAGGAGCTTTGGCTAGTTATTCGACAGAAGTCGCTGTGGCTCGCTGTTTCACAGGAGCTTCGGATTGTTGTACTACAAAAGCTTCGAAACATTGTTTCCCAGGAGTCTTCGGTCCGTTGTTCCACAGGCGCTTTTTCTTATAGTTCAAAAGGAGTTTTGGCTCGTTGTCCCACGGGAGACTTCGATTCATTGATCCACAGGAGTTTCGGCTCGTCGTCCCACAGATAACTTTGGGTCCACAGGAGTCCTTGGCCTGGTTTCCACAACAGCTTTGGCTCGTTGTTCATTGGGAGCTACGGCTCATTACTTCACAGGAGCCTTCGGATCGTTGTCATACAGGAGTTGCGGCTCGTTGCTCTACCCACAGTAGCTTGGGTAGCCCTAATATAATTTCCCAACCATTTCCGACCCAAACATATCCCATTGAGCTGCCGAACCCAAACGAGTTCCGATTCATTGTGGGCTGCCAATATTTAACTAGAAAATAGCACGTTTATACATTGAATATCAATGAATATCACTTTCATGGAGAGTCCTTTAAGCATTTTGTGTTTCAAAATCTTCAACCCTATATGGGGGAGAGAGCATAAGAAATTGTCCGATCTCTAAAATCTTTATAACAGATCTTGTGTTGATAGAAATATTGAGATGTGCCAAGTCTGAAGGGAATCGGATGCTAATTTCGCATTTTATGAATTTCATGGTTTCTGAAAATGATGACCCTTTGTAGGGAAGGTACCAGAAGTAGTAGACCAATATATCCCATATTCACTCCAGACCTTGGGTTCATAAAAATATTGTGATGTGTGTAATTTGAACGGAACCGTATGTTTCTTTTCGGATTTCATGATCGTTTCGGTTATTCAAAACTTTGCCCCTTTGTGGGGGAGGTATCAGAAGGAATAGTCCCATCTATACCATCTTTATAACAGACCTTTTGTTGACGGAATTATTGAGATATTCCAAGTCTGAATGGAATCGGATGTAAATTTCGTGTTTTATGAGCTTCATGAATATTCAAAATTTTCAGCTTTTGAGGGAAAGGTACCAGAAGGGGTGAACCGATATATTCCATCTTCACACCAGACCTTGGGTTAATAAAAAATATTGAAATGTATGTATTTCGAAGACTATCGGACACTTACATCTAATTAAGGGTTGCAATTATTCGAAATGTTTACGCTTTGTAGGGGAGGTACTTGATTGAGTGGACCGATATTGTCTGTTTTTACACTTGACCTACCACTGACGGAAATATTAGGATATACAAAGTTGGAGCGAAATCGGGTAATCGTGTATTTCTGTGCAGAAAATATATATTTGTTTTTAATTTCGACCTTTTGGGAGGAAGGTACCAGAAAGTGTGGACCGATATTGCCCATTTCCGAACTCAATCTAAGTTTTATAAAACTATTACGAAGTAGCAACTTTGGACCAAATCGGATACTCCCTTCGAGAGTTATCGTGCGCATCAGCCAGACAGACGGACGCACGGACATCTCTAAATCGACTCCAAATGTTCTGAACGTAGATCTAGGGTCTAAAACCGTTATTTCGACAAGGCACGTTTTGGCCGTATCAAATGGTATATACCCTCTCTATCTATATGGCTGAGGGTATAAAAATATATAAAACCAACATGGTTCCAAATTTACCCCCTTCGGATAACTTAACTAGTCATAACTAAACTAGGCTGAGGGTAAAAAATATAAAAAACCAACAGGGTTCCAAATATACCCCCCTCAAGGATTTTTTGTCTTCATTTTTAGGCAATATTTCACTTTGATTAAAGACTTCCCGAAATTCGAATCTACATCGTGCAGCCATATCCAAAACTGGGCCGATATTTTTAAAAATATCTTCTAAGTCTCGACAACATTGAATTATGTTAAGACACTAAAAAAAATAAAAAGTCTTAAGAGGAAAACCGATATATAATAAAATATTGACAAGATCGACCTTTGCCCTACCCACATCCCACAAAATTTCAATGACGCACCAAGTGTCAAATATTACATTGACTGCGATTACAACCCACACAACTACCACATGACTCAGTATGTTAATGGTATGTACAAATATTTCCAATTTTCATCTCCATTTTTTTTTTTTTTTTGTTGCCACAAGGAAAAGGAAAAACTCAATCATCAACTGGGATCAAACACAAATGTGATAAAACGCAAAAAAAACTTGGCCAACGTATCATCAACGTATCAAAAAGTTTGACCTTTTTCCGGCTCAAATACATTTGCGACGCATAAAGTTTATCATTATGATCATCATTATTGATTTGTGAGAGGATATACGTATGTATGTACGGAAAATTGTCAACATTACATACAGTCGTACACACATTTGTGGTTGACCACAAAACGCAACCCCCCACACACACATACATGCAAATATTTTTATGAATATATTCCGGCTGGAGACACACATACATATGTACATATCTACATCAAGGAAATCACTGTCAATCTTTTGGTTGACACGCAAAAAAAAAACTGATGAAGTAAAGTCAACGTTTTTATTTTTCTGGGGTATTGTTTTCTTTTTTTCTCCCCGTCATTTTCCAGTCCCTTAAGTAAACAAATATGGGTTTATTTTCATATCTCGGACTTGGCATACATTTCCATTTGGAAAAATGGAAACCACATAAAGGGAGGAGGAGGGGAGGCGTTACTATTGTTCAAAATTTCGCCAAATTGAAAATCAATTTTTTTCCTTCGCTTCTCTTTGTTATTCTCGTCCTGTCCTCGATTCCTGTTTATTCGAAACTTTGCAACTAAATAATACCCCAAAAAATAGTGGGAGAACCTTTCATTTCCTCTTTTTGTTTGTTTATTGAAGAACAAAAAAAGTGAAGAAGAAAACCAAATGGAACTATCTATCTGTGCGTGAATGGATAGTTCCCTCAATGCTTTGAAAAAAAAAAAAAAAAAAAAAAAAAAAACTCCCAATGACGTTTACTTTCAACAAATCTAAAATCCGTTTTGTGTTTTGTGCGAGATAGTAAAAACAAAAGCTACTTAACGGAATTGTGTAAACCACAGGCACACACACATGCATACATACATCCATGAGAGAAAAATGGAAGAGTCGTATGTGTGAAAACAGTCCATGGTGATGGTATTATAAAGATGGCCATAAAAAGACCCTCTCTGAGATATCCTTTAAAAAAAAATTTAAAAAAATAAAAAATGAAGTGAAGAACGGTCAAAAGTTGGTCGGCGCCGACTTTAAATTTGGTAAAGCCACCTGTAACAAAGAAACCTTTACATTGGTCCTTGAAGAAAAAATCCACTTTTTTCGAAAAATATAAAAATGCCAATATGGATCCACAATTTCCTAAACTTCTCTTATAACTACACCTATTAATAGTGGCAAAATGGTCCTACTAAAAAATATTTCAATTCAAATATTATTTACTTTAGGGGTTTTAATGCTCCAAGACAGGTTTTTTTCGCTGGAAATAAGTTAAGCATCTATCGGCAAACTATCAGAAAATGTTCCATGTAGGGTTTAAAACCAATCCCCGTTTATTGGTATTTTGGAGATTTGAGTCACATTTTTCATACCCTCCACCACAATATGGAGGGCATATTAAGTTAGTCATTCCGTTTGTAACACCTTGAAATATATATTTTAAATCCCACAAAGTATATATATTCTTGATCAGCATAAAATTCTATGTCGATTTAGCGATGTCCGTCCGTCTGTGGTAATCACTCTAGCTTCCGATAGAATTGAACGCGATTGATAAAATTTTACTCAAATATACACTATTTCTGCTGGACTTTTGGTATTGAAAAGTAGGCTATGTAGTTCCACGTTTTGGTATAGCCTCCATATAAAGGTACCTCCCGATATTCGGTGTTTTGATGATTTTTGCGACAATATTCATCGGAATTGTTACAAATTTGGTATTTGAAATTCGTAATGGATAGTACAGCCTAAGACAGAAAATTGTCTGTGCAGATCCACGTCTTCGTATAGCCCCCATATAACGGTACCTCCGGATAGTCGGTTCTTTGTTGATTTTAGCGACATTATTCACGGGAATTGTTTCAATTTTGGTATTTGCTGTTTGTTGTGGATGCTACAGCCTAAGACAAAAAATTATCTGTGCAGATCCACGTCTTCGTATAGCCCCCGTATAACGGAAGCTCCCGATATTCGGTATTTTGATGATTTTCGCTAAAATTAATCACCGGAATTGTTTCAAAATTAAGTATTTGGAGTTCGTAATGGGAACTACAGTCTGTGACAGAAAATTGTCTATGCAGGTCCTGGTCTCTACCTCCCTATATTCGGTATTTTGACGAGTTTAGGTAAAAAATCCACCGAAATTGTTTGAGATGTCGTATTTGAGGTTCGTAATGGATGCTACAGCCTGTAGCAGAAAATTGTCTATGCTTGTCCAGGTCTTCGCACAGCTCCGATATAACGGTACCTCCCTATATACGATATTTCGATGATTTTAGCTACATTATTCACAGTTTATTTCAAGTTTTGAATTTGAATATGGTAATGGCTTATGACAAAACAATGCCTATGTAGGTCCACGTCGTATAGACCCCAATATAACGGCTAAATTAGTTAATTTTAAAGATTTTAGCAGAATTTTTTAGGATTTTATTTCTTGAAAATGTTTAAATTCGTTCAAAATGGTGGAGGGTATTCAAAATTCGGCCCGGCCGATCTTACTGCTTTTTAACTTGTTTTTTTTTTTTTTTAATTTCGCATTTGAATATTGTAATGGCTTATGACAAATAATGCATGTGTAGGTCGACGTTGTACAGACTCTAACATAACTGCTACATTCGTTATTTTTAAAATTTTAACAGCTTTTTTAAGGATTTTACTTTTTGAAAATTTTCAAATTCGTTCCAAATGGAGGAGGTATTCAAAGTTCGGCCCGGCCGAACTTACTGCTTTTTAACTTGTTTTATCTTAATATCTCATCGATTGACGTAAGCTCAGCTGTAGCCAGGGTCTTCATTAAGACCGACCAAACCTTATGAGCGAAGAAGAGTAGATTTCTCTTTCTCTGGTTTGTAATGGAGATGATTGATTTCGAGTAGATTAGTTGATGATTGGGAATTCAACTTTGGCGATGCCTCGTAGGCGATCGGGAAATCCAGGGTTGATGTTCAGATGGTGAACGATTTGTGAACAATCGAGAACTATGATTTAGCGATGTTGGGCTATTCATGATTGATATTAGGAAGGTGGTGGTTGATGTAGCCGAGGATAATGTTCAGGTTACCGAATATTCGAAGGTGATTGGGAACTCGTACACGATCGTTGGATGTTGACAAGTGAGAAAGAGCAGGAATATTTGCTATTAGAGAGGCCCTGGCTTTCGGGAAATTGATTTAGCAGTCTTCTAAGACGAATCGGATAGTCTTGGTATAAATGTTCGTAAGCGGCAATGCACAGTAGTGATATTCGGAAGGTTGTTAAGGTTCTGTAGGTAACATAAGGTATGTTCGGGATCAATGTTTAGGTCTTTTGAGAGGCGTTGGAGTATGGCATTTGACTCTGGAATTACTAGGGAGAAGATGTCCATGTTGTTACACCAGAACAGAAAGAAAATAGACTGAAAAGAGCTAAAGAGTTGCTTCGCTTGGCCGAAAGTGGTGAGCTGCCGAATTTGGTTTTCAGCCGAATTTTATCGAATTTACTTTCCAAGGAGGTCAGCTGAAAATGTGCACCTTCGGTTGGCCACCAGAACTCAAGTGCCGGCCATGGTGATGGTGTGGGCCGCCATAACAGCCGATGGTCGCTCTCCGCTCGTATTAATCGACAGTGGTATCAAAATAAATGTCAAATATTATCGCGAAAACATGCTGGAGGGTGTATTAAAGCCTTGGACATGCAAACATTTTGGTCTTGAACATTCCAATAGGACTCATCACCATCGAACTTAGCACGCGCCACCGACGAATTTTTACATTATGAGGTTCCTCACTTCATTTCCAACGCACAATGGCCACCAAAATCTCCGGATACCAATCCGTTACCAATCCATTGTGTCTGGAGTATATTGGAAAGCCAGGTTGGCACTAAAAATATAGTGTCGATCACCTCAAGCAAGCGCTTTGCCGGGTATGGGCCAAAATGCCGTAAGAGGCAGCGTGTGATGGTTTCATTAGCCGTCTGAAGGCCATAATTCATGCCAAAGGTGACTAATTCTAACAAATCTAAACTTTTTCTAAAATTTGATGCTATTCCGACATTTTTTGCTTTCATTTAATAATATTTAAAAAAAATGTAAAAATTATGGCGTTTGTCTTTGTTACAGTTTTTTCTTATCTCACCCTGTATATGTGGGAGCTATAGCTATATCTGAACCGATTTTCACCAAATTTGAAGTACTTGTTACTAGGATGAATTCCGTCGAATTTGTCTAAATACATTCCATTTAGGCTAATATTAGACATTTGGTGCACAATACCAACCTGAAATCGGATAAAGATATATATGGGAGCTATATCCAAACTTGAATCGATCTTGACAACATTTTAGGCGTTTATTTCTGAGCTGTATGTGATATCTGCCACCAAAGATTATTGTGGTGGAGAGCATATTAAGCATGTGACGGGCTTAAAACCCCAAATCAGATGAATCATATATATGGGAGCCCTAGGTATATCTTAACCGATTTTCACCAAATTTGCTGTACTTGCTGCTAGACTGAATTCGGTCGAATGTACCCAAATTCATTCGTCATTTGGACTGATATTGGCCACGTGGTGGTTCGTCCTTTGACTTTGCTTGACCCAATAATTTTCATCGTAATCGTATACTAAATTTCGACCTGCATTTTGTTTACGAAAGTACATGTAAATATGGAAGGACAGAGGACAGACTGACATGCTGGAATCGACTCATAAAGTGATTCTATGAAGAGCCTCAAAAGTGACTATGGGTCTATCTCTCTTCCTTCTCCATGTTACAAACAAATGCCCAAAGACATAATACCCTTGTCACTATGTGGTGTAGGGTAAAGAAACATTTGACAAATTACTCAGAATTCGGACCTACGTCGATCAGAAGCATCGAAGAAAACTTCAGACTTTGAGCAGACGCATCGGACGTCCAACATTTAGTTCGCTGGGTAGTTCCTTATCTAGTTCCGTGGGCTCCAGTCGTTTCTATGAAAACCCTGCGTATGAGTGATATGATATATATGAAATCACTCATACGTTTAGGAAGTGGTGTACCGGACTATGAACTGGACTCGTTTGTAAATATTGCCCACTAATTCCCCTCTTTTGGAATTTTCAACCGAATGCTTATTATTTTCTAATTTCTAATATTTAAGTCAATGGAAAACTTCTTTACCTTATTTTTCTTTGGTTATAATAAAATGAACCAGGCCTGTATAATTTTTTTCCGATCTCATTGTTATGAGACGAATATTGTCTAACATAAAAATTACGAAGTACAATAGGAAAAGGAATCAGATTTTTTTTCTATTCCCCAAAGCTGACAGCCAACTCTTCTACATGTAGCAAAAAGTCAAGGATAAACACCGAGGTAGAAGAAAATTCGATTGTTTTGTTAGGATTCAAAGAAAACAGCAACACACAATACAATATCCAGCCGTAGAACTTCTCTATGACAACACGCTCATCTTCAAAGCCAAACATCACCATTGTCCGCAGCAGCATTGCAGCCATCATCATGTGTGTGCACCATGACCAGCATCACCTCGTGCCCATCAGAAGATTATTGTCATCAGCATTGATTAAACATAACAAAGGACGTGTTGATGGTAACCACTTTGCTAGTTTTCTTGGATCACAGGCAAGGAGTGGGCGGCAAACACTGGAGAAAAGTGACATGTTGTAGGTACATATCCTGTGACTATTTTTGAATGAAGTGAAGTCCAAAAAAAACAACAACAAATAAAAAAGCTGTAAGTTCGGCCGGGCTGAACATTGAATACCCTCCACCATTTGGTAAAAATTTCGAAATTTTCCAAAACAATAAAATAAGTTAAAAATTTCGTAAAAATCTTAAAAATATCGAATGTAGCTGTATATTAGGGTCTATACGACAACGTGGACCTGCATAGGCAACTTTTATCACAAGCTATTACAATATTCAAATGCGAAACTTGAAAAAAAAACACCTGTTTATAATGTAGCTAAAATCATCAAAATACCGAATGTGGGGAGGAGGTACGAAGACGTGGACCTGCACAGACAACTTTCTGTCATAGGCTGTAGTATCCATTACGAACTTCAAATGCGAAATTTGAAACAATTCCGGTAAATAATATCCCTAAAATCATCAAAATATCGAATATCGGATACCGTTATATGGGGGCTATACGAAGACGTGGACCGACATGGCCAATTTTCCGTCTTAAGCTGTAGTATCTATTACGAACTTCAAATACCAATTTTGAAACAATTCCGGTAAAAAATGTCGCTAAAATCAACAAAATACCGAATATCTGATGGTACCGTTATATGGAGGCTATACGAAGACGTGAACCTGCACAGACAATTTTATGTCATATTCTGTAGTATCTATTACCAACTTCAAATACCAAATTTGAAACAATTCCGGTAAATAATGTCGCTAAAATCATCAAAATACCGAATATCGGGGGTTTCGGTATGTGGAGGCTATACGAAGATGTGGACCCGCACAGACAAGTTTCTGTCGTAGGATGTAGTATCCATTACGAACTAAAAATATTAAATTTTAAACAATTCCGGTAAATAATGTCGCTAAAATCATCAAAATACCGCATATCGGGAGGTACCCTTATATGGAGGCTATATGAAGACGTGGACCCGGACAGCCAAATTTCTGTCATAGGCTGTAGTATCCATTACGAACTTCAAATACCAAAATTGAAACAATTCCGGTAAATAATGTCACTAAAATCATCAAAATACCGCATATCGGGAGGTACCGGCATATGGGGGCTATACGAAGACGTGGATAAAAACAGCCAATTATCTGTCATAAGCTGTAGTATTCACTACTAACTTCAAATACCAAATTTGAAACAATTCCGGTGAATAATGTCGCTAAAATCAACAAAATACCGAATATCGGGAGGTACCGTTATATGGGGGCTATAGGAAGACGTGAACCTACATGGCTCATTTTCTGTCGTAGGATGTAGTATCCATTACGAACTTCAAATACCAGATTTGAAATAATTCTGAGGAATATTGTCGCTAAAATCATCAAAATTCCGCATATCGGGAGGTACAGCCATATGGGGACTATACGAAGACGTGGACCTACATGGCAAATTTTCTGTCTTAAGACGTAGTATCTATTACGAACTTCAAATACCAATTTTGAAACAATTCCGGTAAATTATGTCGCTAAAATCATCAAAATACCGCATATCGGGAGGTACCGTTATATGGAGGCTATATGAAGACGTGGACCTACATGACCAATTTTCTGTCGTAAGCCGTAGTATCTATTACGAACTTTAAATACCAATTTTGAAACAATTCCGGAAAATAATGTCCCTAAAATCATCAAAATATCGAATGTCGGTAGGTACCCTTATATGGGGGCTATACCAAAACGTGGACCCACATAGATAATTTTCTGTCATAGGCTGTAGAATCCATTAGAAACTTCAAATGCGAAATTTTAAAAAATTCCGGTATACAATGTCGCTAAAATCAACAAAATACCGCATATCGGGAGGTACCGTTATATGGAGGCTATACGAAGACGTGGACCTACATGGCCCATTTTCAATACCAAAAGTCCTGCATACATAATACACATTTGTGTAAAATTTTATCAACCTACTTTATTTCGTTCAGAAGCTAGAGTGATTTCCACAGACGGGCGGACATCTGTCTTAAGCCGTCCGTCTGTGGAAATCACTGTAGCTTCCGAACGAAATGAAGAAGGTTGATAAAAATTTACTAAATCGACATAGAATTTTATGCTAATCGAGAATATTAATACTTTGTGGGGCCTAAAATGTATATTTCGAGAAGTTACAAACGGAATGACAAACTTAATATACCCTCCTCCATACTATGGTGGAGGGTATAAAAAAGTGCAGAAAAAAATGGAAAAAGAAAATGTGCTCCAAACTAACAACATTTGGTAAGACAATGCATTTTTAAAAACTCAAGGGTAACACGAACTCGGGTGAATGGTTATTGTTTTTTGACGGGACTAGAGGAAGGACACAGATTTACTCCATGCCCAGCAGAGGACTGGCAGTCTCCTAACAACAATCACGTTGCTGGGATGTCTTTGAAGACAAGCCCAACTAAAACTAAATTCACAAAAATGGAAGAGCAAAAAAACCCCTTTGGCAGGAAGCGTGAGTCGTCGACGTTGTGTGGATATCAATGTTGGCAGGATGCAAGTCAGTGCCATGCAATGGCCATTCCCATGAAGGTTACATGACAGAAATACACACAGAGCCACATGCACACAGAGCAATTGGAAACAATGGCTATCGACTTTCATAGCAAAATTGAAATAAATGAGTCTTTGATTAGATTTGACGCCATTCATTTGGTTCAGGGTATTGTCTTCTCTTCTATATTTTTTTGCAGCTACTTCCTTTGCTTTTGTCTATAATTCTTGTTTTTGTGTTTTTTGTTTTTGTTATGTTTGATTTTCTTTGTTTTGTGTAGAAACAAAAATTTCTTGTCATTGTGACATTTTAACAGGGTTTGTTCTACTCTCCAATTTGGGTTAACAAAAATGGACATGTTTAGAATAATCCCTTTCCTCCATCCCCCTTGCATTTGTTACCAAACATCACTAACACATTTTCTCTCTCTTTCCATTTTTTCTTCTCTCTTCCATTCAAGGTCTTCTGCGGTTGCAGCAAATCTACCAGGGCTTAAAGCCCGGAAATGAATCATTTCAAGTTGAGATGGTTAAGCGCATTGCCAATGTTACCATGGCCATTGATTTCCTGCACACACTGGAGGAGTTGAGTCGTTTCACCAACAAATACATTGTACTCGATTGTCCAACGGAAATGGCCAAAGAGATTCTAATCCAGCATGTACGGGACATATCACTGGGTCGCCGCACATATCACTATTTGCTCAGTGGTTTGGTAAGTACCGAAACACACCCATACATTTACATTAACACAAACTGACATATGGCAGAATAAACAAGTGTTGTTCACTACTTCCCATACTCTCCCTCTCTCTCCCAAAATCCCTCTCTCCTGCCCTTCTCTCTTTGCTGCTGTTGCCTGAGCCAGTTTCATGCCAGCCCCGTTATTATTTGTGCGGTAAACATGAAATAAACATTTTCACATTCGTCTAAACATCCTCAGGAAACGGATATTAACAAATAACGGCATTTTTCTGTCAGCCACACAAACAACGGGGAAAGCAAACACACCCAAATGGACAATGTTCGAAATAATTTCAGATAGCAGATTTGGGGTTTTGGGAAAGTAAAAAATAATTTAAAAATTAAATAATTTATATAAAAAAATATAAATTATTTATAAATAGGTGGTCCAACAAAAGCCACCATAAAAATTTATATAAGAAACCAGTAAGGAAAGGTCAAAATTTGGGTGGGGTCAATTATATGATACATTATACCACTTTGTATACGAAGCAAAGCACCTATAATTTGGTTTCAGGGGGAACTATTGTAAGGTATCTATATCTGATTTTAAATCGATTTTCACGAAATTTGACGAAGGCGGAGGCAAACAACATTGCTATAAAGTGCATGGTATCACTTCGAGATGGATTATATTAAAACAAGCAAAAAAAACAGCTAAACAGCTTTTTATACCCTCCACCATTCGGACGAAACTTGAAGATTTTCAAAAAAAAAAAAAAAATCCGCCAAAAATACCGCTCAAATGATAATTGTCATATGGGGGCTATATGGCTATACGTGTCCTGTATAAGGAATTTTTTGTCTACACTGTTGTACCGATTTCGAGGTTCAAAAGCGAATTTTGAAGCAATTCCGGTGAATAATGTATATAATATTATCAAAATGACGAATAAAGGGAGGCGCCGTTATGTGTGGCCTATATGAAGACGTGAGCTTACATAGAAGATATTCCGTCGTAGGTTGTAGTAGCCATTATGAACTTCAAATACGAAATTTGAAACAATTCCGCTGAATAATAACGCTGAAATCGGCAAAACACCGAATATAAGGTGGTACCTTTATATAGATCCTATATGAAGACCTGGACCTGCATTGGCAATTTTCTGTAGTAGACTGAAGTACCCACTGTGAAGTAAAAATACGAAATTTGAAAAATTCTGGTGAATAATGCCGTTGAAATCAGCAAAGTATCTAATATAGGGGCCATAGGGAGACCTAGACATGCATAGCCAAATTTTCCGTCACAGCCTGTACTACCCATTGGGAAATTTGAAACAATTCCCGTGAAAATGTTGGTAAAATCCTCAAAATACCGAATATAGGGAGGTAGAGCTATATGTGGGCTATACCTAAGCGTGGACCGGTATAACCCATTTTCAGTACCAATAGTAGTATTATGGCTTTCAAACGGCCAATGAAACGATCACACGTTACCCGAATGTTGCTCTTCAGTATTTTGGTCGCGCTAGTTGACCACAATAGTGAAATAAAAATGTAGAACGATGCTGTTACTGTACGTAATAGGTAGCACCTATTACGTTAAGTACAATCAGTATGTGCGTGACACCCGTCACGTTACAGAATCTCATATTGTAACCATCCTTGGCTGGCGCGTGCTGAGTCCGATGGTGCTAATTCCTGTTGGAATGTCCAAGGTCTGCGGCCAAAATGTTTGCGTGCCCACGGCTTTAATACACCCTCCAAAATATTTTCGCGATAATATTCGGCATTTATTCTGATGCCACGGTCTATAATTATGAGCGCAGAGCGACGATCGGCTGTTATGGCGGCCCACACCATCACCATGGCCGGCGCTTGAGTTCTGCTGGCCAACCGAAGGTGCACATTTTCTGATCATTTTGTTTGTTTACAAACTGCTGGACAATGAATGTTTTGTGATCGGAGAAAACCAAATTCGACAGTTCACAACTTTCGACCAAGCAAAGCTACTCTTTAGCTCTTTTGAGTCTATTTTCTTTCTGTTGCGCTGTAAGTTCTTGCACTTTTTGGAATTTCAATGGCTTTACGCCATAGCCATGGACTCAATAACAATGATATTTGATACCGGACATCAGATACAGCTCGAAAATACCACTGCCAAATTTTATCGAGATCGGTTCAGATTTTTATATACCTTCGATATACATTTTCATCCGATATTACGATTATTGTCCACTATATGTGTAATATAAGAACAAATTGGACAGAGTTTTTCATATCCAATCGGATTTTTCCATTTGGCAAAACTCGGTCACGTATATCTATTGTTCCATTAAAATTTTTTTAATATCGAAGTCCTTATCGAAGCCGTTCCATGCTCTGTACAGTAATGGTAGTGGATACTAGAGGTACAAAAGCCTCCGTCAAATTTGTTAAAAATCAATTCAGAGTTGGATATAGATCCCAAATCATGATACGCACTCAAATTAGGTTCATAGGTGCTATGATCTAGTTCATATAAATTCCCAATATAAACTTTTTTTGTTACGGCAGCTCTACTAAATACGCGTAGTGGTGTAGAGTATCATATTGTCGGCCCCGCTCGACTTTTGATCTTTCCTTACATGTTTTATTTCTGTAAATTCTTAGCATTTATGTGATATTTAGATTTGTGACGTATTTAGTAGAATTATGACAAAAAAAAAATGTAGAATATTTTGACTTGCTGCTGCTTCGGCGTTTTTTTTTTTTTTTCATATTTAAAAAAAATACCGTAAAAACCCCATTTTTTACCTGCTAGAGAACTAATATTTTCTAAAAAATTAGTCGTTGTATTCTTGTCAGTATTATTGGCGAATATCACATATACCTTAAATGTTAGGATTCCAATGAAAGTTAAATCCGAAAATTTCAACAAATGAGGAAGAGGGGGAAATACCCCCACACATTTATTTTGTACTTTTAGCTTCTTTCATAGTCTTCAAAATTTCTTCCTGTAGTTATTACTTGTATTGCAAGGAGTCCATGAAAGAAGAATGAAATAAAGTGTCAAATATGTGTCTCAAAATGCGGCCTGTGAAAAATCACATCCTGACAGGTGTCATGTTTGTTTCGGTGTTAAAACGACTAATGAAAAAAAATGAAATAAAAAAAAACAAAAAAAAATAAATAAAAATAACGTGTTCACGCCCAACACTTCACATTTATTAACAAAAAAACATTAACAATACCCTTGTGTGCGCCCAAAATATCCTTTTCCAATATTGCAATTTATTTTTTATTCCAACTATCCCTTTTGGACACCCATCCTCCTTCTGCCCCAAAAATTCCCTTTCATATAGATGTTAATGCCAACACTTGAAAATCCGAATATAATGCTGTCACATTTTGTCATTTTCATGTTATGTATTGTCGGGCTTGTTGTTATTTTTTTGTTATCGCCTCCTCTTTGATTTAGGTAATGGATGATCGCTGGGAAAGCGAAATAATTGAATTTGGTGCCATCAATATCACGGGCTTCCGTTTGGTCGACACAAATCGCCGTTTGGTCAAGGATTTCTATGATAGCTGGAAACGATTGGATCCGACAGTGTCAACTGGAGCGGGCCGAGATTCAATATCGGTAAGTATAAATTGACAATAGACAGACAGAGGGACAGACGGACAGGCCAGTCTGATAGACATTTGGAGGAAGTGAATCTAATTTATTGTTGCCAATGTGAAAGCCAAAATGCCAACAAATGTCAAAAATATGGTGCTGATGATGAGGACAAGTAGTATCCTTGTCATTGAGCAGGGTAAAAGCAAAATCCGAAACAACAACAATGAGCGGTGGTCTTTCTTTTGCTTGGGGGATTTGTGTTATGACATGAAATGGATATTAGAATGTTTACAAAAATAACTCATCAAATATTTACACAACACCCCGTTTTGAAGGTATTTTGGCTTTCCCCTTCCCCACTCCACCTTTACTTAATGGCCATTGGCTGTATAGTCATCATCATCATCATCGTCATTAAAACAGGTTGTTCAACAATTTTGTATAAACGTTTACTTGTTTTCCACTTTTGTTTACTTTAGGCCCAGGCAGCCCTTATGTACGATGCTGTGTTTGTTCTGGTCGAGGCCTTTAATAAAATCTTACGCAAAAAACCCGATCAATTTCGAAACAATATCCGTCGCGGCCAGACAGTAATGACGGCTGCTTCCACATCCGCTAATGCTTCAGGTCTATCAAATGCTGGCGGCCTAATGGCTGGCTCGCAGAATGGTGGCGGGGGCGGCGGCATGGGTGGCGGAGGCGGTGGCAGTAATAGCGCTTCACGTCCACTGGACTGTAACACCGGCAAGGGTTGGGTTACCCCCTGGGAACATGGTGATAAAATTTCACGCTATTTGAGAAAGGTAAGTAAACCGAAATAAAATCGAGACTACAAAAATAACAACAACGGCATCGACAGTCATGAGTATGAGTTCGCCAGA
Source organism: Musca domestica (assembly GCF_030504385.1). Lineage (NCBI taxonomy): Eukaryota > Metazoa > Arthropoda > Insecta > Diptera > Muscidae > Musca > Musca domestica. Next base: position 5,880,260 of record NW_026712207.1, on the reverse strand, counting down.
GGTGGTTGTGTGTGTGTTTTGGGGTGGAGTAATCTAGAGGAAAACAGTGGAAAAAATTTCCATGAATAATTTTACAAAATTTATGCAAATGGGAAAACTCCACACCCGGAAAAGATGGAGAAAAAGTGAGCAAATAGTAAAAAACCTAATGCTTTTCTATAAAGCTTATATGAGAAGGATACATTAATATTTAAGGAAAATTTTGCATATTTTCAGAAGATATTCTAAAATCTACGAATATCGGTACGGCAAACCTTTTTATGGTCGTTCCGAAAATATTCTTTAAATAGCAATTACTTTTCAATTGAGAACCAATTACAATATATTCATCAAAAATAACGGCAGTTGATCTAAAAGTCCTTCGGAAAAAATATTTAAAAAGTGCACTACATCGTTTTTTTTTTTTTTCAATCCTTCAGAAAAAAATTGTCAAGGCCAAAATTGTGTATCCAGTAATGCTTTTGATAGTTCTTCCAAAAAGACACCCTTCAAAAGTCCACACTTGAAAGCCTAAAAGGCCTCTGAAAAGTTAATACTTAAAACTCCGCACTTATATATCGGAAAAAATATCAAAAAATTTCTCTAAAAATTCAAGAATATACGTCTGAGAATTCTTCAAAAAATATTGAAAAAAAAATCTATAAATTGATTTTTTTATACCCTCCACCAAAGTATGGAGGGTATATTAAGTTGTCATTCCGTTTGTAACTCCTCGAAATCACTCCTGGAAATCACTCTAGATTCCGAACGAAATGAAGTAGGTTGATAAAATTTTACTCAAATGTGTATTATGACTGCAGGACTTTTGGTATTGAAAATGGGCCATGTAGGTCCACGTTTTCGTATAGCCCCCATATAACGGTACCTCCCGATATGCGGTATTTTGATGATTTCAGCGACATTATTTACCGGAATTGTTCCAAAATTAATATTTGAAGTTCGTAATAGTTACAACGGATTAAGACAGAAAATGGGCCATGTAGGTCCACGTCTTTGTATAGCCTCCATATAACGGTACCTCCATATTTTCGGTATTTTTATGATTTTAGCGACATTGTTTACCGGAACTGTTTCAAATTTAGTATTTGAAGTTCTTAATGAATACTACAGCCTATGTCAGAAAGTTGTATGTGGAGGTTCACGTTTTAGAACCACCATGGTACCTCCCACTATATATATATCGATGATTTTAGCTACATCATAAATAGTTTTTTTTTTAAGTTTCGCATTTGAATATTGTATTAGCTTGTGACAAAAGTTGCCTATGCAGGTCCACGTCGTCGTATAGACCCTAATATACGGCTACATTCGGTATTTTTAAGATTTTAACAGAATTTTTAACGGATTTTATTTTCTGAAAATTGTTAAATTGTTAAAATTGTCCCAAATGGTAGAGGGTATTCAAAGTTCGGCCCTGCCGAACCTACAGCTTTTTTTTGATCTCAGATGCCTCGGAAGAATACTTTTTTTAAATTCCATTAAAAACATAAGTTTAATAATGGAGTTTTAAAAAAAAATTTTAAGGGGTCTCAGACCTATATTCGTGGTTTCTTATTTCTTTTTTTAACTGTGAGATTTGAAATCATGAATTCTATTTTTTTTTTAATTGTTTAAGGACATTATGGTTCTTAATTGTGAAATTTAAAAAAGAATTCTGTTAAGGACTCTTAGATCTTTATTAATTGAGTTTTTTTTTTAATATTTTTGATGAATTCTCAGACATATATTCTTAAATTTTTAGAGAATATTTTTAAGGCTTTTTCCAATATATAATTCCGAATATGCTTTAAAAAAGAACAACTATTTCATAATAATATGTCTGAGTGTTCCCCAATAAATATTCCGAAAAATCCACAAATATAGATTTGAGAGACTTAAAGGTCCGTTAAAAAAACTTTCTTGAGTCCCTCTCTCCTAGTACAACCAAAAAATAATTTAGGTCTTTAAAAAATTGCAGTCCTTTTACTGAAATTTTTCATAAAAATCCATGACTGGTCCTTGAAAACTCACATTGTGTCCTTGAAATAAAAAAATACATGAAATAAATAAAATGAATTAAAAAAGCAGCTAACTTCTATAAAAAATTCCGATCTTCTTGAAAAGCCATCGATCCACGTTGGTTTCTTCAAAAAATGTCTACACAATATCCACGTAGAGTCCTTAAAAAAAATTTTTCATATTATATGAGTCCTTTAAAATATGTTTTTTTAAGGAACCCTTCACAAATATTCTTAAAAGGCCACAAAAATCAATCTGACTCTTCCATAAATTACCTCCATAAGTGGAATATGTTCCTTTAAAATAAGATAAAAAGGCCGACAAACAACCATTTCTCAAGTTAAAAAATAACAAAAATATGGAGGTATCTGAAAATATGTACTTCCTTAAATTTAACGTTTAATCCATGGAATTTTTTTTTATTTTTTGAAGAACCAAATGTAGACATTTTTAAAGAAAATAATTCACTTTCAGCACTTAAAGAACGTCTGTAAAGGATGTCTTTAAATTGTTTAAAAAAGTCCACATTTGGTCCTCGTTTCCATCAATTTTTTTTAAAAAATCTTAAAAATGTTCTATAAAAAATTCACGTATGGTTCTTTAAAATTAGTCAATAAAATAAAAAAGAACGACCTCCTGAAGAGTTCAACTACATATTTTTCTCAAAATGTCCCAACTTAGTTGCTTCTTATTTTTTTTTTTTTTTCATTTCATGTTTGGTTCTTTATAAAATTGAATAAAAGGAGCTTTTAATCCTTAAGAAATTTTCGAGAAATGTCATGTTTCATTTATTAAATCTCCTGAAAAGTCCGTATGTAGTCGTTGAAAATATGTCCTCAAAAAGCCTATTTTTGGTCTTTTATAAAATTCTCCCAAAATATTCCAATTTTAGTTTTTATATTTTTATTAATTCTATGTCTGACCCTTGAAAAAAATTATATCTGATCCTTAAAAAGTTCAGGTTTTGGGACTCGAAAAATTTTATTAAAACAGATTCATTATGAAATGTATTCCTTCCGAAAATATTTGTTTAAAATCCACGTATTTCTTCAAAACATAAAAATATTCCTTGCATCCTGAATAAATATTTCTTAAAAATTCACCTCAGAAAAATACTAAAAAATTGTTTTTTTTTTTGCCCTTGGAAAATTTTCTCAATAACGTCTCGTTTATAGTCCTTGAAAAAGACGAGCCCAAAAAATCAACGATTTTAGATTTATGGATCGCCGACCAAATAGGTTTAAAATTTAATGTTTATCCCTCGTGTCGTGTAAAACTTATTTATAAAAATTCCACGTTTTCTGATACGAAAGTCCTTGGAAAAAATTTACCTTATCTTCCATGCCTTCCACACAAAATTGTTGTTTTAAAGATAAATTTAAATATTTTCTTAACCCAATCATGGCAAACGGAACGTGTCTGGCATCATTAAAGAGCCTGAGTAAAGTTTGCTATTTTAAATATTCTTGGCATAATGATAGCCTTGAATTGTCGCTCATATTCTCTCTCTGCAGAGGATGATAGTCCAACTCAGCTCCAAGGTTTGTCATTTCGCTGGCAAGAAGAAATTGTCTGAAAGGCTCAATAAAAATTAATTGATGTGTCATTTACCGTTTACTTAATTCCCAGCATTTTTTCGGTATCCGTTCATTTAATGTTACTTCCTGGATGGGTTGGCTAAGGAAGCCGGCGCACACACACACACGAATACATATTATAGCAACTCCCACCACATATAAATATACTCCACCCAGTGCCTTTATGAAACTCAGCTGAAGGACTTGTGTTGCCATGGCTTTCCGGTTCGTTTTTTTTATTTTGTTGCTGTCTTTTTTGCTCTCGATTTTCTCCACAGAACTCCAATCAATTTCTCTTCTGCTTCATTACAGGTGGAAATTGAAGGTCTGACCGGTGACATAAAATTCAATGATGATGGGCGACGTGTTAACTATACCCTGCATGTCGTCGAAATGACTGTTAACAGTGCCATGGTCAAGGTGGCCGAATGGAGTGATGAGGCCGGCCTGCAACCCCTCTCAGCGAAATATGTTCGCCTGAAACCCCACGCTGAAATCGAGAAAAATCGCACATATATTGTGACGACAGTGCTCGAGGAGCCGTACATAATGGAGAAACGACCCATTGGTGGGGAAACACTGGAGGGTAATGATCGTTTTGAGGGCTATTGTAAGGACTTGGCTGATTTGCTGGCCAAAAGGCTTGGCATTAATTGTAAGTATAAACAAGCATTTATAATAACCGAACCATGCAATTGGAGAGGTATCGGCGATGGTGGTGTCACTCGCACGTGCGGTCACGTGCCCCATTCTGATGCAGCGTGGTCCGGTTTTTTTTTCGTTAATGTTATTTAATTTAAACATCCATCATTAACGCTTGCCCCCTCCTGTCTGGTTTTTCTTTCATGTGGACTCATTTTCATCATCGTCCTTACCTGTTCGCCACTGCTGCAGATGAGATGCGTTTGGTTAAGGATAATTTGTATGGCTCGGAAAATCCCAAAATCCAAGGTGGTTGGGATGGTATGGTGGGGGAACTGGTGCGAAGGGTAAGTGTGGTCTTAAATTATTTTCCTTTTTTAACTTTGCAAAGCTTTACACCTTTAGTTTATTATTTTTATTTCCATTTAAAAAAATCCTATTTTTCACACGTTTACTTATTTTTTTTACCTTTCCGTCTGAGAGTATACCACATGTGTGATTGTGTGTGTTTTTTTTTTTTTTTTTCACTGTGTGTCTCTGTCTGTATTTATTACAGGAAGCGGATATTGCCATTGCTGCCATGACAATTACTGCCGAACGTGAACGTGTCATTGATTTTAGCAAACCATTTATGTCGCTGGGCATCTCGATAATGATTAAAAAACCAGTCAAACAAACGCCGGGCGTATTCAGTTTTATGAATCCTTTATCGCAGGAAATCTGGGTGAGTTTGCATTTCATTTCATCGGAATTTTTTGTGTTTTTTTTTTTCTTTCTTTTTTCGAATGAAATATTTTTCCAATGACTCTCCAGAGTATTTGTTGCAGAATAAATATCATATATAAATTAAATTAAAAAATATTTGCAATTTATTAAAGATAGGAATTTAAAAATAAAAATTGAAATTAGTAGTTGGAAATATTCTGCTAATTTGGGTAATGTAAAAAAGGATAATAATTTTTACAAAGTAATTAAGTTAAAAACAATTAAAAAATTAATTTTGACTTAAAAATAGTTTAGAATTTAAAAAAGTAAACAAAAGTAAAAAAAGTTCGGCCTCCACCATTTGGAACGAATTTAGAAATTTTCAAAAAAGAAAATCCTTAAAAATTCTTTTAAAATTTTAAAAATACCGAAAATAGCCGTTATATTGGGGTCGATGTGACATGGACCTACATAAGCATTGTTTGTTATAAGCCATTACCATATTATAAACGGGTATAATGTAGCATCTTCAAAATACCGTATATGGAGAGGTACCGTTATCTCGAAGCTATACGAAGACCTGAACCTGCATAGACAATTTTCTGTCACAGGGTGTAGCATCTATTACGAACTTCAAATACGACAACTTAAACAATTTCGGTGGGTATTGTACCTAAAATCGTCAAAATACCAAATGCAGGGAGGTACTGACATATGGAGCCAATACGAAAACTACTCCGGTGAATAATGTCGCTAAAATCATCAAAATACCGAATATTTGGAGGTACCATTAGAGGGGGACTATACGAAGACGTTGACCTGCACAGACAATTTTCTGTCTCAGGCTGTAGTATCCACTACGAACATCAAATACCAAATTTGAAAGAATTCCGATGAATATTGTCGCTGAAATCATCAAAATATTGAATATCGGGAGGTACCGTTATATGGGGGGCTATACCAAACGTGGAAATGGGCCATGTACCATTTTCAACACCAAACGTCCTGCAGATATAATATACATTTGAGTAATATCAACATACTTCAGTTCGTTCGGAAGCTAGAGTGATTTCCATAGATGGACAGACGGACGAACATCGCTAAATTGACCAGGTCGAATTTTGAATACCATCCACCATTTGGAAAGAATTTGGAAACTAAAAAAAATACTTTGAAAAATACTGTAAAAATCATAAAATATAGGGAGTGTCAGTCTACACTAAGGCGTGGACTTGCATAGGCAAGTTCAAATATGAAACTTATAAAAATGACAGAAAGACGGACGGTCATCTTTAAATTGACATCCAATTATATGCTGATCAACAATATACATACTTTGTGGGGACTAAAATATGCCTTTCAAGGCGTTACAAACGGAATGACATATTTAATATACCCTCCATTCTGTGGTGGAGGGTATAAAAATTAGAAAATATTTCTAAAATATTTTCTACTATACCATGGACAGTCCTTTAAAAAAATATTTCTAAAATTTGCAAAAATCATGAACATTAACTGCTATGGTCCTATCAGTCCCACACGAAATATACTTAAACCACACGATTATAGCCCTGAAAAACTCTCAAGAACTATGCTTTGAAAGCCCACGATTATGGTATTTACATTGCCTTAGAAAATATACCTTATAATCACACGAATAAAGCCCCCATAATCCCTCCCTTCAAAACCCGCGATTTTGACCTTGAAATTCCCTAACGAAATATACTAAAGAAACCCAATATACCTGACAATTTTTCAAAAAATATGAATACTTCTCTGATATTCTTTGAAAAAATATTTAAAAACCAGTAAAGAAAGGTCAAAAGTCGGGTGGGGCTTACTTTATGATACCCTAAACCACTATGCTTATATAAATAAGCAATTGCATAAGGAATTTATGAGGAGTAGGTCATATCAGCTATGAACGGAACTTATATCCTACTGTGAATCGGTTTCCGGTAAATTAGACGGAGACATTTGTGACTGAACCGATTTTCACCAAAATCGGATGAGTATATATCATGAAATCGGATGAAGATATATATTGGAGCTATATCTAAATCGGAACTTATGTCTCTAACATTAATGAAATGTTTACATTCAATACCTGAAAGCTATCACGAAATATCGTTGATTTGGAGTGCATATTGCGAATGTGAAGGATGAAAAATTAATATGGGAGCTATAGTTGATCGGATTTTCACAAAATTAGATATATTTATTTGTATTTGTGCCGAAATACTTCCTATTTGGAGGAATATTACATATTTTGCGGACAATTAAATTGAAATCGGATGAAGATATGCACAGGGTGAGATACAAAAATCCACAAAAACAAACTCCATAATTTTTACATTTTTTTTAATTTTATTGAATGAAAGCAAAAATGTCGGGAATAACATCAAGTTTTAGAATAAGTTTAGATTTGTTAGAATTGGTCATATTTGGCACGAATTATGGCCTTCAAACGGCCAATGAAACAAACACACGCTGCCCGAATATTGCTCTGCAGTATTTTGGCCCGGAGAACCGCTTGCTTGAGGTAATCGACACTCTGGTATTTTTTAGTGCCATCCTTGCTTTCCGAAATACTCCAGACACAGTAGTTCAAAGGACTGATATCCGGATACTTTGGTGGCCATTGTGCGCTGGAAATGAAGCGAGAATTCTCATTTTGTAACCATTATTGGGTGGCGCGTGCTGAGTCCTGTTGGAATTTCCAAGGTCTGCGGCCAAATGTTTGCGTGACTAACGCATTAATACACCCTCCAAAATATTTTCGCGATAATATTCGGCATTTACTGTAATGCCACAGTTGATTAATACGAGCGGACATCGACCATCGGCTGTTATGGCGGCCCACACCATCACCATGGCAGGCGCTTGAGTTCTGGTGCCCAACCGAAGGTACACATTTTTCAATGTTTGCCGAATGGAATATTGCGATATGTTCAGCTCACGAGCCATTTGTCGGCCACTGCGACGCGGATTTCGATCAAGTCGCTTCTTTACTTTTCGAACCATTTCTACTGCTGATGTTGCTGTTTTCTTCCGTCCACTTCCTTGACGTCGGGCTACGCTACCAGTATCACGGTAACGAGTGATGTTACAAGACACAAGAGATTTATTCGCATTTAAATTATGGGGTGCTCTAACCATGGCCACTTGTGGTTTTCCAGCCAAATATAAATAAATCACAATATCACGCTTGAATTCCATCACGAATAACTTTTCTTCTGGAAAATTCTCACCAAAATGCTTTTGTACGCTTGTAAATAATATAATGAGCTGTCAATGGAATAATTTTAACAGCTGTCGGATGAGTGGCTTAGAAGTTGGTTGAAGTTGTTTCATCTTACCCTTTGTATTTGATAAAATCTCAGTTTATAGCCTTTTTGAACCAAAAAAGTTATAAAATATATTTATTGCCGTAACAAATATATATATTTTTTTAATATTTTATAAAAATAAGAATTGTTAGCCTTATAGAAAAAATATTTTTAAAAAATCCCCCTAGAAAAGCTATAGCTATAAAACTCAAGTTAATACCCCTTATGACCCTTGACAATACTTCAGGAAAATCCCGATTAGAGACTACCTTGTTGAATATAATTATTTTTAAAAAACAAAGATTATAGCTTTCACACTTCTTAAAAAACATTATTGGAAGTCCAATTTTATAGCTTTTCATAAAACTTATTTTATAGACGGTCCTATGAAAATATATCAAAAATCTACCTTATAACCTTGTTTGTCTTTAATAAAATATTTTAAAATATCCACGTTCTAAACAAGGAATATCTTTAAAAAAAAGACATTTTTTAAATCCACTTCAATAGCCTTGGAACATATAAAACAAAATGTTCCTTAAATCCATATCCACGTATTGGACTTCTGGAAAAAATATTCTTTAAAAAATCCTGCTTAATACTCCTGATAAAAATTCTATTAGAAATTAAGGTTCTTGGCTTTAAGGGTCCTTCAAACAATTTTTTATACCCTTCATCTTGGAAAGGATTTTGTGATTCCATAAATAAATAAATATAATAAATAAATATATTAATAATCAGCATAAAATTCTAAGTCGATTTAACAATGTCCATCTGTCTGCCTGTCTGATTGTTGAAATAACGATACAGCCCACATTATTTGCATAGAGTGTCAAAATGTAGCAGAATAATTTGTATTGTGTCTAGGATGGTTGGTATTAAAAATGAGATATATAGGTCCACGTTTTGGTATTGCCCCCTATAAAGGTACCTCCCAATGTTCGGTATTTTTGATGAATTTTCCCACATTTTTCACGGATTTGTCCGAAAAAATTGGTATTTTTGGTCATAATGGATTCTGGCTGCTGTGGCTTGATTGGTGGTGGCCTGTCGTTTGATGAGTCCTTCAAAGTATTATTTAAAAATTACGGATGGTTTTCTAGAATCAATTCGTTTATATTTGTTCTTCTATCGTTCAAAACATATATTCGAAGCAAAGATTTTGTATTTTTTTTATCAAAATTACGTCCCCTTGATGGCTATTAAATGTTTTAAAGTTTGTGTGTTTCCCGGTCTCCTCCCCATAAAGTGCGTTAGCTGGAGTGGAGAGGCGAGTAAAGCAACTTTATATTTTTACTTTGGATTTTGTTAGTGATTCGAATTACTGAAATACCAACAACAATAACCTCCTTGGCCTTGTCTTCACACTCATAAAACCGAATGGAAACTGGAGGCTAAGCGGATAACCAAACACGGTAAAATATCGAGCACAGACAAGTAATTGCCCGTCCATCGTTGTTGTCTTCTTCGGGATACTCTTTTCGTATTTCCTACTCGATATTAATGTTGCTTTTTGATGTTTTTTTCTCTCCTCTTAAGGTTAGCTCTCGTTTTCTTTCTCTTTCTGTGAATTGGTGGTTCTTGAGAGCAGCAGAAACAAAAAGTGAACAGCAACAACTTTACTACTGTTTACTCTATTAAAGTTTATAAGCTTTCTTTTTGAGCCAATATTATTGCGTTGTGTTCCTCTTTCGTCTTATTCGCCGTTCCTTCTCTGCGTGCGCTTTGCGCCAGTAAGTACAATAAAACATTGCCCACAAAAGAGTATAAAGTTCATACGTTGTTGGCGGCAATACAATAACAGCAGCAACTACAGCAACACCAGCCAATGCAAAAAAAAAAACGGAACGCAAACATAAACTTTATTGAAGTAAATTGTAAAGTTTTCTCATTTGTATTCCAAAGCGGATTTTGTTGCAACATTGAAATTCGAAGAAGAGCAGCTGTGCTGTGTGATGCAGGCTGTGTATGAGGAAGTAAATACAACATCATGGGCCGGGTGATCTGTACTTTAATGAGTGGTTGGTTCTTGTGATTTTTAAGTAAAAATTAATGTTGAGAGGAAATTTTAGTTTTAAATGCAAAAATTACACTGTGCAACAGGAATTCGGCTGCCTTTCATAATCGGCTGAATCCTCCCTGTTATTACCGAAAAAAATGAATTTTTTCGCATAGTAAATTTTTACCATATTTTTTTTTTTTTAATAAGTCCTTGAAAAAATATTCCTTAAAAGTCCACGTTTATTGGCCTTTGGGTCCTTGAAAAAAATATTCTTTAAAAATCCACGTTTATTGGTTGGATGGTCCTTGAAAAAATATTCTTTAAATATCCACGTTTATTGGTTGGATGGTATTTGAAATAATATTCTTTAAAAATCCACGTTTATTGGTTGGATGGTTCTTGAAAAAATATTCTTTAAATATCCACGTTTATTGGTTGGATGGTATTTGAAATAATATTCTTTAAAAATCCACGTTTATTGGTTGGATGGTCCTTGAAAAAATATTTTTTAAAAATCCACGTTTATTGGTTGGATGGTCCTTGAAAAAATATTCTTTAAAAATCCACGTTTATTGGTTGGATGGTCCTTGAAAAAATATTCTTTAAAAATCCACGTTTATTGGTTGGATGGTCCTTGAAAAAATATTCTTTAAAAATCCACGTTTATTGGTTGGATGGTCCTTGAAAAAATATTTTTTAAAAATCCACGTTTATTGGTTGGATGGTCCTTGAAAAAATATTTTTTAAAAATCCACGTTTATTGGTTGGATGGTCCTTGAAAAAATATTTTTTAAAAATCCACGTTTATTGGCTTTTGGGTCCTTGAAAAAATATTCTTTAAAAATCCACGTTTATTGGCTTTTGGGCCCTTGAAAAAATATTTTTTAAAAATCCACGTTTATTGGCTTTTGGGTCCTTGAAAAAATATTCTTTAAAAATCCACGTTTATTGGTCTATGGGTCCTTGAAAAAATATTCTTTAAAAATCCACGTTTATTGGTCTATGGGTCCTTGAAAAAATATTCTTTAAAAATCCACGTTTATTGGTCTATGGGTCCTTGGAAAAAATATTCTTTAAAAATCCACGTTTATTGGTCCTTGAAAAAATATTCTTTAAAAATCCACGTTTATTGGTCCTTGAAAAAATATTCTTTAAAAATCCACGTTTATTGATCCTTGGAAAAAATATTCTTTAAAAATCCACGTTTATTGGTCTATGGGTCCTTGAAAAAATATTCTTTAAAAATCCACGTTTATTGATCCTTGAAAAAATATTCTTTAAAAATCCACGTTTATTGATCCTTGAAAAAATATTCTTTAAAAATCCACGTTTATTGATCCTTGAAAAAATATTCTTTAAAAATCCACGTTTACTGATCCTTGAAAAAATATTCTTTAAAAATCCACGTTTATTGGTCCTTAAAAATATTCTTTAAAAATGGATGGAGGTCCTTGAAAAAATATTCTTTAAAAATGGATGGAGGTCCTTGAAAAAATATTCTTTAAAAATGGATGGAGGTCCTTGAAAAAATATTCTTTAAAAATCCACGTTTATTGGTCCTTAAAAATATTCTTTAAAAATGGATGGAGGTCCTTGAAAAAATATTCTTTAAAAATCCACGTTTATTGATCCATGAAAAAATATTCTTTAAAAATCCACGTTTATTGATCCATGCAAAAATATTCTTTAAAAATCCACGTTTATTGATCCATGAAAAAATATTCTTTAAAAATATTCTTTTAAAAATCCACGTTTATTGATCCTTGGAAAAAATATTCTTTAAAAATCCACGTTTATTGGTCTATGGGTCCTTGAAAAAATATTCTTTAAAAATCCACGTTTATTGGTCTATGGGTCCTTGGAAAAAATATTCTTTAAAAATCCACGTTTATTGGTCCTTGAAAAAATATTCTTTAAAAATCCACGTTTATTGGTCCTTGAAAAAATATTCTTTAAAAATCCACGTTTATTGGTCTATGGGTCCTTGGAAAAAATATTCTTTAAAAATCCACGTTTATTGGTCCTTGAAAAAATATTCTTTAAAAATCCACGTTTATTGGTCCTTGAAAAAATATTCTTTAAAAATCCACGTTTATTGATCCTTGGAAAAATATTCTTTAAAAATCCACGTTTATTGGTCCTTGAAAAAATATTCTTTAAAAATCCACGTTTATTGGTCCTTGAAAAAATATTCTTTAAAAATCCACGTTTATTGGTCCTTGAAAAAATATTCTTTAAAAATCCACGTTTATTGGTCCTTGAAAAAATATTCTTTAAAAATCCACGTTTATTGGTCCTTGAAAAAATATTCTTTAAAAATCCACGTTTATTGATCCTTGGAAAAAATATTCTTTAAAAAATCCACGTTTATTGATCCTTGGAAAAAATATTCTTTAAAAAATCCACGTTTATTGGTCCTTGAAAAAATATTCTTTTAAAAATCCACGTTTATTGATCCTTGGAAAAATATTCTTTAAAAAATCCACGTTTATTGGTCCTTGAAAAAATATTCTTTTAAAAATCCACGTTTATTGATCCTTGGAAAAAATATTCTTTAAAAATCCACGTTTATTGGTCTATGGGTCCTTGAAAAAATATTCTTTAAAAATCCACGTTTATTGATCCTTGAAAAAATATTCTTTAAAAATCCACGTTTATTGATCCTTGAAAAAATATTCTTTAAAAATCCACGTTTATTGATCCTTGAAAAAATATTCTTTAAAAATCCACGTTTACTGATCCTTGAAAAATATTCTTTAAAAATCCACGTTTATTGGTCCTTAAAAATATTCTTTAAAAATGGATGGAGGTCCTTGAAAAAATATTCTTTAAAAATGGATGGAGGTCCTTGAAAAAATATTCTTTAAAAATGGATGGAGGTCCTTGAAAAAATATTCTTTAAAAATCCACGTTTATTGGTCCTTAAAAATATTCTTTAAAAATGGATGGAGGTCCTTGAAAAAATATTCTTTAAAAATCCACGTTTATTGATCCATGAAAAAATATTCTTTAAAAATCCACGTTTATTGATCCATGCAAAAATATTCTTTAAAAATCCACGTTTATTGATCCATGAAAAAATATTCTTTAAAATATTCTTTTAAAAATCCACGTTTATTGATCCTTGGAAAAAATATTCTTTAAAAATCCACGTTTATTGGTCTATGGGTCCTTGAAAAAATATTCTTTAAAATCCACGTTTATTGGTCTATGGGTCCTTGGAAAAAATATTCTTTAAAAATCCACGTTTATTGGTCCTTGAAAAAATATTCTTTAAAAATCCACGTTTATTGGTCTATGGGTCCTTGGAAAAAATATTCTTTAAAAATCCACGTTTATTGGTCCTTGAAAAAATATTCTTTAAAAATCCACGTTTATTGGTCCTTGAAAAAATATTCTTTAAAAATCCACGTTTATTGATCCTTGGAAAAAATATTCTTTAAAAATCCACGTTTATTGGTCTATGGGTCCTTGAAAAAATATTCTTTAAAAATCCACGTTTATTGGTCCTTGAAAAAATATTCTTTAAAAATCCACGTTTATTGGTCCTTGAAAAAATATTCTTTAAAAATCCACGTTTATTGGTCCTTGAAAAAATATTCTTTAAAAATCCACGTTTATTGGTCCTTGAAAAAATATTCTTTAAAAATCCACGTTTATTGGTCCTTGAAAAAATATTCTTTAAAAATCCACGTTTATTGATCCTTGGAAAAAATATTCTTTAAAAATCCACGTTTATTGATCCTTGGAAAAAATATTCTTTAAAAAATCCACGTTTATTGATCCTTGGAAAAAATATTCTTTAAAAAATCCACGTTTATTGGTCCTTGAAAAAATATTCTTTTAAAAATCCACGTTTATTGATCCTTGGAAAAAATATTCTTTAAAAAATCCACGTTTATTGGTCCTTGAAAAAATATTCTTTTAAAAATCCACGTTTATTGATCCTTGGAAAAAATATTCTTTAAAAATTCACGTTTATTGATCCTTGGAAAAAATATTCTTTAAAAATCCACGTTTATTGATTCTTGGAAAAAATATTCTTTAAAAAATCCACGTTTATTTGTCCTTGAAAAATATTCTTTTAAAAATCCACGTTTATTGATTCTTGGAAAAAATATTCTTTAAAAATCCACGTTTATTGATCCTTGGAAAAAATATTCTTTAAAAATCCACGTTTATTGGTCTATGGGTCCTTGAAAAAATATTCTTTAAAAATCCACGTTTATTGGTCTATGGGTCCTTGAAAAAATATTCTTTAAAAATCCACGTTTATTGGTCTATGGGTCCTTGAAAAGATATTCTTTAAAAATCCACGTTTATTGGTCTATGGGTCCTTGAAAAAATATTCTTTAAAAATCCACGTTTATTGGTCTATGGGTCCTTGAAAAAATATTCTTTAAAAATCCACGTTTATTGGTCTATGGGTCCTTGAAAAAATATTCTTTAAAAATCCACGTTTATTGGTCTATGGGTCCTTGAAAAAATATTCTTTAAAAATCCACGTTTATTGATCCTAGAAAAAATATTCTTTAAAAATCCACGTTTATTGATCCTTGAAAAAATATTCTTTAAAAATCCACGTTTATTGATCCTTGGAAAAAATATTCTTTAAAAATCCACGTTTATTGATTCTTGAAAAAATATTCTTTAAAAATCCACGTTTATTGATCCTTGAAAAAATATTCTTTAAAAATCCACGTTTATTGATCCTTGGAAAAAATATTCTTTAAAAATCCACGTTTATTGATCCTTGAAAAAATATTCTTTAAAAATCCACGTTTATTGATCCTTGGAAAAAATATTCTTAAAAAATCCACGTTTATTGATCCTTGAAAAAATATTCTTTAAAAATCCACGTTTATTGATCCTTGGAAAAAATATTCTTTAAAAATCCACGTTTATTGATCCTTGAAAAAATATTCTTTAAAAATCCACGTTTATTGATCCTTGGAAAAAATATTCTTTAAAAATCCACGTTTATTGATCCTTGAAAAAATATTCGTTAAAAATCCACGTTTGTTGATCCTTGAAAAAATATTCGTTAAAAAATCCACGTTTATTGGTCCTTGAAAAAATATCATTTAAAAATCCACGTTTATTGGTCCTTGAAAAAATATTCGTTTAAAAACCCACGTTTATTGGTCCTTGAAAAAAATATTCTTTAAAAATCCACGTTAATTGGTCCTTGAAAAAATATTCTTTAAAAATCCACGTTTATTGGTCCTTGAAAAAATATTCTTTAAAAATCCACGTTTATTGGTCCTTGAAAAAATATTCTTTAAAAATCCACGTTTATTGATCCTTGAAAAAATATTCTTTAAAAATCCACGTCTATAGGTCCTTGAAAAAATATTCTTTAAAAATCCACGTTTGTAGCTCAACCTCTTCCACCCCTTATCCACCACCTCACTTTCAACTCTCACCTTTCCACCTCATGACACGTCCTTGTAATTTACAAAATATCCATTACATCCCCGTTTTAATTTTTAATTTATAACTACAACAATTAATTTCATTTGTTAACTCATTTCCTGCGCAAGCATGAATGAACAAGCTTTTAAAAAAAAATTGCCAAACATTTTGTATTTTACATTTTAATATCTAACAATTATAAAACGAGGCATTAAATTAGGTTTTTAATAAAATTCATTACATGACGTGCCTAATACGTTTGCCATTTAACTGCTGCCGGCTCTAAAGGGCTTGGGAGCAAAGCGGAATACTAATAATAATTTTTATTAAAGCAACAAATCACGGAAACGGATATGATAACAAGAAGTTCATGAAAAAAGTAATGAAAAGGTTGTTGACGGCATCAGCACTTGGCTGGCACCACAAGTTGTTGCTTGACTCTTCCTTCCCCCCGCCGGAATGCCATCTCCAAAAAATATTACTTCAAATGAATGAATTTCATACTAATTAAGGTTTACCTGTTAAGTCTCTCTCTGTGTGTATGTGTGCCGCCATATTCTCCCCCATACATTTCTGTAGAAGTAGGAGAGTACTTCCAAAGCAACAGCCCAAAATAATTACCTTCAATGCTGACAAGCAAAAAAAGTATATTTTTTGAAGATGCCATTTAAAACAACTTTACCCAGCCATCTCCAGTTCGGTACTCAGTAGTGCCTTAGTGGCATACACACATATTTTCCCACACAAGTACCCGCTCACACACACCCACACATCCATATATAGCCAACATATAAACAGCCTTATGAATAATATTTTAGTTAACTGGATTTGAGCAGAAGTAAGAAATAAGGCCGGAACGAAACGTATGTTAAGCTCATTTCTGGAAGTTGTTCTTTTGTCGCATTAAGACATGGTTTTTGTTACTCGAAATGGGGCCTGTGGAAGCTTACGCTGCTAATAACAAAATATTTAACACACACATGCACACGCAATACACACACCCTCTCAAAATTGTAATACAGTAGAGATATTCTGCACAAATGTACGTAGGAGTAGCTAAAGTAACAACAAGTAATTTGACATAAATTAAATGAATAACATTTGTTTTCTTGTCGTTGTTCTTATTTTTGGTTTTAATACCTTTTGTCACCAAACCCTAAGCAGTGTAGAGTAAATTCCCCATAGGCATGTGGCGGATAACACAAGGAAGTGAAATGTAATAATAATACAGTTGTGGCAATAAAAATTAGGGCGGCATTGTTTCAGAGGGGGAGGTCGAAAATAAAGTCTTTGGATTAATTCAAGAGAAAATTATTAGAAATTTCAACGGAACCCGTCAAAATTTTTTGCCATAAGGACTAAAGACTTGTTAGTGCTTTACAATCATTAAGATTAATAAAAAATATTTTAAAAACTTTTAATCAATAGATTTTAGATTTTTCGAGAATATCTTTGAAATTATAATTATGGATTTTTTAAGAATATTTTAAACCCCAAAACCTCGGATTTTATTAATTATCGCAATTTAAAAATAAAATATTATAAAGGCATAGTACAGTTGCTTTAAAAAGATTTTTTTCAAATCCCAATTTTCAATATATTTTGAAGATACAGGGTAAAATGAAAAAACTGCAACCAGCTTCAGACTGCTGTCATTGCAAAGCCACTCGTCCGACAGCTTTTAAAATTATTCCAGCGACAGCTCATTATATTGTTTACAAGCGTACAAAAGCATTTTGGTGAGAATTTTCCGGAAACAAAATTATTCGTGATGGAATTCAAGCGTGATAGTGTGATTTCTTTATATTTGGCTGGAAAAACAAAAGTGGCCACAGTTATAGCACTCCAGCATTTAAATGTGAATAAATCTTTTGTGTCTCGTACCATCGCTCGTTACCGTGATACTCGTAGCGTAGCCCGACGTCAATGAAGACGGAAGAAAATGGCAACATCAGCAGAAATGGTTCAAAAAGTAAAGAAGCGACTTGATCGAAGCCCGCATCGCAGTGGCTTAAAAATGGCTCGTGAGCTGAACATATCGCAATATTCCATTCGGCAAATATTGAAAAAGAAGCTCGGGGTTAAGCCCTTGAAATTCTAAAAAGTGCGAGAACTTACACCGCAACAGAATGTAAATTGACTCAAAAGAGCTAAAGAGTTGCTTCGCTTGGCCGAAAGGGGTAAACTGCCAAATTTGGTTCTTTCCGCCTCCGATGAGAAAACATTCGTTGTCCAGGACTTCGTAAACAAACAAAATGATCGTGTTTACTTCCCAAAGAGGTCAGCTGAAAATTTGCACCTTCGGTTGGCCACCCGAACTCAAGCGCCGGCCATGGTGATGGTGTGGGCCGCCATAACAGCCGATGATCGCTCGTATTAATCGACCGAGGCATCAGAATAAATGCCGAATATTAACGCGAAAGTATTCTGGAGGGTGTATTAAAGCCTTGGACATGCAAACATTTTGGCCGTAGGCCTTGGATATTCCAACAGGACTCAGCACCATCGCCCTCAGCACGCACCACCAAGAAAGGTTACAAAATGAGGTTCCTCGCTTCATTACCAGCTCACAATGGCCACCAAAATCTCCGCGTAACAATCTATTGGATTATTGTACCTGGAGTATTTTGGAAAGCAAGGTTGGCACTAAAAAATACCAAAGTGTCGATCACCTCAAGCAAGCGCTTCGGCGTAATGGGCCAAAAAAACGCAGAGCAACATTCGGGCTGCATGTGACGATTTCATTGGCCATTTGAAGACCATAATTCGTGCCAAAGGGGACCAATTCGAACAAATCTAAACTTATTCTAAAATTTGATGCTATTTTTGCTTTCATTTATTAAAATTTAAAAAAAAATTAAAAATTATGACGTTTGACTTTGTTGCAGTTTTTTTTATCTCACCCTGTATATGTCCGATTTCACGTTTATTATGCGCCAAATGGCTAATATCAGCACGAATGGACTGATTTTTGCAATTCCAACCGAATCCAGCCTAGAAGAAATTAAGTCAGATACAGATTCTTCAAATTTGGAGAAAATCGGTTCAGACATAGATATAGCTTCCATATATATATATTTCATCCGATTTGGGGTTTTAAGTCCCTCAAATGCATAATATGCATTCCACAACAATAATATTTAATACCGGACATTAGGTACAGCTCGAAAATACCTCTGCCAAATTTTAACGAGATCGGTTCAGATTTTTATATACCTGTATACTCTCTGTTTATATACCCATATACTCTCTCATATCCTCTCTCTTTTCCAAAACGTGTCATTGTCTTTAAGAAAGCTTTCTTAGAGTGAGAGAGGGTGAGATTGAAACAATCTCGAGTTCTACCTATCTTGTTTTAGTTTTCTTAAAAAGATACGTGCGTTTTGACTTCACTTTTTGGTTGCCCACAACCATGCAGAACATCCGATTTTAAAGTTATCATATTCAACCGAATTTTTTCATATGGCGAAACTCGGTTTGGTATATCTATTGCTCCAATATTTTTTTTTTAATATAATTCTTATGGAAGTCATGTCTAGTCATTGTTGTCTAGTGTCAGCAATGTTATATGGTCCTAGAGGTGCACTAAACCTGCGTGAAATTTGTTAAAATCGATTTAGAGTTGGATATAGTTTCCAAATTGTGACTACTCTGAAGACATGATACGCATTCAAATAAGGTTCATAGTTATGATCTACTTCAAATAAATTCCCAACATAAACTATTTTTTTATGGGAGCTCTACTAAATACGCATAGCGGGGTAGGGTATCATATAGTCGGCCCCGCCCGACTTTTGACCTTTCCTTAGTGGGTTTTTCATTGAAATACGGTTTTTGAATCTATACCCGGTTTGTAGCCCCGCTTAATATGCACAGCGGTGTAGAGTATCATATAGTCGGCAACGTCCAACTTTTGTCTATTCCTCGTCGATTAGTAATGGCTTAGTTTCTATCTGTTAATTACTGGGTAATTCAAAATAACACCTCTTCTCCTTAATTTCTGAGACAACAAATTTTCATCAAAAACACAGTTTTTCGACTAAAGCATTCCTCAAACCGGATGCATTTTATTTCTTCAAACACTCAATAGGTTATGGGTTTATTTAGCCTCTATATATATTTCAACATAATTCCCATATAAGTCCTCCCAAATACCTTTGAGTTATAATATATACTACTGCGAAACTAAAACAATACCTCACCAAATTGAAATTATTATCTATTCATTGGAAATGGGGAAAAAGAATTCAATACCCTCAAAATTAATGTTCTTATTTATATTCCCCAGTACTGTATAAATACAAAGAAATATTACATCCAATAAGGACTTATGTTTGCGAATCCTTAGCATTTGCTTTTTGTGGTTCAAATGTAACCAGCATGAATTTAAGTCAGTCCCCCTCCCCCGCCCAGAGTAGTCGATGTGGTATTATTATTCAATGATATTTAATATACACTGGGACATATGAGTAGGAGTGATTATGTTATACCTGATTGTTGTTGGCACACACATACGTACATACATAAATATATTCACAAACATACAATATGTATGTTAAGGGGATTAAATGACATTAGCCATGTAATACATTTTTATACGGCTTTCCACACATTGTTATTTTGTCATATATATATGTGTGTGTGTATGTGTATATTTTTCTCTTTCGCCCGCTCTCTGTCACTCTCCAGCCTGCTTGTAGTTGTAGAACTTTGGTAATAGAATATTCCTGATATCAAGGTCATTTATAAAACGTAAGAACCGAAAAGAAACTCCTCTTCTTTAACTTTTCCTCCACAGCATATCTAGCAACAGCTTGGCGTACATATATGCCTCTTTTGGTCTTATTCGATTTCCTCCTCCAATGGAGATAGTTGTGTCTTTTCTTTGCATTTTTTTTTTCTTTGTTTGTTTGTCGTCTTTAATATCAATCTGATATCGAATTATTTACCTACCATCATCATACCTTGTTTCATGGCATTATTTTCAATTCTCTTCAAAACAAGTTGTTGGCTAATGAAGGTATCATATATTCTATTGTTGGGTCTAGTAGCTACCTATTCAGTACTTTTATATATTCATAAGCATTTAGAATGAGGATATATATAAAAAATGAGAATAATTTGTTGCCATGTATGCTTAGTTGAATGTGTGTGTGTGTGCGTACATGTGTATGTCTTTTTATATTTTCTGTCATTATTAAAGTAACAAAGGTATGATAATAATACTCCAAGACCTTGGGGTATATCACGACATGTGTTACGAGCCCAATGAGGAAAGGTAGTAATAATAAGTGGTGGAGGAAAAATATTACATTGTTGACAATCATATTTAGTTGGCTATTCTATTACATCCGTATTCAAGAAATATTTACGAATGTGCCCCAGAGAAGTAAAGCCTTGTAAGCTGAGGATATAAGAGGATAAAATATATGATTTATTTTCGGAAAAGAAACCAATTACAATGGGAATCGTACAAAATTTTTAGACTGTTGAAGCTTGTTATTAAAGTAGTAAAGTAGTTGAAGGAATGTGAATTGAAATCAATGTTGTCTAAATTTATCAATATTATAGCTGTAATATACCTGCAAAGTTTAATCCTAGAAGCCTAGTTGTCCATCCTTAAAACAGTTTCTAGAAACAAAAACTTTATCAGATGACTCCTCACCATGTGAGTAGTCCTTCAAAATTTTTCCGAAAAATTCACAATGTCAGTTAGTCCTTCAAGATTTAACAGTCGATCAGAACTATGAAAAAAATTAAATGAATATGGCTATTAAAAAATCCCTCAAAAATTGTTTATATGCTTTTATTTGACCTTTGCACTCAGTCAGAAAATCTCTGGGAAGTAAAATGGAAGTTTATTTTTTTTTTTTTTGAGAAAATCATTAGATTTCCTGATGATGATTGCCGATGTCGATCCAAATTTTGAAACGAAATCATAAAATAATATTTACTTTATTCTACTGACCTTGAGCAATTCAAATAAAGAACTGTAAAAAAGAATAAGTCAATTTTGCCGAAAGTTGGTATAAATCTGCCACCCAATGTTTGTTTATTTAAATACTAGAAGGTGTCCGATAATTCGTCAATATCAAACTTGATAATTTCCCAATATTACATTTAGTACCATATAATCATATATATTTCCCAATACTTAATTTAGTACCATTTGTTACTTTTTGTACAAATAGAGGTCGCATTTCTAAATCATCAAATTCTAAATCATATCAATCAGATACCCTTAGTAATCTAAATATAAGATTTATATAATTTTATCACTACACCTTCACTCAATACCAATCAATTATAATAAAAATTTTCCAAACCATCTTTATATATGCAGGCTACACATGAACGGCGACCCTTATACCAAATTTCGGATTTCATGCACTATATGTTCACCCAATACCTAACTGTATTAAATTTAGTACACATCTCCTAAGCTACCTTCATATATCAAAATTTACGTTTCAACCTTAATGCTCATACCAAATTACAAGTTTTTCCTTCAAACGTTCAAATAACACCTTGAAAAAATATTCTTTAAAAATCCACGTTTATTGGTCCTTGAAAAAATATTCTTTAAAAATCCACGTTTATTGGTCCTTGAAAAAATATTCTTTAAAAATCCACGTTTATTGGTCCTTGAAAAAATATTCTTTAAAAATCCACGTTTATTGGTCCTTGAAAAAATATTCTTTAAAAATCCACGTTTATTGGTCCTTGAAAAAATATTCTTTAAAAATCCACGTTTATTGGTCCTTGAAAAAATATTCTTTAAAATCCACGTTTATTGGTCCTTGAAAAAATATTCTTTAAAAATCCACGTTTATTGGTCCTTGAAAAAATATTCTTTAAAAATCCACGTTTATTGGTCCTTGAAAAATATTCTTTAAAAATCCACGTTTATTGGTCCTTGAAAAAATATTCTTTAAAAATCCACGTTTATTGGTCCTTGAAAAAATATTCTTTAAAAATCCACGTTTATTGGTCCTTGAAAAAATATTCTTTAAAAATCCACGTTTATTGGTCCTTGAAAAAATATTCTTTAAAAATCCACGTTTATTGGTCCTTGAAAAAATATTCTTTAAAAATCCACGTTTATTGGTCCTTGAAAAAATATTCTTTAAAAATCCACGTTTATTGGTCCTTGAAAAAATATTCTTTAAAAATCCACGTTTATTGGTCCTTGAAAAAATATTCTTTAAAAATCCACGTTTATTGGTCCTTGAAAAAATATTCTTTAAAAATCCACGTTTATTGGTCCTTGAAAAATATTCTTTAAAAATCCACGTTTATTGGTCCTTGAAAAAATATTCTTTAAAAATCCACGTTTATTGGTCCTTGAAAAAATATTCTTTAAAAATCCACGTTTATTGGTCCTTGAAAAATATTCTTTAAAATCCACGTTTATTGGTCCTTGAAAAATATTCTTTAAAAATCCACGTTTATTGGTCCTTGAAAAAATATTCTTTAAAAATCCACGTTTATTGGTCCTTGAAAAATATTCTTTAAAAATCCACGTTTATTGGTCCTTGAAAAAATATTCTTTAAAAATCCACGTTTATTGGTCCTTGAAAAAATATTCTTTAAAAATCCACGTTTATTGGTCCTTGAAAAATATTCTTTAAAAATCCACGTTTATTGGTCCTTGAAAAAATATTCTTTAAAAATCCACGTTTATTGGTCCTTGAAAAATATTCTTTAAAAATCCACGTTTATTGGTCCTTGAAAAAATATTCTTTAAAAATCCACGTTTATTGGTCCTTGAAAAAATATTCTTTAAAAATCCACGTTTATTGGTCCTTGAAAAAATATTCTTTAAAAATCCACGTTTATTGGTCCTTGAAAAAATATTCTTTAAAAATCCACGTTTATTGGTCCTTGAAAAAATATTCTTTAAAAATCCACGTTTATTGGTCCTTGAAAAAATATTCTTTAAAAATCCACGTTTATTGGTCCTTGAAAAAATATTCTTTAAAAATCCACGTTTATTGGTCCTTGAAAAAATATTCTTTAAAAATCCACGTTTATTGGTCCTTGAAAAAATATTCTTTAAAAATCCACGTTTATTGGTCCTTGAAAAAATATTCTTTAAAAATCCACGTTTATTGGTCCTTAAAAAAATATTCTTTAAAAATCCACGTTTATTGATCTGATGGTCCTTGAAAAAAATATTCTTTAAAAATCCACGTTTATTGATCTAATGAAAAAAATATTCTTAAAAAATCCAGGTTTATTGATCTGATGGTCCTTGAAAAAAATATTGTTTAAAAATCCACGTTTATTGATCTGATGGTCCTTCAAAAAATATTCTTAAAAAATCCAGGTTTATTGATCTGATGGTCCTTGAAAAAAATATTGTTTAAAAATCCACGTTTATTGATCTGATGGTCCTTGAAAAAATATTCTTTAAAAATCCACGTTTATTGGTCCTTGAAAAAATATTCTTTAAAAATCCACGTTTATTGGTCCTTGAAAAAATATTCTTTAAAAATCCACGCTTCTTGGTCGGATGGTCCTAGAAAAAATATTCTTTAAAAATCCATGTTTATTGGTCTCTGAAAAAATATTCTTCGAAAATCCACCTTTATTAGTCCTTAAAATTTTTTTTTAATAATCCACATTTATCCAACCAATAAATTTCCTTGAAGAAATGTTCTTATGTATAGTCCTTCTAACAAAATTCTTAATATCTCTCTCTTTATTTTCAGGTCAGCGTAATATTCAGCTATATCGGTGTCAGTATTGTCCTATTCTTTGTATCGAGATTTTCACCCTATGAATGGCGAATTGTCCAATACCCAGCAGGTAAGTTGTATTTCCAACAAATACACCTAAAAAATCAGAAAAGAAATTATCCGTTGAAAGTACATCAATCTCTCAATCTCTGGGGTAAAATTTAAGCTGTTGCAAAATTTTACAAGGAATTATTTAATTTCACACACACACGGACACACATACACATCGAAAATCCGATGTGAACATATTTATGCAACAAATGTCATGTCGACAAATAAATGTGTGTTGTCGTGTTTTACTCACGTCTTTACAAGTCATACGCATGAAGTGTAATTTTAATACACGCTTGTGCGTGACACCCTTGTATCACGTTGTCATGGAGTCCAGGACATTCTCATGTCTGGTATGTGATATCAAAAAGAAAAAAAAGGCAACAAGAACAACAAATGCACACACACATATATATACATACATATGTACATGCATATTTTAACGTATAAAAATGTTGCCACTTGTTTTCAACCTTCAATAACAACAACATTAAAAGAACAACAAAAAATACATGAAAATACTGCAAAATAAACAGAAAATTCAAATCACTCATGTCAAAATGACTTATGCTGCCAGGAGCGATTTTTTTTGTCTTTTTGGGGAGAAATGGAGAGCTATCTACACAGACACACACATACACACACAAATGATCAAGTAGTTTCCCATGTAGCCATAAACCTGCATACAAATGTGTAAATGTGTTTATGTTATGTACATATATATGTGTGTGTGTATTAGTACATGTGCTTGCAATAATGATAGCTGGCCTGAATGCGAGCCTTAATTTAATTTTTGCGTAAAGATACAGGGCAGCAACAACAAAAAAAAAGAACAACAAACAAACAAAAAGACAACACAAACACAGACCCGTATATTCGGAAAAAAAGAGAGAAAAAGTAAAGTTTTCTTTTTTTCGTATGCCAGGCACGATAACCTCGAGGCAAGGTACACACACAAACACACACACAGTAGGAAAAAAATAACAAGAAACAAAAATACAACAAATGAACATACACTTACATACTTACAAAAATTATTCACAGAATTCATAGCTACCATTCATCCAGCCACCCATCCATATGTACACTTGTTAACATCTAGCCAGACATTGCTACGAACACGTTGTTGTTGTTGCTGTTCTTGTGTAATTTTTTCATGATTCAAACGAAGTTCTACATATGGACTATGTGAAGTCATGAGGAATAAAAAAGTCAAAGGACCAACCATCAAATATCTGCCTCAGCGTCATACTGCTCAGAAACCATGAAAGGCCGATCTAGGTAGATGGGTCGGTGTCTGTGGGTGGGTGTGTCTTTGTGTGTGTGAAAATAAACAAAAAAAAATTTTGTGTCTCAAAAAAGAGGGGAGCGCGTAAGTGTACCATAGCATAGATAACTACTATCAATGCCGCTGGGTCACAAGCAATTCCAAGTTATAGGGGAACACCCGAGCTATTCTCAAGCACTAGACCGTAGCTCTTTGGAATATTTTGCAGTTCATTCTTTTGGATTCTGGGAAAGGAAAAAAGACATATCAAGCACCTAAGAAAAATTATCCGCAAATTGCAA
The DNA here is from genome assembly GCF_030504385.1 of Musca domestica. Lineage (NCBI taxonomy): Eukaryota > Metazoa > Arthropoda > Insecta > Diptera > Muscidae > Musca > Musca domestica. The sequence goes on along the minus strand of NW_026712207.1, from coordinate 5,854,231 downwards.
AAAAAAATAGTGAATAAAGTCCTAAAGTAGGGCGTGGCCGTCTTTATGATACCCTACATTACTTTGCATACTTTGTAGAGCTTCACTTAACAAATAAACGTTTTAATGGGGAATTTTTGAGAACTAAATTATACCAACTATGATTATAGTACTAATTAAAAGTCCAAAGGAACTAATATATGGGATGAATATCCTCCTCTGAATCGATGTTCACTAAATTTGCCGAGACATTTGCGAATTTTCAATTCGGGCTTGTATAATCCATTTAGTGCACAAGTAACTTGAAATCGGATAATGATATATATGGGAGCTATATCCAACTCTGAACCAATCTCGATAAAATTTGGCAAAAATATTTCTGAGCTGTATTTGATATATCTCCCCGAATATCGTTACTACGAAAACCATATTACGGCTATGCAGGGCAAATTCAACAAATCGGATAAACAATATTTATGGGAGCTATAGTTATATCTGAACCGATATCCACAAAGTTTGACATACTAGCTTCTTGACTCAGTTCGGTCGTAAATGCCAAGTTCCATCCCATTTGGACAAATATTAGGCGTTTGGTGCACAATACAGGGTTGCCCGTATTCGACGGACCTTTGGGCCCATTCCAATCGACGAGGCTTGTCCGCAGCCAACATTCTTTGCGTCAATTGAATTTTGTACGGGAACAAATGAAAATCAATTCGAATAATCCGTTGTAAAGTGGACCGAGCCATGCCCAACTGCTGAGAACGGCGTTTTTGGGATGTTCTTGGGGACCTCTCACACTGGCTCGTACGGTAGCGATATTCTCGGCCGATCGCCTTGGTCGACTTTTATATGGCCTCTTCGGATTAGAAAAAGCCTTACCAGTCGAAAATTTTTCGTATAAACGCTTAATGGCGTTCTTAGAAGGCGCACTTCTCACATTTTTTAATGTTTTAAAAGCACGTTGAGTTTTTACAATTGACTTCTTCTGTTGAATGTAAATTTCAACAATTTCAGAGAGCTCGCGTGGCGTGTATTGGTTCATGCTAAAAAACTGCTTGGACTGATGCTTCAAACGCGGTATGTCATTAAGCGATGTGACATCTCTGTCAAAAGTTATGGCGTTGCCAGATGGGTCCGTCGAATATGGGCAACCCTGTATAAGGTAAATCGGACGAAGTTATATATGGGAGCTATATCCAAATCTGAACCGATCTCGATAAAATTTGGCAAAGATATTTCTGAGTTGTATTTGATATAACTCCCCGAATATCGTTACTACGGAGTCCATATTACGACTATGCAGGGCAAATTCAACAAATCGGATGAACAATATATATGGGAGCTATAGCTATATCTGAACCTATTTCGCTCAAATTAGGCATACTTATTTTTAGGCTTAATTTGGTTGTATGTGCAAAATTCCATTCCATTTGGTGCAAAATAAAAGGGAAATCGGACGAAGATATATGTGGGAGCTATATCTAAATTCTGACCGATTATCTACAATTTCAATAGGGTTCATCCTTGGGTCAAACAAATGATTTGGTCAAAATTTCATTTGGATAGGGCAATAAATACGTTTTTGGAAATATGGGTCCTTGAAGAAATATATTTTTTAAGCTCTCGTTTATTGGTATATAGGTCCTTGAGAGACTATATTTCAAAATGCATTTTAACGACCTTTAATTTTTTTTAATTCGAAGTCCATTTATTGGAAGTCCCAGGCCCGTAAATTTTTTTCCAAAAAAAAAAAAAAAATACAAAAATTCCCAGGAATTTGTTTTTAATTCTGTTTTAATGGGTTCCAAGTTTTGAGGCTCAAATCTTCTCCAAAAATATGTTCTCGAAAATTTAAATATTTTTTTTTTTAATTAAAAAATATGCTTTTAAAATCAAATTTTAGCCTTTGAAAAAATATTTTTAAAATCTACATTAAGTGGTTTTTATGGACTTAAGTTGTCCCTTTTCCTTATAGAAAAATTTTTAAAATCAAATTTTGGTCCTATACTTTATATTTTTAAAAATCCATGTTTTTGACTACTAATTTACGTTTTGTGGCTTGAATCCACACTTTGCGGCTTTTTTGGTCATTGAAAAAAATATTTTTAAAAATCCTTGTTTTGGCCCTCGTAAATATTTTAAAAAATTCATGTTTTGTGGCTCTATTTGTCCTAAAATGAATTATATTTTTTATACACAACCGCTAAAAGCTTTCCTATTTAAATCCATGATTTTTAGAGATCTTTTGATAATTAGGCCGAAGCTAGAATTTTGAACGCGTTTTGTTGCAAAGGCGTTTGTTTATACCCTTTGTAACCATGTGATTGAGGTTATAAATGGTCTACGTGTTCTTAAAATAATGTTCTTTTTAAGATCCACGTTTATGGAAATATGGGTCCTTGAAGAAATATATATTTTAAGCTTTCGTTTATTGGTATATGGGTCCTTGAGAGACTATATTTCAAAATGCATTTTAACGACCCTTATTTTTTTAATTCAAAGTCAATTTATTGGAAGTCCCAGGCCCGTAAATTTTTGTTTCCAAAAAAATATACAAAATATTCCCAGGAATTTGTTTTTAATTCTTTTTTTAGGGGTTGAAATTTTTGAGGCTCAAATCTTCTCTAAAAATATGTTTTCGAAAATTTAAATATTTTTTTTTTAAATTAAAAAAAAAAATATAAAATCCAATTTTAGCCTTTGAAAAAATATTTTTAAAATCTATATTAAGTGGAGCTTATGGTCTTGAGTGGCCCCTTTTCCTTAGAGGAAAAATTTCTAAAATCAAATGTTGGTCCTTGAGAAAATATATTTTTAAAAATCCAAGTTTTTGGTCCTTGAAAAAAATATTTCTACTAATTTACGTTTTGTGGCTTGAATCCACACTTTGCGGCTTTTTTGGTCATTGAAAAAAATATTTTTAAAAATCCTTGGTTTGACCGTCGAAAATTTTTATAAAAAATTCATGTTTTGTGGCTCTAAAATAATAATTTTTAGGAATATTTTGATTATTAGGCCGAAGCTAGAATTTTGAACGCGTTTTGTTGCAGAGGCGTTTGTTTATACCCTTTGTAACCATGTGATGGAGGTTATAAATGGTCTACGTGTTCTTAAAATAATATTCTTTTTAAGATCCACGTTTTTGGAAATATGGGTCCTTGAAGAAATATATTTTTTAAGCTCTCGTTTATTGGTATATAGGTCCTTGAGAGACTATATTTCAAAATGCATTTTAACGGCCTTTAATTTTTTTTTTTGTAATTCTAAGTCGGAAGTCCCAGACTCGTAAATTTTTGTTTCCAAAAAAATATACAAAATATTCCCAGGAATTTGTTTTTAATTCTTTTTTAAGGGGTTGCAATTTTTGAGGCTCAAATCTTCTCTAAAAATATGTTTTCGAAAAATATATATTTTTTAAATTAAAAAAAAAAATATAAAATCCAATTTTAGCCTTTGAAAAAATATTTTTAAAATCTACATTAAATGGATCTTATGTTCTTGAGTGGCCCCTTGTCCTTAGAGGAAAAATTTTTAAAATCAAATGTTGGTCCTTGAGAAAATATATTTTTAAAAATCCAAGTTTTTGGTCCATGAAAAAAATATTTCTACTAATTTACGTTTTGTGGCTTGAATCCACACTTTGCGGCTTTTTTGGTCATTGAAAAAAATATTTTTTAAAAATCCTTGATTTGACCCTCGAAAATTTTTATAAAAAATTCATGTTTTGTGGCTCTAAATGGATTATATTTTTTTTATACACAACCATTAAAAGGTTTCCTATTTAAATCCATAATTTTTAGGGATATTTTGATAATTAGGCCGAAGCTAGAATTTTGAACGCGTTTTGTTGCAGAGGCGTTTGTTTATACCCTTTGTAACCATGTGATGGAGGTTATAAATGGTCTACGTGTTCTTAAAATAATATTCTTTTTAAGATCCACGTTTTTGGAAATATGGGTCCTTGAAGAAATATATTTTTTAAGCTCTCGTTTATTGGTATATAGGTCCTTGAGAGACTATATTTCAAAATGCATTTTAACGGCCTTTAATTTTTTTTTTTGTAATTCAAAGTCGGAAGTCCCAGGCTCGTAAATTTTTGTTTCCAAAAAAATATACAAAATATTCCCAGGAATTTGTTTTTAATTCTTTTTAAGGGGTTTCAATTTTTGAGGCTCAAATCTTCTCTAAAAATATGTTTTCGAAAAATATATTTTTTTAAATTAAAAAAAAATATAAAATCCAATTTTAGCCTTTGAAAAAATATTTTTAAAATCTACATTAAATGGATCTTATGGTCTTGAGTGGTCCCTTTTCCTTAGAGGAAAAAATTTTAAAATCAAATGTTGGTCCTTGAGAAAATATATTTTTAAAAATCCAAGTTTTTGGTCCTTGAAAAAAAATATTTCTACAAATTTCCATTTTATGGCTCTACTGGTCATTGAAAAAAATTAAATCTAAAATTTGGGGATTTGTTGGTCCTGGATAATTTTTTTTAATCCATGTTTTGACCCTTGAAAAGCGTTTTAAAAATCCACATTTTGTGGCTGTAGTGGTCCTCAAAGGATTTTTTTAATACACAACGGTTAGAAGCTTTTCTCTTTCAGTCCATGATCTTTTGATAATTGAACTTGTAATAATACGTTTAAAAGAAAGTCCAAGTATTAATTGTTCTTGGAAAATATGAATAAAATACATTTTCAAAATTCAGTATCGTTTATTTTCCAATTTGTTGTTTATTTATTTATTTATATTTTTTTTTGAGAATCTTCAAAGTATTTAGTACTTGAAATAAGACTTTAAAAATATTTTGAAAAATACATAATATTTCTTTTTAAAAAATAATATTCTTTACCAAATAACAGCTTCGGCAATCCTTGAAATATATTCTTCAAAAAAATGAAAATTGTGCTTTTGAATGTTCTTTTCTCAATACGCTCTTCCATTTCATGGAGAAGAGAGAAATTATTCCCCCCTCACCCAAAGAAAGTACTTTCGGAGAACTTTTGTGAAATCGACAGAAATGTTGGCACAAACAGAAGAACAATGCCAATTTCAGCAGATGTAGGCAAAAGTATTGCAATGAATAGTTAGTAAATCATGCCTTACATATATATGTATATACAAAATGCTTTGTATGTGTCTTCGGCCAGATGTTGTTTCATACATATGTAGCTATGAATGTATGTGTGTACGTACATTGCAAGTTGAAATGAATTTCAGCAAAGAGCAGTGAAAAAAGCCTTCTTAAAGAAAGGAAAAAAAATATTCACAAGGAAATGAAAAAAAGTGAGGCGTAACAGACATTCCCATTTGTCGAATATGAAAGCATTTTTTCTCTGTATCAGAGAAATTTTGGCAGTTCTTTTTAAGGAGGCATATGAAAACTAAAAAAATACAAATAAATCCGAAAAAATGGAGTTGCATTACAATTTGACTTTTAAAATAAAGTTTAATTTGTTTTTCTTAAATTTTAACTTTTATTTCCCCTTTTTTTTTGTGTTTTTTTTTTCAGAAAACCATGCACATCATGACCAACTTGCCAATCAACAACCGCCGGGCATCATTGGCGGTGTACCAGTACCCGGACCCATGCCAGCCGTAACACCAGGTGCCACCGGAGTCGTCGGTGGCCCCGCAATACCACCAGCATCCGCAGCTGTCAATGATTTTAGCATTTTAAATTCGTTTTGGTTTTCATTGGCTGCCTTCATGCAGCAGGGTTGTGACATATCACCGCGCTCGATATCTGGCCGGATTGTCGGTGCCGTCTGGTGGTTCTTCACCCTCATACTCATCTCATCGTACACAGCCAATTTGGCAGCTTTTCTTACGGTTGAACGAATGGTTACACCAATAAATTCCCCCGAGGATTTGGCCATGCAAACAGAGGTACAATACGGTACACTGTTGCACGGTTCGACGTGGGATTTCTTTCGGGTGAGTAACACGAAAATTTAATTTTGTATATTTGGGAATATATGGTGTTTTTTAGGTATTTAATGACTATTGGATGAAGGGATGAGTGTTTAGGGAGGTCCTTAAAATAATTAATTGCATGAGGCAACAATAAAATGCTTAAATTTATTACTAACTTTTTTCATCTCATCACAATATCGGGAGGAAGAGCTTCCTTGAAGCAAATGTTTATTGCACTTTAAAGTTATTGTAAAAAATGCAATATTATGGATTGGATTGTTGCCCAAAGAATATTTGAAAATGTCCATGCTTTGATATTCCCGCCAAAATATATAAAATCCAAAATTAAGGCCTTAATTATTCCTCAAAAAATATTTAAAATATTTCAATTTCCTCGAAAAATATTTTTAATAACTCTACGATTGGTGGTCAAAATTATTTAAAAAAATATTGAAAAAAAATTAAATATTGAAAACAATAATAAACGAATACGATTTAAGACTTAAAAGTCTTAAAAAAATATTTGAGGTAAATTTTCCACAGAAAACATTTGGAACAGTCATAATGAGGCCAATATCCCCTAAAAACTGCATCCTTAAAATTCCATCAAAAGTATTTATAAAAAAATATACGTTTTGTGGCTTTGGTAGACCACGAGAAAGACCAGGTTTTGGGCCTTGAAAAATATTAAAAAAATATATTAACGTTTTACTCCATTAAAAAATTTAAAGAAGACCTTAATTTTTTTTAAATATATGTCCACGTTTTATGTCTCTAATAGTCCACAAAAAGCTTTTCCAACATTTTTGGTAAAAAATCCACGTTTTATATCTCTAATAGTCCTTTAAAACCATTTCTAAAATTTTGCAGAATCCACGTTTTACTTTTACTTTTACTTTTAAAAATCTACATTTTATAACTTTAAAAGTCCTTTAAAAATTATTCTTAATAATCCCTATTTTATAACTTTAAAGATCCTTTAAAAATTATTCTTGAAATCGTCGTTTAATCACTTTAAAGGTCCTTTAAAAATTATTTTTTAAAAACGACGTTTAATAACTTTAAATGAACTTTAAAATTATTTTTAAAAATCCACGTTCAATAACTTTAACGGTCCTTAAAAATTATTTTTAAAAATCCACGATTCACAATATTAAATGTCCATTAAAAATCCATGTTTTTTAACTTTAAAAATTTTGTCTCTCCAATGGTCGATGGAAAAAAAATTTTAAATCCATTTTTGTGGTTTAAAATATTAAAAATAAAATATTGGACAAATCTATTAAAAACCCAGCTTTTGAATCCTGTATAGCTTTAATGGTCTATGAAAATATATTTTAAAATCTCCAAGTTTTAAGACTCTAAATGTCTTTCAAAATATATTTTTCTTTCTTTCAAAATATATTTGTAAAACTCCACGTTTTATGGCTCTAATGACTTTTGAATTTTTTTTTTAAATATTCACGTTTTATGGCTTTAATGGCCTTGGGAAAAATATTTTTTAAAATCCACGTTTTATGGATCTACTGGTCTTTGAAAAAATGTTTTGGACAATCTATGTTTTATAACTTCAAAAGTGCTTTAAAAAATATTTTTAAAAATCCAAATTTTAAAAATTTTAAATTCTTTTAAAGTTTATCTTTAAACTCGACGCTTTATATCTATATACGTCCTTTAAAATTATTTCTAAAAATCCATGTTTAATAACTTTAAAAATCCCTTAAAAATTATTTTTAAAAGTTTTCGTTTTTTTTTTCAAAATCCACGATTTATAACTTTAAATGTCCTTTAAAAGTTATTATTAAAATCCACATTTTATAATTTAAAGGTCCTTTAAATTATTTTTAAAAATCAATATTTTATAACTTTAAATATCCTTTAAAAATTATTATTAAAACCCACATTTTACAAATTTATAGGTCCTTTCAATTATTTTTAAAAATCCACGTTTTATAAATTTGTAAGTCCTTTAGATTTTTTTTTTTAAATCCAAGTTTTTTTGTGCCGAATGGTCGATGAAAAAGTATATTTAAAAAATCCATTTCTGCGGTTCAATATTCTTTGAAAAAAATTTCTTCAATATCAATATTTTGGATCCTTTAAAACTTTAATGTCCTTTGGAAAAAATAGATTCACGTTTTATAGTTCTAATGGTCCTTCGAAAAAATATTTTATAAAAATCCACGTTTTGTGACTCAAATGGACCTAGAAAAATGTTACAAAAATCAACATTTTATGGCTCTACTGATCTTTGAAAAAATATTTTAAAAAATCCATGTTTTAAGGATCTAATAAACCTACTAAAAATTTAAAAAGAAATCCAGGCCCTAACAGTCTCTAAAATGCAAGTTAGAGGTTTAAATATACTTAAAAAACCCCCTATTAAACACATAAAATAATACAGGGAAAATCCAACAGTTTATGGAAGTAGATCTATAAATAGAAGACAAGTGTATCGGCATTTTGATAGTTTACATCGCTAAGTAACTCGAATAGAGCGGGCAAGTTCCCCCCTCTTCCACATTTTTTTTTTTTTTAAATTTTCAGACTAAGTTCTTATACTCTCAGCAATATGGTTTATATAATTTATATTTCATATAAAGTGAAGGAAGTAGTCGATATAGTCCAAACCTGGCACGTCACAATATTTATATCATATTTATTTAGGACCGATAGGAAATAAACAATAACAATATTGGCCCACTCCTTTTGAACCAACTCCATAGAGGGTCAACAATTTGAGTAATCATAACATAAGTCAAAATATATTTAAATTCTTAAGGTTATGCTAATATTTTAAAAAGCCATGATATAGTGTCTTCCTTATCTTGTACATTTTTTTTTTTTAATTAAGCAAATATTGTTGCTCGGAATATTCTAAAAAATAATTTTAAGGCCCAAAACTGTCCCTCGAAAATTCCTCTCAAATATATTCCTCATTTATCAGATAAAAGTTTTGATAGACGTTCAAAATTTTTTTATGACTCAAATACCTGCTAGTGAAGGCTGAGACACCTTTCAATTCCATTCTGCATCCTTTGTTTCAATTGAGGGTTTTTTTTTTTGTAAAAAAGAAAATCTTTAATATGCAATCCAACCATGTGACACATTTCTTATGGGTTCATAAACATTTCATTTTCTGTTTGACAATTCAATTTAAATTTAAAAAAAAAAAGACAAACGCACACACTCACACAGACTCAAGTTGCAACAGTCTGCAGTATGATATCATAAAACTTAGTAAATTGAAATCTTTTTTTCTTTTTTTCTTTGCAACCGCCAACCACACACCACACTTGTCTCTGCAACTTTCTTCTAGCATTCCATTCGATTTCGATTATTGATCCCAATATATTTCTGTGCATTGCTACTCCCTCTCTTTCACTCCTCGGGTTTTGCAGTCGTTGCAGTGCAGTGTCACTTGGCTTTTTCGTTTGTGCAATCAGTATAATTTCTCTACTTTCTCACTTCCATTCCAATCATTTTGCATCCGTAACAATTTGCATATTTCCATAGCCAACAACAACAACAACAACAACAGCGATGATGACGACTACGAAAATATCAAAAAGAAAAATTTTGTGTTTCTTTGGGGTCGGGGTGTGTGTGTGTTTGACACACACACACACGAGCGCGTAGCGAACTAATGGCTTCTGGTTAAGACAGAAAACACATATTTTGTGGAACTCCGGCTGCATTCAGTTGAGAAAAACTGACAAACCAAGCCAAAGGACTGGCGGGGCCCAAAAACTTTATTTTGTGTGTGTGTGTGTTGGTAGGTTTGGTTGTATTTTTTTCCGCTGTGACATTTGACTGATGTGCGGTGCAATTAGTTTTGACAAGGAAATGCAAACGACAATCTCTGCGCTCTCATTTAATGTATGCTGTGACACGCATATTTACTTGTCACAAAGCCCACATCGCAGATATTTGAGTTAGCAGGCGAACCCAGAGAGAGGGAGAGTCAGCCAACCTACCAGCCATCCAGCTAACCAACACCGCTAACCCTGTTTGTATCTACTTTAAGGCTTGGCAATTGTCAGCAGCAACAACAGCATCAGTGAAATATTTTCCCGGTTTGTTTGAGCCTTTATCCGCTGCAAATGCTCGAGCGAGAGTGTCGCATATCATGGCAAAACTGTTGACGCTGTCATCGTCCTGTCGGCTGGTGTCTATCGTTTTAACATTCCAACGCCATACGTTATATGTCTCCAGCCAGCTTTCACTGGAGTGTCGCTGATTTGTGTTTTGTTTCTGCAATATTTTAGTGGGGTATCGCAAATGTTTTGATTTCATGAATTCTTAAAGGCAATAAGGCTCATTCGAAATGTTGTTTCAAAACGACACACATTTCCATAAATGCGAGGAGGAGGTTGCGGCAATTTCCTGGGTTATTGGAAAATTTAATGGATGAAATTTGATTGAAAATGAAAAATATTTAATTAAAAAATTTAAAACAGATTCAAACCCGAACAATTGTTGGGTTCCATGGTTATTTGCTTTTGTACCGGTTGACCTACAAAATATGTTTGAGACTCGATTAATTCAGCAGGCATATAACAAAAAATAGGTCACCAAGAATTTGTTATTTTCGAACCGTAAATCCTTAAAAAAGAAGAGTAAATTGTTTGTTTGTTTAAAAAAATTCCTAATAACCAAAAAAAATCTCAAAAATGCCACGATATCTGTCATTTTTATCTGAAAAAAATAGGCTCAAGGAAACAAGAATAATTCTACTACGATTCCTTGAAAATATCATTAAAAATTGGTTCGATTTTCTTAAAAATCGACTTTAACAGTCTTTTAATAGCATTTCTTTGCAATTATTGGATTATCGTTCGAATAATCCATAAAAAATATTTAAAAAAGAAACACACGATTATTATTCCATTTAAAATTTTTTTATAAAAATTTGATAGTCCTACAAAAAAATTAATTCATATTTCTCTTTTAGTTCTCCTTCATCAAAAAATATTTAAAGATTCACGATTATCCATTAGTTCTTCAAAAATATTTAAACAAACTAAGATTTTCGGTCTGAGAATCCCTCGAAAATTTTTAAGAACTATTGTTCTTAAAAATCAGCCGAACAATCCATATCCTCTATTACAATTGAAAATATTCCTAAAAAAAATCACATTTATAGAATTTATAGACCTTCAAAATAGATCCCTAAAAATCTTCACGTCTTGTCTAGTAATCTACCTTGAAATATTCTTAAAATATCCCCGATTGTCGATTTTTGTCACCCCAAAAATAATCCTAAAAATTCACTTATATGAGTCTGACCTTGCCTAAAATATTCTTTAAAAGAGCATAGATTATTGATCTGAAAGTATCTCTTGATAATCACATTACGATTATCTGTCTGAAAGTCTGACTTAGAAATTCTTTAAATATCCGAAGTTATCAGTCTGTTGAACCAAGATTTTCCGTCTTATAGTCCTTCGAAATTAGTCCCAATAAATCTTCCAATTTATGTCTGACAGCTTTCATAGGACATACTTGAAAAATCCTGAATTGTTTGTCTGATAGTCTCCTTAAAAATATTTCTTTAAATTTAGGAATATTGACTTGGCAGATTTTCTAAAATATTCTTCTTCTACAATTATATGTCTTATAGTCTCTTAAAAAATCAATCTGAATATCTACTCAAAATTATGCTTGAATTTTCCGATTATACATTTTATAGTGCCCATATAAATATTCTAAAAAATTCCAAATATCCTTGAAAATATATTTTAATATTCACGAATATCGGTTATTTAGACTGGCTATTTTCATACCCTCCACCTTGGAAAGGAGGGTTTATTAACTTTTGTCATTCCTCTAAACCTGTTAACTTTTGTCAATCTAAACCCTCTAAATATCCGTCATAGACCCAATAAAGTAGACATATTCATGATCAGCATAAAATTCCAGGTCGACATAACGATATCGGTCTCCCGGTCTGTCTGTCCGACTGTTTGTTGATGTAGCCCACATTAATTGAGGCAGAGCTTGACTACTTGGCAAAGTTGTTTGACTGGTGTCTAGGATGGTTTGTATTGGAAATGAGATATATTGTTCCACGATATTTGGTATTTTGATAGTTTCAGCCCTCGAATTTGTCTTAAAAGTGGTATTTGTAGTTCGTTATGGGTTCTAGCTCTGGTGGCGGAACATTATATGTATAGGTCCACGTTTTCGTAATGCCGCTATATAAGGTATCTTCCGATATTCGGTATTTTTATGTTTTTTTTTTGCTACATTTTTCCAATAAATGGTATTTGTTGTTTGTGATGGCTTCCAGTTTTGGTGGCAGAACACTTGTTATTTTCGCAGTGCCTCTATATAAGTATACCTATATTGGTGATTTTATCCACATTTTTCCACGTATTTGTCTAAAAATTGGTATTTGTAGTTCGTTATGGGTTCTTTCATCGTTGTATTTATAGGTCCACGTTATCGTATAGACTCCATATAAGGGTATCCCCCTAAAATTGGTATGTTCATGGTTTTAGCCAATGTTTCCACGGAATTGTCTAAAAATTGTTATTTGTAGTTCGTAAAGGGTTCTAGCTCTGGTAGCAGAACATTGAAAATATTTACGTCCACATTTTCCTATGGCACACATATAACACTATCTTCGGATATTCGATATTTTGACCATTTAAGCGACATTTTTTAATTGGTTTGTGTGAATTTTTTTTGTACTTCAAAATGGGTTCTGCAACCAAGCGCCAACGGTTTCCATACAACGGTTCGGTATTTAATATTTGATATATAGACCGATATTCGGTCCTTTCATAATCCTAGTCACATTTACCCACATAATTATGCCAAATTGGGTATTTAAGACTAGCAATATGTTACAATCTTTGTTAAAAAAAATAGTCTTTATGGACTCCGGTTTTGGTATGACCTCCATATAACGGCTCCAACCACTTTATTGTTTTTTTTTTTTTTTTTTTTTGGAAACTCTAACTGCATTCTCCTACCATATCACTAGAGTTTGTAGTTTAAAGTGGAACACGTTTGAATCCAGATACTTTTGCAGTAAAAAGTTTTCTTTGCCTGATGGTCTAATGTATTGGAAGTTATTTTTGTTTAAATCTGCAATTATCCTTCATATATCCTCTTTTAAAAGATTCTTAGAAAATCCATACAAATAGTCTGGTAGACTCCTTTTCAATATTTTTGAAACATTCACGATTAGTGCTCTGCTAGGCTTGCCTTAAATCTTGTTAAGAAAGTGGTTATCGTTCTGAAAGCCTATCTTAAACAAATCTTAAAAAATCTAGGATTGTGGGCTTGATAATCTCCGAAAAAAAAATTTCTTAAAAATATACGATTGACGATCTTCGAGTATACCTCGAAATATTCGTACAAACCCAATATATGAATTTAATTGAAATATAAGAAATATCAATATTTTTTACAATTTCACGATTACCGGTTTGGAAGTCCCCGAAAGAATAAGTAATTATTGCCATAATATTTTCCCTAGTCTCTCCAACAAAATTCATTCTAGGCTTCTTAAAATATTCTTCAAATATTTATCGCCATTTATGATAGCCCTGCAAAGAAAATTCTTAAAAATTCCACAGTCTTTCCAGAAATTGCCTTAAAAGTCCATGAATATAAAGTAGAGAGTAATTTAAATATATTCTTAAAAAATAAGATTATCTGATTGATTGATTGCCCCTCGAAAATATGTATAGGTAAAATCAACAATAATTAGTCTGATAGCCTTTCAAATCAGAACTCAATATTAACAAGTAAAAAGCTGTAAGTTCGGCCGGTCAAATTGAAATAGTTCCGGTAAATAATGTCGCTAAATTCATCAAAATACCGAATAATGTTATATGGGGCTATATGAAGACGTGGACCTGCACAGACAATTTTCTGTCATAGGCTGAAGTATTCATAACGAAATTCAAATACCAAATTTGAAATAGTTCCGGTAAATAGTGTAGCTAAAATCATCAAAATACCGAATATCGGGAGATACCGTCATATGAGGGCTATACGAAGACGTGGACCTACTTGGCTCATTTTCTGTCTTTGAAACAATTCCGGTAAATAATGTCGCTAAAATCATCAAAATACCGATTATCGGTAGGTACCATTATATGGGGCTATACGAAGACGTGGACCTGAACAGACAATTTTCTTTCTTAGGCTGTAGTATTCATTACTAACTTCAAATACAAAATTTGAAATATTTCTGGTAAATAATGTCTCTAAAATCATCAAAATACCAAATATCGGGAGGTACCGCTATATGGGTACTATACAAAAACGTTTATCTACATGGCCCATTTTTAATGCCAAAAGTCCTGCAGATATAATGCATATTTGAGTAAAATTTTATCAACCTACTTCATATCATTCGGAAGCTAGAGTGATTTCCACAGACGGACGGACGGATAGACGGGCAGGAGGACGGACATTGATAAATCGATATAGAACTTTATGCTGATCAAGAATATATATACTTTGTGGGTTCTAAAATGTATATTTCGAGGTGTTACAAACGAAATGACAAACTTAATATACCCTCCATACTATGGTGGAGGGCATAAAAATAAATATACTCAATAAAAGGTCTAATACCCCTACACAAAATTTTAGACAATATTTATTTTTCCCTCAAATGATATTTTTAAATCTTTTCTTTATTTCAAAATTCTATCGACTCTCCCAAAAATTTATTTTTATCTCGTTGCCCTGCCAACATGTCTATTTCTTTAAAATGTCTTAAATCAATTTCATTTCAATTCAAATATCAATTATGAATTATTAATTTTCACAAGAAAAAAATCCACATATAAAGAAATAAGAACTCATAATACCCTCCCAAAATAAACCTTTTTTTTTCTTTGAATCTGAGCAACAACAAGAAGCAGTAATTCGATATCCTTGAACAACTCTCAATAAATACCAGGCAAAAAAACCCTTAGATTTTGTGGTTGGTTATAACGATGGCAAGCAAATAATGAATACGTTCTCCCTTTATGCGAAAATTGAAGAACGAAAAGAAATGAACAGCAAAAATCACAAATAAGCATATTTTTCACTTTGGTGATTTCACACAACTCAGAGGAAAACCCAATCACAAGAAAATTGTTAATGCCGAGCTGAGTGAAAACAAAACAAAACAACGCAGAAAAAAATAATGTTTCGCATACTTCATGCAGTTAGTTTCCTACAGAGCTGGTGCTACATATCTCCTTCCAGTCTCCCTCCCGCTGATATCTTTCTTATTTGCACAGCCAAAACCAAGCTTTTGTGCTCATAATCATAAATGTATGTATGTATGCAATACAATGTCTATACACACACATACATGCAAACTGCTTTTAAACATTAACATTCATTTGAATGTGCTGTTGTATATGTGAATGTGCGATGAGGGGGGGAGGGTTCGTATTGCTGTTTTGGGGATATAAAAAAGATGTACTTGAAAATTCCAAAGGATTTTAATAAATTGCTTGATTCTACCAACGTGCACTGAACTCTGGGGTATCTTGGGGTCTACTGTCAGCACGTAAGGGATATTAGGTTGAATACTTTGTCATATATATCTGTCTGTTACTAGGAATGCCAAAAGTGGCACATGTGCCTACCAAATTTTTGATGGTTCCTAGTGACCATTTGACCCATAGTTTTTATTTTTCAGAATTTCTTAAAGTACACTTTGACTGATTTTTTTAATGAAATTCTTTCAAAGACTCAACATGGACCTTAAGCAAAATGTTCACACACTAGACTATTAATTCTGATTTTTATGGAATTTTTTCTAAGGTGCCCTTAGTTATATAATAGTATTAGCAGTTGTAATTGGGAAGAGATTAAGACCTATTATTGCGTATTTAAAAAAAATATATATATATTTTTTGATCCAAAATATCAAATTCGACGAGTAAACAAGTTTAAAAGCTGAAAGCTCGGCCGGGTCGAACCTTGAATATCCTCCACCTTTTGGAAAGAATTGGAAACTTAAAAAAAAACATGTTAAATGGAATTAGTCGATATTGCCGACAGCTGCATACCCTCAGCTAATATTCGGTTTTTTAAATATATTTTTCATAGGAGAGGTTCTGAAAGGGTGGGTCAATATTTTCTATTCCGTATCTGACATAAGTCTGATAAAAACCAGTGAAGAAATCCTTAAAGTCGGACAGGGACGACTTTATGATACCATACACCACTTTGCTAATTAAGTAGAACTCCGCATAACAATTAAAAGTTTTTATGGGAGAATTCAATCATACAGGCTATGATTATAATTATAATTTAAAGTTCAAAAGACTAAATATGCCGAAGCATTTGTATCTTTTAAATTCGGCCTTGTATTGCCCATTTGGTGCAAAAATAATTTGAAATCAGATAAAGATATATATGGGAGATATATCCAAATCTCAACCGATCTCGATAAAATTTGGCAAAGATATTTTTGAGCCGTATTTGATATATTTCCCTAAATATCGTTGTTACGGAGTGTATATTACGGATAAACAGTATATATGGGAGCTCTAGCTATATCTGAACCGATCTTCACCAAATTTGACATACTGGCTTTTAGACTCAATTCGATCGTAAGTGCCAAATTCCATCCCATTTGGACAAATATTAGACGTTTGGTGCACAATAAAAAGTAAATCGGACGAAGTTATGTATGGGAGCTATATCCAAATCTGAACCGATCTCGATAATATTTAGCAAATGTATTTCTGAGCTGTATTCGATGTATTTCCCCAAATATTGTTGTTACAGAGTGCTTATTACGGCCGCGGAGGACAAAAATAACAAATCGGACAAACAGTATATATGGGAGCTATAGCTATATCTGAACCGATTTCGATCAAGTTTGACATACTTTCAGGCCTAATTTGGGTGTATATGCAAAATTCCATATAATTCGGGCTCATATTATACGTTTGGTGCGCAATAAAAGGCAAATCGGACGAAGATATATATGGGAGCTATATCTAAATTTCGACCGATTATCTCCAATTTCAATAGGGTTCTATGCAGATCATCAAAAGGAACTATGGGTCTATCCCTGACCACCTTGTGGTGTAGGGTATAAATAGCGAATACAGGGTCACAGGCTGTAGTACCCCTTACGAACTGCAATTACGAAATTTGAAAAAAATCCGAAGAATAATGTCGCTTAAATCATTAAATTACCGAATATTTGAAAATACCGAATAGATACCCCGTTATATAGGGGCTATACGAATACCCAGACCAGCATATCCAATTTGCTGTAAGAGGCTGTAGTACCCGTTACGACACAAATAAAGAAATTTAGAACAATTCCGGTAAATAATGTCGCTTAAATCATTAAAATACCGAATATTGTGGAGGTATCGTTATATGGGAGCTATACAAAATCGTCGCCCTGCATAGTCAATTTTCTATAATAGCTTGCAGTATCTATTAGGAACTTCAAACACATACTTTGAAATAATTCTGGTTTATAATGCCGCTAAAATAATTAAAATACCGGATATAGGGAGGTACCGTTACAGGGTGAGAAAAAAAACTACAACGAAGTCAAACGCCATAATTTTTAATTTTTTTTTTTTTTTTCATCGTATCCTGTATATGGGACCTATACGAGAATGTGGACCGGCATAGGCAATTTATTGCCACAGGCTTTATTATCTATGAGAAACAGCAAATACGAAACTTGAACCAATTCCGGGGAAAAATGTCGCTTAAATCATCAAAATGCCGAATATCGTGAGGTACCGTTATATGGGGCTATACCAAAACAGGGACCTATATGGCCCCTTTTTCCATACCAAAACACATACAGAAATAATATTTATTTGAGTTCGGAGGCTAGACTGATTTCCACAGATGAACGGACATCGCTAAATCAACATAAAAAGCTAATCAAGAATATATATTTACTTTGTGGGGTCTAAAATGTTTATTTCGAGGTGTTACAAACGGAATGACAATCTTAATATACCCTCCATACTATGGTGGTGGGTATAAATATAGAATAGAATAGAAACCGTTTCAAATTATGCTAAAATCTTAAAAATACCGAATATAAGGCGTTACCGCTATTTAGTGGTCTATACGAAGACTTGGACCTTCATAGGCAATTTATTGTCACAGGCTATAGTACCTATTTGTAACTGCAAAAACGAAATTTGATACAATTCCGGTGAATGATGTCGCCTAAATAATCAAAATACCGATTTGATGTACAGATAATTAGGGGTCATGCGAAGACCTGGACCTGCATAAACATTTATCTGTTATAGCTTGCGGTACTCATTATGAACTGTAAATACGAAATTTTAAATAATTCCGGTCTATAATGCCGCTAAGTTATTAAAACACCGAATACAGGGAGTTACCGTGATGTGGGCGCTATACGAAGACTTGTGCCTGCATATGCAATTTTTGTCGTAGGGTGGTACTACACGAACATAAAATACGATATTACGAACATTAAATGCGAACTTTGAAACCATTCCGGTACATAGTATGGTGGAATGTATAAAAATAATAGACGCATAAGATCAATACCACTTCACCCTTAAGCTTAAAATTATCAAGGGTCAATTTTATTTATAATTTTTCCTTGGGTCCTGAACTGTGGATACACAGAATGTGGTTAATAATTCCTGATATAGAAAAAACAGCTTATTTTTCTATGCACTTTCCTCTATTAAAGGTCCTTGTCCGTCAACATCAATGTTAACTCTTAAATTTCACTACAACAAAAAATTTTTCCATTCTTCCAAATATTCCCACCACCACCCCAATGTGAAAATGAACTCATGCTATACGATGCAAATCCTATGTGTGCGTGTTATATTCCCTAAGACCCCATGGCTTATATTTCACATTCGCACATATAAAACGGAAACTGGCATTCGGTATAAGTAGATGTGAATGTATGTTTGTCGTACACGAATACTCGGGTCGGCGATGATGGTTGTAAGCAAATTAAATTAAAATGATCTTCAATGCTACTATGTCAGTCAAGGCATTTGGAAAAAAAAGGACGACAACAACAAGTTTGACTCGATGGTGTTTTTGAACTTGTTGTTGTTGATATGTTTTTTTTTTTTTTTTTTTTTTTTTGGTACACATGTTGAGCTTTTGTTTTGGTAACCTCCCCCTTTCACCACTTCTTAATACACATTCCATTGCCAGTCTTAAAATAATGACGGTCGGATGGTTTGGTTGCTTGGTAGGATGGTCGGTTGGTTGGTTGGTGTAGGAAATGATTTTCTGCAAATCTTTTCCGTTTTCTTACAGTTGATTGAGGCATACACCAATGGTATGGTAATGTATTACTGTATGTGTGTTTACATGCATGTGTGAGGATGTGTGTTGGCGAATTTAAATGTTCATTTGTTTATGGTCCACCATGCGAGTGAGAGAGTGTAGACTCCCTCTTTACTCTCTCTCACACCCCATACTAATACGAGTTTAATTTAATTTAATGATGATATGTCTGAATGTTCTGTAAATTAGGATATGTGAGAGTATGTGTGTGTTGCTCTCCTTTTTTTGGTGTTGGGAATATTATCTGTGTCTGTCTGGGAGTGTGTGTGTTTTTTCTTTCTCTGCTGGCAAGAAAAATTGATAAAGCAAATTGTTTGTAATGTAGTCTTGCCATGGAATTTTACTTTCTCTGTTTAAATGAGTTTCGTTTTTGGAAAATTACAATAAAACTCCTCACATAGGAAGCACATCAAAGTATTTCTAATTAAATGTATTTTTTGTGTTGAGAATCGTGTACACATTTCAAAAAAGCTCTTTACTTGTTTATTCAATTGCATTACTTTTGGCTAAGCAGATAAATTATTTAAGCAAATTTAATAAGTTAATACTATGGCAACATATCAGTTGGATATTTAATTTAGAATTGGAAAATTGTTATGTAATTCCCATGTGAATTGGTATATCCTCCACCATAGTATGGAGGGTATATTAAGTTTGTCATTCCGTGTGTAACACCTTGAAATATATATTTTAGATCCCACAAAGTATACATATGTATAGCATAAAATTCTATGTCGATTTAACGAAGCCAGCCCATCTATCTGCCAATCCGTCTGTGGAAATCACTCTAGCTTCCGAATGAATTGAAATAGGTTGAAAAAATGTTATTCAAATGTGTGTTTTGTCTGCCGGACTTTTGGTATTGAAAGTGAGCCACATGGATCCACGTTTTGATAGAGCCTCCATATAACTGTAGCTCCATATATTCGGTATTTTGATGATTTTAGCAACATTAGCCACCGGAAGAGGTTCAAATTTCGTATTTGTATTTCGTATCGTAATAGGTACTAAAGCCTATACTATTGCGTATGCAGGTCCACGTGACAGTAAATTGTTTATGGAGGTCCAGGTATATATTTGAAGTTCCTAATTGGCACTACAGCCTGTGACAGAAAATAATCTATGCAGGTCCAGCTCTTCTCATACAAACCATATATCGGTACTTCCCTACATTTGGTGTTTTGAGGATCAGGAATTGGTTTCAAGTTTCGTTTAAAGTTCCTAATGGACACTATAGTCTATGTCAGAAAAATGTCTATGCAGGTCCAGGTTCGAATACCCGTATGACGTTACCTCCCTATATTCGGTATTTCGATGATTTTAGTGACATTATTTACCGCAATTGTTTCAAATTTGGTGTTTGAAGTTCGTAATGGGTACTACAGCCTATGACAGAAAATTGTCTGTGCAGGTCCACTTCTTCGTATAACCCCTAAATATCTGTACCTTCATATATTCGGTATTTTGATGATTTTAGCGACATTATTCACCGGAATGGTTTCAAATTTGATATTTGAAGTCCCTAAGGGAGACTACAGCCTGTGACGAAAATTGTCTATGGAGGTCCTGGTCTTTGTCTAGCCCCTTATATCGTTCCTAAATTCGGTATTTTTAAGGTTTTAGCGACATTATTCTCTGGAATTGTAATTTAAGTTCCTAATAAGTACTAAGCCTGTGACAGAGAATTGTCTATGCAGGTCCAGGTCTTCGTATTTTGACGATTTTGGTAGCAATATTTACTGAAATTATTTCAAATTTCGTATTTAAAGTTTCTAATGAGCACTACAGTCTGTGACAGGTCCAGGTCTTCGTATACAGTCCATATATTGGCACCTCCCTACATTCGGTATTTTAATCATTTTAATAAAACTATTCACCGAAATTGTTTCAAATTTCGTATTTAAAGTTCCTAATGTGTACTACAGCCTAAGAGAGAAAATTACCTATGCAGGTCCTGATCTTCGTATACACCCCATATATTGGTACATTCCGTATTTTGATAATTTTGGCTACATTATTCACCGGAATTTTTTTCAGTATCAGATTTGAATATTGTAATGGCCTGAAAAAATTGTCCATGCATGTGAACGTCTTCAGCAGAAGAAACGTTTTCAGCAGAATTTTTAACGGATTTTATTTTTTTATTTTTATTTTTATTTATTTTTTTTTTTTTTTTTGAAAATTTACAAATTCGTTCCAATTGATGGAGGTACTCAAAGTTCGGCGAGGCCGAACTTGCTGCTTTATTATTATTTATATATTTATTTATTTACTTTTTTTTGATAATTTCCAATTTTTTTTTTTTTTGAAATGGTGGATAGTATTCGATGAACGGCCGAACATAATAATTTAATCCTAATTTCTTACATCGTAATAATTTTGTAAAAAATAGATCAAGTTCGAATATGAGCAATGTCGGTCCAATCTTTCTAGTACCTCCCCTAGAAATGGTCAATATTTTTATAGAAAATTATTTACTTCATAGAACAAGAACGAATCTTCCAATTTTGTTCAAACATTTCAAATCCTAATATTAGTGCTAGATCGAGTGTTGTGCGTTTGTAAGGTTATTCATGGTTAAATTATGGGCCAAACTGAAAAATTTTGACTGTGAAACAAAACACGAAACTTGCGTTCTACCAAAATGATAATATAATAACATTTCCTTTAATTCCAAAATTTTTTGAGAAAATATTCTAGTAAAAGCTGAAAAGATTCATATAAAAAATCCAAAAACTTTTTCTGCTAGTCCTTGAAAAATATCCTCGCAACAACACTCTTCAAGTTGTCATGAATATAATAATAATAAGCAAAATGGTCCTCAAAAATTGCGCTTTAAAATACACAATTATCCTTTAAAAATATTATTTAAAAATCCTTCAAATATATATATATATATATATATGCATATATATATATATTTTTTTCTTTTCTTTTTTTTTGTTGAAAATCCACGAACATTGGTCTATTCTTTAACAATCTCTCATTATTGAGTTTCTGGTTACTTGAAAATATATTCAAGAAAAATCCAAATGTTTATTGGTCTATTAGTCCTTGAAAATACTCCTTAAGAGACCATGTTTATAGATCTGTCGTTGAAAAGATATACTTTAAAAATCGATTATTGGCCTGAGAGTCCTTCAAAAAAAAATTCTTAAAAATCCATGTTTTTTGGACCTTGAAAAAATATTCTTTAAAAATCGGTGATTTTTGGTCTGAGAGTCCTTCAAAAAATATTCTTTAAAAATCGGAGATTTTTGGTCTGAGAGTCCTTCAAAAAATATTCCTTAATTATCCACGATTATTGGCCTGAGACTCTTTAAAAAATATTTCTTAAAAATCCACGTTTATTGGATCTCGAAATAATATTCTTTAAAAATCGGTGATTTTTGGTCTGAGAGTCCTTCAAAAAAATATTCTTACTATATCCACGATTACTGGCCTGAGAGTCCTTTAAAAATATTCATTAAATATCCCAGGGGGTAACCGTGAGTATCTGACAGTCCTTCAATAAGTATTCCTTAAAAATTCACGATCATTAGCCCTAGAATCCCTAAAAAAATATTATATAAAAAGGTGCTACTATATGCCTGAGAGTCCTTAAAAAATTCAATAAATATCCACGAATATTGTCCTGAGTGTCCATCAACAAATATTCCTTATAAATCTACCTTTATTGGACCCTAAAAAATATTCTTTAAACATCAATGGTTATTAGCCTGAGAGTCCTTTATTCCTTAAAAATAAACTTTTATTGAACCTTAAAAATATTCTTTAAAAATCCACGATTATTGGCCTGAGGATCATTCAACAAATATTCCTTAAAAATCTACCTTTATTTGACCTTAAAAATTATTCTTTAAACATCTATAATTATCAATGGTTATTAGCCTGAGAGTCCTTTATTCCTTAAAAATAAACTTTTATTGAACCTTAAAAATATTCTTTAAAAATCCACGATTATTGGCCTGAGAGTCCTTCAACAAATATTCCTTAAAAATCTACCTTTATTTGACCTTAAAAATTATTCTTTAAACATCTATAATTATTGGCGTGAGAATCCTTTATTCCTTAAAAATACACCTTTATTGGACCCAAAAAATATTCTTTAAAAATCCACGATCATTGGCCTGAGAGCCCTTTAACAAATATTCTTTAAAAATCCACTTTTATTGGACCTTAAAAGATATTCTTTGAACATCAATGGTTATTGGCCTGAGAGTCCATCAACAAATATCCCTTAAAAATACACTTTTATTGGACCTTAAAAACATTCTTTAAAAATCCACGATTATTGGCCTGAGAGTCATTCATAAAATATTTCATAAAAATCCACGCATATTGGTCCTTGAACGAATTATTTTAAAACCCAAGATTGTTAGCCTGAGAGTCCTTCAAAAAATTTTCTTAAAAAACCACATTCATTGACCTGTTGGACTTCAGAAAATTAATAATTTCTTTAAAATCCACTTTTATTAGACTGCTGGTCCTAGAAATCCCATTTTAGTGGTCTGCTAATCTTTGAAAAATATATTATTTAAAAATCTGCGTTTATTTTTGTGGAGGTCCTTGAAAATATATTCTTTAAAAATCTGCGTTTATTTTTGTGGAGGTCTTTGAAAATAAATTCTTAAAAAATCCCGATCATTGGCCTGAGAGCCCTTAAAAGATAGTCCTTCAAAATCAACAATCGTTTGTTGGTCGGTCAAAATTGTGAATATTTGCGAATAAACAATCCCTAAAAAATGCGAAATAAGAATTCGATTCTCCTCGAATGTCAGCCTTTCCTGTCATTTCTCTTCTATCGTCAGGCTTTTTATGACGTTTTTCTGGGCCTTTTCTCATCGCTTCAACTTCTCCTTTAATATCAATGGTTATTAGCCTGAGAGTCCTTTATTCCTTAAAAATACACTTTTATTGAACCTTAAAAATATTCTTTAAAAATCCACGATTATTGGCCTGAGTGTCCTTCAACAAATATTCCTTAAAAATCTACCTTTATTGGACCTAACAATATTCTTTAAAAATCCACGATTATTGGCCTGAGGGTCATTCAACAAATATTCCTTAAAAATCAACCTTTATTGGACCTTAAAAGATATTCTTTGAACATCAATGGTTATTCGTCTGAGGGTCCTTCAACAAATATTCCTTAAAAATATACCTTTATTGGACCTTAAAAATATACTTTAAAAATTATTATATTCCTATTATTATTGGCCTGAGTCCTTCATAAAAATCCACATATATTGGTCCTTGAAAAAAATTCTTTTAAAATCCATGATTGTTAGCCTGAGAGTCCTTCAAAATTTTTTCTTTAAAAAACCACGTTCATGGACCTGTTGGACCTCAGAAAAATATTTTTTTTTTTTTAAATCCACTTTTATTAGACTGCTGGTCCTAGAAATTCCATTTTAGTGGTCTGCTGATCCTTGAAAAAATATTATTTAAAAATCTTTATTTATTTTATATTATGTCTTCTGCTTTTGAAAATTTTCTCGTCGGTTCAACTTCTCCTTTAATTTCAGGTTGAACTTTCTCTTCTTAATTCAAATATACTACAAATTCATCGTAACGTACTTTTTCGGATTAATTTCTCTTTCGAATTGATCGTTAAATGGACCAAGCAGATGAAATTAAAGATAGGAATCTGGAGAAGTTCAACACATTCAACCATTATGTGATCCGCTCCATATTTAAATAAATGTCTATATAGACAATTCTCTTCCAGGGGAAAAAATACTCAGAGGGAACTCCTTGTGTGGATTTTCATAAAAGTTCATTAAAAAATTGGCCTACTATTATCAAAATAATATGATTATCGGGAGGTACCGTTTTGTAAGGGATATATGTTACTTAGACTTATATAACAGTTCTCTTGCAGGGGGTAAAGTACTCACAAGGAACTCCTTTCGTGGATTTTAAGACAATTCCCTTGAAAAATGTGACTAAAATCATCGAAATACCGAATACAGAGGGATCTATATTATGGGGGCTATACACTCCCATATATAGCAGTTCTCTCTCAGGGCGTAAAGTTCTCACAGAGAACTCCTTGTGAACTAGTTGACCTATAAAGACTCACAAGAATTTCAGACAATTGCATTGAAAAATGTGGCTAAAATCATCAAAATACCGAATAGGGGGTGCCGTTATATGGGGGCTATTGATATCGATGTCGATACAGTGGACCATCTTCGCCCTTGACCTGCCTGCAGACAAAAGACAGATCGGTTCGAAATTTTAGCTTCCTATCTCTGTTCGTTTTAACTCTAGCGTGATGGTGGTGGGTATAAAAAGACGATGTTTTATCGTTCGATATCAAACGGGAACTAACTTTATTCATAGTACTTTCATAACTCTAAACCTTACTGGTTCCTATCAATTTTTTTAACACTCCGCCTCTCTCCCGATGATATTTTACAGCTTTACCAATTATTTATTTATATAGTTTTTCATTAAATTTTATATTTTTCATATATCCAATTGTTGTTTTACTCTCTCTCCTTCCTTTCATTGCAGAGATCCCAAATCGGTTTGCACAACAAAATGTGGGAGTACATGAACTCACGCAAACATGTCTTCGTCAGCACTTACGACGAGGGTATACGACGTGTCCGCACCTCAAAAGGCAAATATGCGCTGCTGGTCGAATCGCCCAAGAATGAATATGTAAATGCTCGAGAGCCCTGCGATACAATGAAAGTGGGACGTAATCTGGATACGAAGGGTTTTGGTATAGCCACACCGATTGGATCACCGCTCAAGTGAGTACACACATCACCGGGAGAGAAAAAAACAGACACTTGGAAGCCTTTCTTGCATGCATTTGTTTTTTTCTTTTTTTTTTTTTTTGATTGTACCAAGAATTTGTGGATAACAAGAAAACAAAAAGAGAGCCAGGGGACACAAGAACTACCATGTGAAAATATGTAATAGGATTACAAGGCAATAAATATTTTATTCGACAAGGACCAAGCGAGCGACCAACCGACGGACCCAGCAGGTCAACACAGATATGAAAACCTTACACGGAATATTTTCTTGTTTTCATGCTTTTTAAACCTTGTAAATCTTAAGCTCTCAGCGTATTAGCTGAAGTATATTTCCGTGGAATGGAAATGAATGTTGTTTGTATGATTTCCCCCCTTCAGTTTCGTTATTACTTTGGCCGAGATGGAGATTGTTGATTGGTGTGTACCTTTTTCAGGTTTCTACCAACACCACCACCAACACGCCGCGTGTGAGCAAGATTAATTCCATTCTTTTTATGTTCGTATTCCGTTTGTTATGTTATGCCTTTTTTCATTTATTCCAAGGTGATTGTTTGCACTCGTCACTTCAAAAGATGGCAGGTATTCTCTCTGTGTTATTCCATTTGTAAAGGTAAAATTCTCCAAAAAAAACTTAACAAGTTCTTGGAAATTTGCCATCTTAAATCTTAGCAAAGGAAGCGGCTAGGATTGGTCTTCACAACCCCATGATTTTTGAATGAAAAATTATTCTCAGAAAAATATGTTTCACCTGGAAATAAGTGATTGAATAAACAAAGTTGGTGTGTTTTCAAACATTAATAAACGTTTCTTATAGTCCCTAAAGTGATGTGAACAAGATTCTTAATATTAAACAAGTTAAAAAGCAGTAAGTTCGGTCTGGTCGAACTTCGAATACTCTCCACCATTTGGAACGAATTTGGAAATATTCAAAAAACTAAATTCTTAAAAAATTCAGTTAAAATTTTAAAAATATCGAATATAGCCGTTATAATGGCGTCTATTCCACGTGGACCTACATAGGCATTGTTTGTCATAAGCCATTACCATATTCAAATTCGAAACTTAAAATAAACGGTGAATAATGCAGCTAAAATCATCAAAATTTCGTATATACGGAGCTAGCGTTATATCGTAGCTGTACGAAGTCCTGGACCAGCATAGACAATTTTCTGTCATAGGCTGTAGCATCAATTACGAACTTCAAATATGACATCTCAAACAATTTCGGTGGGTATTGTACCTAAACTCGTCAAAATACCGAATATAGGGAGGTACTGATATATGGGGCCTATACGAAGACCTGGACCTGCAATGACAATTTTCTGTCACAGACTGTAGTTCCCATTACGAACTCTAAATACGTAATTTGAAACAATTCCGGTCAATAATGACGCTAAAATCATATCGAATTTTTGGAGGTATCGTTATATGGGGGCCATACGAAGACTTGAACCTGCATAGACAATTCTCTGTCTTAGGCTGTAGTATTCATTTTGAAATTCAAATATTAAATTTCAAACAATTTCCGTGAATAATGTCGTTAAAATCATCAAAATACCGAATATCGGGAGGTGCCTTTATATGGGGGCTATATGAAAACGTGGACCTACATTGCCTATTTACGAACTTAACCTGCCTACTGGAAAAATAAACATGTGTGCAAAATATTAGCCTTCTACCTCAATTCGTTCGAAAGATAGCGTGATTGCAACAGACAGACGGACGGACATGGCTAAATCGACTTAGAATTTTACGCTCATCAAGAATATATATACTTTGTTGGGTCTGGCATGAGTATTACGAGGAGTTACAAACGGAATGACAAAGTTAATATACCCTCCATAGTATGGAGGAGGGTATAACAATGCCAGAAATAGCATCACATTTTCGATTTCTTTGAATTGGTCACCCTTGGCACGAATTATGCCCTTCAAACGGTCAATGAAATCATCACACGCTGCCCGAATGTTGCTCTGCCGTATTTTGTCCCATTCCCGGCGCAGCGCTTGCTTGAGGTGATCGACACGTTGGTATTTTTTAGTGCCAACCTTGCTTTCCAAAATACTCCAGACACAATAGTTAGATATTCGGAGATTTTGGTGGCCATTGTGAGCTGAAAATGAAGTGATGGTGCTGAGTCCTGTTGGAATGTCTAAGATATGCGGCCAAAATTTTTGAGTACCCAACGGTTTAATACACCCACCAGAATAATTTCACGATAATATTCGGCATTTATTCAGATGCCACGGTCGATTAAAACGAGCGGAGAGAGACCATCGGCTGTTATGGCTGCCCATACCATCACCATGGCCGGCCCTTGAGTTCTGGTAGCCAACCGAAGGTGCACATTTTCAGCTGACCTCTTTGGCAAGTAAACACGATAATTTTGTTTGTTTGCAAACTGTTGGACAACGAATGTTTTCTCATCGGAGACGGAGGAAACCAAATTCGACAGTTCACCACTTTCGGCCAAGCGAAGCAACTCTTTAGCTCTTTTGAGTCTATTTTCTTTCCGTTGCGGTGTAAGTTCTTGCACTTTTTGGAATTTCAATGGCTTTAGCCCGAGCTCATTTTTCAATATTTGCCGAATGGAATATTGCGATATGTTCAGCTCACGAGCCATTTTTCGGCCACTGCGACGAGGGTTTCGAACAAGTCGCTTTATTTTCTGATGATGATTTTTTTTTCTTCCGCCCACTTCCTTGATGTCGGGCTACGCTACCAGTATCACACGGTAACGAGCGATTGTACGAGACACAAAAAATTTATTCACATTTAATTGCTGGAGTGTTCTAACGATAGCCACTTGTGGTTTTCCAGCCAAATATTAAGAAATCTCATTATCACGCTTGAATTCCATTACGAATAACTTTTTTTTTTTGGAAAATTCTCACCAAAATGCTTTTACATATATGCTTGTAAACAATATAATGAGCTGTCACTGGATTAATATTAACAGCTGTCGGACGGAGGGCTTGGAAATGACAGTAGTCCGAAATTGGTTGCAGTTTTTTCATCTCACCCTGTATGTAATCAATTTTGGTTTGTAAAAAGAAAACTCTTTTGTTTCCCACAAATTCAGCATTTTTGGTGTCTTATCGATTTGAAATTTTTATTTCTAAAAGAAAGGCCATAGTCGTGCGGGACCGACCTTGTGATACCTTACAACGCCACAATATGTTACAAGCCCCCTTATGTCCAAATCCATTTTGGACGATTTCGCTTTTGAAATTATGTCTCGGAGCACTGCCCAGATATTATCCTTAGCATTGTGACCAGGGACATTTGCCCAATATTTACGCACTCCGTCGTGCTGTTAGTTGTTGGGGTCCATTTTACAGCTAAATATAATCCAATGGTTATCCATGCTAGAATTCTTCCCTGTCCCTAACCCTCTTCTCAAGCGTATTGATTGGATTCAATTATGCGATAAAGATTTTTTTCGGTTTTTGGTTAATTTAAACTCCTAAATATTTTGCGATCATCTCCAAAAGTAAGAGGCCCCGCTGTATCTCCACATTCAGAATCATCTATATGATTTGCTTGTCTACGATATTTGGCGTTATTCATCAACGAAATCAAATGTTGGTCCATTTCAAGCCTAAATATATTGCAGAAATTTGTGAAAACTTGTGAAATTTTTCGTGAGGATCGGAAAATATTGCAATCTGTATACATTTTGTAATATTTTGTAAGGTAAAAATATTACAAAATATACACTTCAATATTTTAAGTCAAACTGAAAAATCGCATGCGATAAAAAATATGAAAAAATAACAAAATGTCACAAAATGCTTCGGCATTTTTTATGCGATTTTTTTAGATTTTATTCTTTTATGCCAAAAGGACATTCTGAATTGACAAAATTTGTCAAAATCGGTACAGCCAATCTTGAAATATTAGCATCGTAGCTAACATCCCCTTCCTTTGCATATATATACTGTATATATTTCGCTATATATATCCGATATTTTTACTATCGGCATCGACGTAACAGTCAGAATTCATCATTTCGACTATTTTTGATTTCGCCGGCATTAAAAATATTCGCGGTTTAATGGAAAATTTGACTTTTATTTAAAACAAATGTTATGGTCTATTAAACCCACTAAATATTACCCGATGACCACCAAAATTGGAAGGCTTCTGTACAGCTCTATGCTCTAGCCCTTCGATTGGTCTTTAATTGCGACCTGTAGAGCAACTGCAAAATCAGAATTTTTTTCCGTTTTTGGTCCATTTCAACCCCTAAATATAATGCGATCATCTCCAAAAGAAGTAGGGTTCTATTCTGACCATAACCCCACCTCCATTTTCAATTTCGTGAGGATCGCTGGAATAATTTTAAGAGCTTTCGGATGAGTGGCTTAGAAATGACAGCAGTCTGAAGTTGGTTGCAGTTTTTTTTAATCTCACCCTGTATATAGACAATTCTCTTCAAGGGGGTAAAGTGCTCAGAAGGAACTATTGGTGTGGATTTTGATATAATTCCATCGAAAAATTACCCTGGAGGGTAATTGAAATATTGACTAAAGTCATCAAAATAGGGGGTTATACGATACCGTGGACCGATATAGCCCATCTTTGAACTTGACTTGCCGGCAGACAATTGACTGATCTGTGCAAAATGTTTAAATCCCCATCTTAATGTTAGCTTCCTCTGTTAATTCGTACTGACTCCAGCGGAATTACAATAGGTGGACAGGCCTAAATCGTCTTAGAATTTTACGCTGATCAAGAATATATATACTCTGTTAGGTATAAAATTATTATTTCGATGAGTTACAAACGGAATGACGAACTTAATATACCCTCCATACTATGTAGGATGGAGGGTATAAAAGAGTCTACTAGATGCGATTATGGTTTTAAAATTTAAGAAACTAATTTCTACTGAGCTGCCAACGATTTTCAGGAGAAACTGAGGGTACATAAGGTTCGACATGACCAACCATACGAGATTTTCTAGTTATTTTACATTTTGGCCGGCTCATTGTTATCCTCTTGTTCTTCATCATCCGCCATTTTCTTTATTGTCATTGCTCTGTCACATGTACAAAGATCATCAATTAAAATAAGAATTGTTTCTCGTTTCATTTCAACAATTTGCTGCGTATTCATTCGGAATGCCTTTTTGCCTGACTGCCTGCCTGCCTACCCGATGCCTTCTTGCTTGACTAAAATTAACGTCTTCTTCAATTGCTGCTATGCTGCCTCCTGCCATCTCCCCTTTACATCATCCCCGTGTGGAATAATACATGATGATTTTTATGTTGATGCCTGCTGTGGCGGGGGCTGGGGTTCCTTTTTACAACACAACAACAACAACAAATGGAAATCATAAATTCATATGTGTATTGTCATCAACATGATGCTGGCGAACTGGGTACCAACTACTCAATCCGCATTGAAATGGCCATGGTGGAAACCTATGATATGACTTGGTGTCTCTGGCTGACGACTCTGCCATTGCAACAACAACAACAACAACAAAAACCTATTGTTAATCATCATTTACATCCAACATTCGCGATGGACCAACATCACCATCGCCACCACCACCGTCATCCATGTTCCGTTACGTTCTGGTATAAATTCGCAAAAAAAAAATCACAAAACATCAACAACATCATTATTATCGTTGGTGACATACATCTATCTATGCATCCAACCCACCTCCCCAACTCCGACAACAACAACAACGAACGCCATGGACATTGACAAAAAAACAATTGTAATTTTCATTGGATTTTTTTTTCTTTGTCGACAACGATGGCAATAACTGCTGTTACAACAACAACAACAACTACCTCCGCTGTGCCTTTTGTTTATTCCAACAACTGTGCGCTCTTGGCCAACTATTCGACTGGCTACACTACAATTACTATTACCACGTATTGTTCGCAATCATCTCGACGACAACAACGACGACGACTGCCTTCTGATCCAACTTGCCACTAACACAACCATCACCTCCATTGCCACCTCCACCGCCTACATATCCCAGGGATCCAATTAATTTAGCCGTACTGTCGCTAAAGGAAAACGGCGAACTGATAAAACTGCGCAATAAATGGTGGTATGACAAAACCGAATGCAACCTCAACAAGGACAATCAGGAAACGTCACACAATGAATTATCGCTTAGCAATGTAGCTGGAATTTTCTACATACTGATCGGCGGTCTATTGGTGGCCGTCTTTGTGGCCATCATAGAATTCTGCTTTCGCAGCAAATCATCGTCGGCGTCCGGTGGCGCAGCGGCCAAAGCGAATGGCTCGATGTTAGGTTCGACATCGTCGTCGACACATCAAAGAAATTCACTGTCGGATGCCATGCATTCCAAAGCGAAATTGACTATTCAAGCGAGCAGAGAATATGATAATGGACGTGTTGGGGTAAGTCAGCTATATTTTTAATGTTCTCCAATACCCCTACCACCTTCTCCTCCTCATTTTATAGGTTTCATTTTTGCATGAAATATGAGAGTTCAGCGAAAATAAAATTAATAGGGTGGTGCGGAATGAAGTATCTACATTTTTATACCCTTCACCATACATATTATGAAGGGTATATTAAGTTCGTCATTCCGTTTGTAACTCATCGAAATAATCATTTTAGACCCAACAAAGTATATATTCTTGATCAGCGTTAAATTCTAAGACGATTTAGCCCTGTCCGTCCGTCTGTCCGTCTGTTGCAATCACGCTAGAGTCTAAACGAATTAAGATAGGAAGCTAAAATTTTGCACATATCTCTCTTTTGTCTGCAGGCAGGAAAAGTTCGAAGATGGGCTATATCGGTCCACGATATCATATAGTCCCCATATTACGGTACCCCCCCCTTGTTCGGTATTTTGATGAAGTTAGCCACATTTTTCAATAGAATTGTCTGAAATTCCACACAACAAGTTCCTTGTGGGTATTTTACCCCCTGCAAGATAATTGTCTATAGTGGTCCACGATATTGTATAGCCCCCATATAACGGTACATCCCGATTTTCTGTATTTTGATGATTTTAGTCACATTTTTTAATGGAATTGTCTGAAATTCTACACAAGGAGTTCTTTGTGAGCACTTTGCCCCTAGACATACATTTGTCTATATAGGTCCACAATATCGTATATCCCCTCATTTTTTTTTTTTTTTTTTTTTTTTTGAAAATTTTCGAATTCGTTTCAATCGGTGGAGGGTATTTAAAGTTCGGCCCGGCCGAAATTACTGGTTTTTTACATATTTAAAATATTATAGATAATAAAATAATGTAGATAGAGCGTTATCATAACAGCATTGATGCGATATCTATAGAGTTTTACTGAAGAAGGTACATTTGCTCCGTTCCAGAACTGCAAAAAGTAAAACTTTTTACTAAGAAAACCGATTTTCGAAAAAAAATTCTAAACTAGTACATTTTTGTTTGTTTCGGAGCATAGCAATCAAAGTTATTTACTACAAGTAAAAAAGCTGTAAGTTCGGCCAGGCCGAACTTTGAATACCCTCCACCATTTGCTACAAATTTAACAATTTTCAGAAAAAAATAAAATCCGTTAAAAATTCTGTTAAAATCTTAAAAATACCTAATGTAGCCGTATATTAAGGTCGTCCATACGACGACGTGGACCTGCATAGGCAACCTTTATCATAAATTATTACAATATTCAAATGCGAAACTTGAAAAAAACTCTGTTTATAATGTAGCCAAAATCATCAAAATACCGAATATATGGAGGTACCATGGGGGTTATAAAACGTCGACCTGCACAGACAATTTTCTGGCATAGGCTGTAGTATCTATTACGAAATTCAAATACTAAATTTGAAATAGTTCCGGTAAATAATGTCGCTAAAATCATCAAAATACCGAATATCGGGAGGTATCGTTATATGGGGGCTATACGAAGACGTGGACCTATATGGCTCATTTTCTGTCTTAAGCCGTAGTATATATTACGAACTTTAAATATAAATTTTGAAACTATTCTGGTAAATAATGTCGCTAAAATCAACAAATTACCGAATATCGGGAGGTATCGTTATATGGGGGCTATACGAAGACGTGGGGCTATACGAAGACGTGGACCTGCACAGACAATTTTCTGACATAGGCTGTAGTATCCATTACTAACTTCAAATACAAAATTTGAAATAGTTCCGGTAAAAAAGGTCGCTAAAACCATCAAATATAGCTAATCGGGAGGTACCGTTATATGGGGGCTATACGAAGACGGGGACCTACATGGCTCATTTTCAATACCAAAAGACCTACAGGCATAATACACATTTGAGTAAAATTTTATCAACCTACTTCATTTCTTTCGGAAGCTAAAGTGATTTCCGCAGACGGACGGACATTGATAAATCGACATAGAACTTTATGCTGATCAGGAATGTATAGTTTGTGGGGTCTAAAGTGTAAATTTGAGGTGTTACAAACAAAAATCAAACCTAATATATTCTTGCCAGTTCTGGAACATACCATGTGTCTGTCAAACTTACCTTAATGAGCTACATAAATTATCTACTTGGTTCAAGTATCTACGTTATCCAAGTATCTTAATATAAGGCATTAAAGTATCTAGGTTATCCAAATGATACGGATGCAGTAATCTACGTTATTGAAAATCGCGCGGGTCAATTATCTCTCTTTCCCAAATAAGTTGGATAAATTATCTTCGTTATCCAAGTAACGTCGAAATGTTATCAAATGTATCTTAATGAGGTAGATAAAATATTTACCTTATTTGAAAAAGGCGAATAAGGTTTCTTTGTTATCCAAATAAGGCGGATAAAGTATCTTCGTTATCCAAGCAACGTTGGCGTGTTATAAAACTTATCTTTATGAGGTAGGTAATGTATCGACGTTTTAAAAATTTTTCAGATATGTTATCCACGTTATCCAAATGTTTTCGATATAATATCTATGTTATCCAAATTATCCAATCGACTAAGATATGTTATCCGGAAATGTTGACATGTTATCCACATTATCCAAAAAACTTGGAAATGTTATCCACGTTATCCAAATTACTGATGTATGTTATTCACGATATCCGAATGACTTAGATATGTTATCCACGTTATCCAGATGACGTAGATATTTTACCCGGGTTTTCCAAATTTCTCAGAAATCTAATACAAGTTATCCAAATTACTCAGAAATTTTATCCAAATATAATATCTATGTTACCCAATTTTTCGAATCGACTTAGACATGTTATCCTGAAACGTAGATATGTTATCCACCTTATCCAAATGAGTTAGAACCGTTATCCACTTTATCCAAATAACTTAGAAATGTTATTCACGTTATCGAAAATACTGATGTATGTTATTCACGATGTCCGAATGACTTTGATATGTTATCCACGTTATCCAAATTTCTCAGAAATTATATCCAAGTTATCCAAATTACTTAGAAATGTTGTCCACATTATCCAAATTTCTAAGAAATTTTATCCAAATATAATATCTATGTTATCCAAACTATCCAATCGACTTAGATATGTTATCCAGAAACGTAGATATGTTGTCCACCTTATACAAATGAGTTACAAACGTTATCCACTTTATCCAAATAACTTAGAAATATTATCCGAGTTATCCAAATTACTGATGTATGTTATTCACATTATCTGAATGACTTAGATATGTTATCCACGTTATCCAAATGACTTAGATTTTTTATCCGCGTTAGCCAAAATTCTCAGAAATTTTATTCAAGTTATTCAAATTACTCAGAAGTGTTATCCAAATGACTCAGATATGTTATCCACGTTATCCAAATGTCTCAGATCTGTTACCCACGTTATCCAAATGACCGAGGTATGTTATCCACGTTGTCAAAACAACTCAGATATTTATCCCCCTTTCAAAAATTACTCAGATATATTAGCAACGTTACCCAAATGACATACATACAGGGTGAGATAAAAAACTGCAACAAAGTCAAACGCCATAATTATACCCTCAGCCTACAGAGGGTTATATCATTTGATACGGCCAAAACGTGCATAGTCCAAATAACGGTTTTAGACCCTAGGTCTCTTTGGACCAAATCCGTTTCAGGACTTTGGAGTCGATCTACCGATGTCCGTCCGTCTGTCTGGTTGGTGCGCACGATAACTCTCGATGAGAGTATACGATTTGATCCAAAAGTTGGTACATAGTAATATTATTATCAAACTTAGATCAAGTTCGGAGATAGGCACTATCGGTCCACTCCTTCTAGTACCTCCCACACAAAATATGAAAGAAAATAATTTATTGCACAGAAAGAGAAAGGATAATCCGATTTTGCTCCAACTTTGCGAATCCTAGTATTTTTCATCAGTGCTAGGTCAGGTGTGAAAATGGACAATATCGGTCCACTCCTTCTGGTACCTCCGCAAAAAGGATCTAAATTTTGAATAATAAGAACTCTTATAAAATGTAATGTAAGAGTCCGATTGTCTGCAAACTTCACACATCCCAATAATTTTATTAACCACAGGTCTGGTATGAAAATGGAATGTATCGGTCCACTGCTTCTGATACCTCCCCCACAAAAGGTCGAAATTTTGAATATCCATTAAGCTCATAAAATGCAAAATTAATATTCGATTCCATTTGGATTTGGTACATCTGAATATTTCTATCAACACAGGATCTGTTATAAAAACGGCAGAGATCGGGTCATTCCTGCCGGTGCCTCCCCACAAAGGCTAAAAGTTTCGAATAACGAAAACATTTATAAAATCCAAAATAAGCATCAGGTTTTCTTTATATTTCACACATACCATTATTTCTATTAACATAAGATCTGTTGTTAAGATGGAATATACCGGACCACTTCTTCTGGTACCTGAGGGTATACGTCTGTCGGTAGAGCCGATTGATACTTTTTTAACTTGTTTTTACATCTTTCTTAAAAAATTTTATTGAATGAAAGAAAAAAATATCGGAAATAGCATCAAATTTTGAAATAAGTTTAAATTTGTTCGAAATGGTCACCTTTGGCACGAATTATAGCTTTCAAACGGCCAATGAAACCGTCACACGCTGCCCGAATGTTGGTCTGCGTTATTTTGGTCCGGCGAAGCGCTTGCTCGAGGCGATCGACACTTTGGTATTTTTTAGTGCCAACCTTGCTTTCCAAAATACTCCAGACACAATAGTCCAACGGATTGGTATCCAGAGATTTTGGTGGCCATTGTGCACTGGAAATGAAGCTAGGCACCTCATTTTGTAACCATTCTTGGATGGCTCGTGCAGAGTGCGCTGGTGCTAAGTCCTCTTGAAATGTCAAAGGTCTACGGCCAAAATGTTTCCGTGCCCAAAGCTTTAATCAACTCTCCAGAATATTTTTGCGATAATATTCGACATTTATTTTGATGCCACGGTCGATTAATACGAGCGGAGAGCGACCATCGGCTGTTATGGCGGCCCACATCATCACCATGGCCGGCGCTTGAGTTCTAGTGGCCAACCGAAGGTGCATATTTTCAGCTGACCTCTTTGGCAAGTAAACACGATCATTTTGTTTGTTTGCAAACTGCTGAACAACGATTTTTTTTCTCATCGGAGACGGAAAAAACCAAATTCGGCAGTTCACCACTCTTGGCCAAGCGAAGCAACTCTTTAGTTCTTTTGAGTCTATTTTCTTTCTGTTGCGGTGTAAGTTCTTGCACTTTTTGGAATTTCAATGGCTTTACCCCGAGCTCATTTCTCAATATTTGCCGCATGGAATATTGCAATATGTTCAGCTCACGAGCCATTTTTCGGCCACTGCGACGCGGATTTCGATCAAGTCGCTTCTTTACTTTTCGAACCTTTTCTGCAGATGTTGCTGTTTTTTTCCCTCCACTTCCTTGACGTCGCTACTGGCTACGCTACACGTATCACGGACCAAAGACCAAAAACCAATAAATTTGGATTTTTTAAGGAATATTTTTTCAAGGGTCCAATAAACGTGGATTTTTTATTAAATATTTTTCAAGAACCTTTAGGCCAATGTACGTGGATTTTTTAAAGGATATTTTTTCAAGGACCCTCAGATCAATAAACCTGGATTTTTAAAGAATATTTTTCAAGGACCCAAAGATAAATGAACGTGGATTTTTAAACAACATTTTTTTTCAAGGACCAAATAAACTTGGATTTTTTTAAAAAATATTTTGTCAAGAACCCAAAGACGAATGAACGTGGACTGTTTAAAGGATATTTTTTCAAGGACCAAAAGACCAATAAACTTGGATTTTTTAAGAATATTTTTTTAGGTCCCAAAGACCAATAGTCGTGGCTTTTTTAAAGAATATTTTTTTAAGGACCCAAAGACCAATAAACGTGGATTTCTTAAAGAATACACAAGACACAAGAGATTTATTCACACTTGTGGTCTTCCAGCCAAGTATAAAGAAATCACACTATCACCCTTGAATTCCATCACGAATAACTTTCTTTCTGGAAAATTCTCACCAAAATGCTTTTGTACGCTTGTAATCAATATAATGATCTGTCACTGGAATAATTTTAACAGCTGTCGGACGAGTGGTTTAGAAATGACAGCAGTCTAAAATTGGTTGCCGTTTTTTTATCTCACCCTGAATAGACTTTGAAAGATCTAACATGATTATTTCGTGGAGATTTAAGCGGAATGACAAAATTTATATATCCTCCATAGAATGGTGGAGAATATAAAAATAAGTACATTTTATTCAATTTGAAAATTTCTCATTAATCTTGGTTCCACCCCAATATAGCAAATCCTGTCTTCACATCAAATCTCTTTGCTTTGTTTTTTTTTTTTTTTTTGTTTTGTTATTTTTGCTTTTGTTTTTGTTATTTTGCCATAAATTTGCTTTCAAAGACTTACCTTCATAATTTCACCTCCATTTTCTCTTCTACAAAAAAGTGACCAAGCTCTATTAAAATCCGTGTTATAGGGGGATGCGTTATTGGGGAGGATATGAATGAAGTAGCAAATTTTCTTTTATTTTCCAGTTGACAACAGCCAGAGCAAGGGTCAAACTTTTAATATTTATTTTTTTCTCCTTCTTCTTCTTATGATGGAAATTATTTTCTATCAATATTTGTAATTCAACTTCCCCCTCTCCCTCCCAGCCTCCCCCTCCACCGCGCTAGTTATCAATACTTTGTTGGGGGGGTGAAGAATAAACAAACCCCAACAACAGCATTGAGGAGACAAGACCAAAGTTTAACCCGCATGATTACCAGTAAATAAGTTTAGAGTTTTTCCTCTTTTTCTGCTGTTCCTAGTTATTTTACTTTCCATTTCCCGATATTATATAGGATCCGCCTGCCTGCCTGCCACTATGTCTGTTGGTCTGTCCATCACTCGCTTAAATCCAATGAGTTTAACAGAGTTCAGCTCAATCATATCAATTCTGACCGGATAAGGGCCAGGAAACAAAGTTTGTTCTTGTTGCTATTGTTGTTGTTGTTGTTATCTTCCTATACAAACAACAGTACCCATCAATGGAAATAGCAAATTTATCCATGACCTGTTATTGTCCTTCACTTACACCCGTTTTGTTTTTTTCTTCGTTGATTGAGATGAAAAGGAAATTACTTTTTTTTTCGAAAAAAAAAACAGAAGAAAACAAATTCTTATAAAATATTTTCCCAGAATTCCAATAAAGTTGTAATAAGCGGGTTTTGGGATTGAGATGGAGATTTTTTTTTTTTTTTTTTGTTAATAAAGTTATGATTCTGTATTGACAAATCAGAAAGAGATACTGATGGCAATAAGCGTATTAAATTGAGATTTTTAATCAATTCGATATGGAAATCTGTGGGAAAATGAATTTCCTGGGAAAATTGTGGGATTGCGTGGACAAGTATGAAAATGGAGGATTAGCTAAGGTATCTTTTTTAATTTTACATAGATATAGGAAATTTACTTGGCAAAAAATCTTTCGAAGACCATTTTTCGGGAATTTATGTCCAGGTCGATTTCTACCCTCAACATTTTAATACCCTCCACCATTCTATGCAGGGTATATTAAGTTTGCCATTCCGCTTGAAACTCCTCGAAATATTCATAATAGACCCCACAAAGTATATTCATTCTTGATCAGCATAAAATTCTATGTCGATTTAGCGATGTCTGTCCTTCTATCCATCTGTCCGTCTGTGGAAATCACTCTAGCTTCCGAACGAAATAAAGTAGGTTGATAAAATGTTACTCAAATGTATACTATATCTGCAGGACTTTTGGTATTGAAAATGGGCCATGTAGGTCCACGCCTTCGTATAGCTCCCATATAACGGCAACTTCCGATATTCGGTATTTTGATGTATTTTGGTACATTATTCAACGGAATTGTTTCAAATTTGGTATTTGAAGTTAATAATGAATGCCACAGCCTAAGACAGAAAATCGTCTGTGCAGGTCCCCCATATATCCCCCACATAACGGCACCTTCCGATATTCGGTATTTTGATCATTTTAGCGACATTATTTACCTGAATTGTTTCAAATTTTGCATTTGAAGTTCGTAATGGATGGTACAGCCTATGACAGAAAATTGTCTGTGCAGGTCCACGTCTTCGTATAGCGCTCACATCACGGTACCTCCCGATAT
Source organism: Musca domestica (assembly GCF_030504385.1). Taxonomy (NCBI): domain Eukaryota; kingdom Metazoa; phylum Arthropoda; class Insecta; order Diptera; family Muscidae; genus Musca; species Musca domestica. The sequence continues at coordinate 5,813,667 of NW_026712207.1, read as the reverse complement.
TCGGCATTTTGATGATTTTAGAGACATTATTCACCGAAATTGTTTCAAATTTTGCATTTGAAGTTCGTAATGGATGGTACAGCCTATGGCAGAAAATTGTCTGTGCAGGTCCACGTCTTCGTATAGCCCTCATATCACGGTACCTCCCGATATTCGGCATTTTGATGATTTTAACGACATTATTCACCGAAATTGCTTCAAATTTTGCATTTGAAATTCGTAATGGATACTACAGCATATGGGAGAAAATTGTCTGTGAAGGTCCACGTCTTCGCATACCCCTCATATAACGGTACCTTCCGATATTCGGTATTTTGATGATTTTAGAGACATTAATTACCGGAACTATTTCAAAGTTTGTATTTGAAGATCGTAATGAATACTACAGCCTATGACAGAAAATTGTCTGTGCAGGTCCACGTTTTCGTGCAGCCCCCAATATAACGGTACCCCCGTTTTACAACCCCCATGGTACCTCCCGATATTCGATATTTTGATGATTTTTGCAACATTTTTCACCGATTATTATTTTTTTTTTTCAAGTTACGCATTTCAATATTGTAATGGCTTATGATAAAAGTTGCCTACATGCAGGTTCCCGTCATCATATAGACCCTAATATAACAACAACATTTGGTATTTTTAAGATTTTAATTTTTAACGAATTTTTAATTTTTAACGAATTTTATTTTTTTGAAAATTGCAATAATTCTTCCCAAATTGTGAAGGGTATTCCAAGTTTGGCCCGTTGTTTTTTTTAAATATTTCGAGGAATTTCTAAACCCTCAGCCATATGGCTAGAGTGGGTATTCATCATTTGATACGGTCAAAACGAGCTTCGTCTAAATTACGGTTTTAGGCCCTAGGTCTCGTTGAACCAAATCCATTTTAGGACATATGGAATCGATCTAGCGATGTCCATCCGTCTCTCTGTGTGTCTGGCTGGTTGGTGTGCAAGATAACTATCGAAGGGAGTATCCGATTTGATCTATCGTAATATTATTATCAAATTTAGATCGAATTCGCAGGTTGCCATTATCGGTCCACTGCTTCTGGTACCTCTCCTACAGATACGTCGAAATTTTCAAAAAAAAAAAAAATACACTACACAGACAGAGAAAGGATATTACAATTTTCTCACAACTTTGCGTATCCTAAAATTTGCATCAGTGCTAGGTCAGGTGTAAAAATGGACAATATGGGTCCCTTCCATCAAGTACCTGCCCCATAAAGGGTTACAATTTTGAAAAATTATAAATCTTATAAAATGCAAATTTGCATGTCCTAATATTTGCATTAGTGCTATGTCAGGTCCGAAAATGGACAATATCAACGCTCTCTATCAAGTACCTCCCCTACAAGGAGACAAAATTGTGAATAATTACCAATCTTATAGGATGTGATGTAAGAGTCCGACTGTCTTCAAAATACACACATCACAATATCTTCATAAACCCAAGGTCAGGTGTGAAGATGGCATATATCGATCCACTCCTTCTATCATACATCGGTTCACTCCTTCTGCTTCCTCTCCTACAAAGGGTCAACATTTTTAAATACCCATAAAGGTCATAAAACACGAAATTATCATCCGATTTCATTCAGACTTGCTACATCTTAAAACTTCCACCTTCATAAGATATATTATAAAAATTGTAGAAATTGGACCATTTTTTCTGGTACCGCCCCATCCCCCCCCCCCACAAAAGGTCAAAACTTTGAATGACCAAAACGATAATAAAATTCGAAATAAATATCCGGCTCTCTTCATATATCACACATCCAATTATTTCTACTAACACCTGAGATCTGCTGAGAAGATAGTATATATCGGTCCTCTCCTTGTGGTACCTCCCCCACAAAGAGTTAAAATTTCGAATACCCACAAAAGTCATAAAACGCAAAATTAGCGTCCGATTTCATTCATACTTAGTACATCTCAGCATTTCCATCAACACAAGATCTGTTATAAAGATGGTAGAGGTCGGATTATTTGTTCTAGCACCTCCCCCACATTGGGTTCAAGGTTTTGAAAAAAAAAAAACGCTCAAAGAAAGGGATATAAGCATCCAACTCTCTTGGGCTGGGATAGCTGGGATTGGATAAGCACTCGAGGAACGAGACAAGGACACAGACTTTGGGTGCTCAGGATTCGGGATGGAATCAGTGCGAGAGACTTGGATAAGTACTCAAGCAAGCTGCAGGATATTCCAGGTTATGGTTGCAAGAGACCTTAATAAGTACTCAAGCAGACTACAAGGATCTAAGATTCGGTTGCGAGAGGCCTTAATAAGTACTCAAATAGACTACAAGGATCTATGATACGGTTGCGAGAGACCTTAATAAGCACACAAGTACTATAAGGATCTACGATACGTTTACAAGAGACCTTAATAAGTACTCAAGCGCACTACAGGCTATTCAAGGAAACCTTAATAAGTACTCCAGCAGACTACAAGGATCTAGGATTCGGTTCCAAAATACCTTAACAAGTACTCAAGGAATACATGATATTCAAGAAACGGTTGCAAGATACCTTAATAAGTACTCAAACAGACTACAGACTATTGAAGGATACGGCTGCAAGAGACCTTAATAAGTACTCATGCTGACTACAGGCTATTCAAAGATACGATTGCAAGAGACCTTAATAAATATTCAAGCACTAAAAGGATCTACGATACGTTTGCAAGAATTCAAGCAAGCAGTCGAGAATACTCAAGGATACGGTTCCAAGATACCTTAATAAGTACTCAAGCGCTACAGGATATAAAGGACTCACCAAGGGTGTGTCAGGAGTAACACAGGGATATCCAAGGATACAAGGATTGGGTCCCAGGATGCCCTAGGATAAAATTTTTGATGGATACACTTACCGTGTTAGATGTGGCTGCTTTCGTGGTGTGGCGCTGACTGTTACGATTCTGTCATCGACTGCCCTTTTATACCCGGTTGCAAGAGACCTTAATAAGTACTCAAGCAGACTACAAGGATCTAAAATACGGTTGCAAGTGACCTTAACAAGTACTCAAGCTCTACAGTATATTCAAGGATATAAGGGACACACCAAGGATGTGTCAGGACTCACCCAGGGATATACAGGGATACAATATTGGGTCCCAGGATGTCCCAGGATAAAATTTATGATGGATACACTTACCTTCTTAGATTCTGTCATCGACTGCCCTTTTATACCGGTTTTTACCATGTGTTCGCGGTGGAGTAACGGGAACTTTTTTTTACAAAAATTTGGTTATCATAACAACATTACACGTGCTCATCACCGCCAATGTGATAGTGATGAGTGAAGCTGTTTACGCATTGTTTGTCATAAGCCGTTACCATATTCAAATTCGAAACAAGAAATAAAACGGTGAATAATGTAGCTAAAATCATCAAAATACCGTATATAGGGAGGTGCCGTTATTTCAGAGCTATACGAAGACCTGGACCTGTTTAGATAACTTTCTGTCACAGGCTGTAGCATCCATTACGAACTTCAAATACGACATCTCAAACAATTTCGTTGGGTATTGTACCTAAAATCGTCAAAATACCGAATATAGAGAGGTACTGATATATGGGCCCCTATACGAAGACCTGGACCTGCATAGGCAATTTTCTGTCACAGACTGTAATTCCCATTACGAACTCTAAATACGTAATTTGAAACTACTCCGATGAATAATGACGCTAAGGTCATCAAAATACCGAATATCGGGAGGTACCGTTATATGGGGGCTATACGAAGACGTGGACCTGCACAGACAATTTTCTGTCTTAGACTGTAGTATCCATTTCGAACTTCAAATATTAAATTTTAAATCATTACGGTGAATAATGTCGCCAAAATCATCAAAATATCGAATATTGGGAGGTACCGTATAAGGGGGCTATACGAAGAGGTGGACCTGCACAGAAAATTTCCTGTCTTACGAACTCTAAATACGTAATTTGAAACTATTCCGGTGAATAATGACGCTAAGATCATCAAAATACCAAATATTGGGAGGTACCGTTATATGGGGGCTATACGAAGACGTGGACCTGCACAGACAATTTTCTGTATTAGGCTGTAGTATCCATTTCGAAATTCAAATACCAAATTTGAAAGAATTCCGGTGAATAATGTCGCTAAAATCATCAAAATACCGAATATCGGGAGGTACCGTTATATTGGGGCTATATGAAAACGTGGACCTACATGGCCCATTTACGAACTTAACCTACCTACTGGTGAACTATGCATGTATGCAAAATATTAGCCTTCTATCTCAATTCGTTCGAAATATAGCGTGATTACAACAGACAGACGGACAGAAAGACAGACGGACAGACAGACAGACACACAGACGGACATCGGTAAATCGACTTTGAATTTTACGCTGATCAAGACTGTATATACTTTGTTGGGTCTGACATGAGTATTTCGAGGAGTTACAAATGGAATGACAAAATTAATACACCCTGCATAGTATGGTGGAGGGTATACAAATATATTTAAGTAATCGAACATCGGCTGAGGGTATACAGGGTTGCCCATCTTCGACGGACCCATGTTTTTTTTTTAAAAAAATCAAAGAAAAAAAGAAAAATTTGGCGGTTGGCAATGTTAATCATTTAATTTGTTCCAAGTAGATTTGTTTACATCAATTTTTGAATATGATATCTCTCAAATGGCCGCCTCTGGCGTTGATGACGTATTGTGCCCTTTTTGCTGCATTTTCCATCGTTTTTGCCAACATTTCGGCCGGAATAGCGGCTATTTCTTCACGAATGTTGTCCTTGAGCTCTTCTACGGTCCTTGGCTTGTTAACGTAAACCTTTGACTTCAAATATCCCCACAAGAAGAAGTCAGGCGGCGTCAAATCGGGCGAGCGCGGTGGCCAGTCAAAATCACCACTTTTCGACATCAAACGGCCCGGAAACAAATTCTGCAGAAAATCGATTGTTATGCGACTTGTGTGCGGTGGAGCGCCGTCTTGTTGAAACCAGAACTGTCTCATTCGCTTTCGACGAATAATTGGCATCACAAAATTGGTCATCGCGATTACGCTCCTGACTGATGGTAACAGCATGGCCGTTTTCATTTTGGAAGAAAAACGGCCCAATGACGTTTTCGCACTAACGCCGCACCAAACTAAGACTTTTTCGTCATGAAGAGGCACTTCTTGAATCTCCTGAGGATTTTCAGTGGCGTAAAAATGACAATTTTTCTTATTTACGGTCCCATTCAATGTGAAATGGGCTTCATCGGACATGATAATTTTGTTCCAAAATTGCTCGTCATCTTCGGCCATTTCGATGACTCTTTGGGCCCATTCCAATCGACGAGGCTTGTCCGCTGGCAACATTCTTTGCGTCAATTGAATTTTGTACGGGAACAAATGCAAATCAATGCGAATAATCCGTTGTAAAGTGGAACGAGCCATGCCCAACTGCTGAGAACGGCGTTTTTGGGATGTTCTTGGGGACCTCTCAACGCTGGCTCGTACGGCAGCGATATTCTCGGCCGATCGCATTGGTCGACTTTTATATGGCCTCTTCGGATTAGAAAGAGCCTTACCAGTCGAAAATTTTTCGTATAAACGCTTAATGGTGCTCTTAGAAGGCGCGCTTCTCACATTTTGTTTTTTTTTTCACAATTGACTTCTTCTGTTGAATGTAAATTTCAACCATTTCAGAGTGCTCGCGTGGCGTGTATTGGTTCATGGTAAAAATCTGCTTGGACTGACGCTTCAAACACGGTATGTCATTAAGCGATGTGACATCTCTGTCAAAAGTAACGGCGTTGCCAGATGGGTCCGTCGAATATGGGCAACCCTGTACACCAAACTTGTAATATTTGCCCAAATGGGTTGGAATTTGGCACATGCGACCGAATTGAGTCTAGAAGCTAGTATGCCAAATTTGGTGAAGATCGGTCCAAACCGCATGAAACCTTTTTACTTGTTTCATGACAATAATAGTGTTTTTTTCGCTCTAAATACTGTAAAGTACATCCCGACCTTAATCCTTCAATCTTGTCCAATTCTAAACACCTTTCCCCCATCCATCCCTCCCCCCAAAAAAGTACTTAAAAACCTGTCTAATCCATAAAAAATACACTTTGCTCTAGCCAAAGACTAAGTTAACCGCACCTACTTGTAAAAATCTTTCAACTGATTGATTACTTCTACATAGGTATTTGAGTGTTGACACCAAGCAAACACAACGACACACACACATACACACACACATGCATACAAACACATAGACATGGGTTTGGGTAAATACAAGTTATCGATTGAAGAGTAAATTTTGGGGATAAAATGATGGGCCAACACTTCAATAATGGAATCAAAGATGCGTTCATGTCATGCAGCAAGAAGTGTAAGGGTGTGGGTGTGTACATTTGAGTGATTGAATGTGTGAGAGTGTGTGTGTAACGAGTATTTGATTGAAATTTTGTTGAAGCGAAGTTATTTCAAGTTTTACAGAACATTTGATTTGACCAGAAATTTCAAGCACAGCAAACGGCTGTGTCAATAGAGACATCGTCATCATCAAGAGCAAGCAAGTAATGTATGAATCAGTTATCTGCAGTTAGAGCTACACACACCCACGCATATACAGAGAGAGAGAGAGAGTCCCAATTGAGTGATGTTTGTGCCCATGAAAATCTATGCACCACCAAAAAGGAGGCAGTATATCGGACAGCATTCTTGTTTGTTCCTTCCTTTGGGTCATAAACTGGTACAGCTTTGGCCTATTTGCTTTACGACAATTCCACAGCACCCACTGAGAGACTTTGACTGACTGACTGGCAGACTGACTGACCGTTAGATTGAATCCTAAGGCTGCTGCGTACATTAAGATCCTAACGCCCTTACATTTTCGGCACAAACATGATGTACGACTTTTGTAATGCCTCAGCAAAGTCTCGGAGAGACGATACTTGGTTAAAGGGGTGGTCGGTTACATGGTCCTATAGTTTTTGGGTTGGGGCAACGTTAAACGTTTTTGGTGTTGAAAAAGTCATTTGCATAAGCTACCGTTTGAGGCATAAATGATTGAAGCAGAGAAATGAAATGTTTGAATGCTTTGCTCTACTACCCGCATTTAGAGGATGTCAAAAACTTGGAGTTTACTTTCGTTAGAATCGATTGGCAGTCAATGGAGTTCAAAAGATGGGTCAAGGAAGAAAAATTTTGGATTTTAGGAAAAATCCAGGTTTAAAATCAAACAACCATTTGTGAAAAACCATCTGTCAAAATTCAGAAGGCAGGGGAGCCTTTATAATATCCTACAACACTATACACATTTAATTGAGCTAAGCGTATAATGGCTTTACAGAAGTTATAATTTGAAATCACAGGGAACATATATGTGGCAGATATATCCAACTCTAAATTGATTTCCACCTAATTTGACGGTGGAATTTGTTCCTACAAAAGAATCATGGTCATAAAGTGAATTATATAACTTGGAGAAGGATTTTATTAAAAAAACTAGCAAGTGTCCGCTTTTTTGAACCGTTCTAACAGTTCGTCTTAGACCTTTTTATACCCTCCACCATAGTATGGAGGGTATATTGCGTTTGTAATTCCGTTTGTAACACCTCGAAATAAACATTTTAGACCCCATAAAGTACATATATTCTTGATCAGCATAAAATACTATGTCGATTTAGCAATGTCCATCCGTCTGTCCGTCTGTGGAAATCACTCTAGCTTCAGAATGAAATGAAGTAAGTTAATAAAAATTTACTCAAATGTGTATTATGTCTGCAGGACTTTTGGTATTGAAAATGGGCCACGCAGGTCCACGTTTTGGTATGGGGGCTATATAACGGAACCTCCCGATATTTAATATTTTGATGATTTTAACGACATTATTAACCGGAATTCTTTCAAATTTGGTATTTGAGATTCGTAATAGATGCTACAGCCTATGACAGAAAATTGTCTGTGCAGGTCCACGTCTTCGTATAGCCCCCATATAACGGTACCTCCCGATATTCGGTATTTTGATGATTTTAGCGACATTATTCACCGGAATTGTTTCAAATTTAGTATTTGAGATTCGTAACGGAAGCTACAGCCTATGACAGAAAATTGTCTGTGCAGGTCCACGTCTTCGTATAGCCCCTATATAACGGTAACTCCCAAAATTCGGTATTGTGATGATTTTGGCGACAATATTCACCGGAATTGTTTCAAATTTCGTATTCGAAGTGCCTAATGGATACTACAGTCTATGACAGAAAATTGTCTGTGCATGTTCACGTCTTCGTATAGCCCCCATATAACGGTACCTCCCAAAATTCGGCTTTTTGATGATTTTAGCGTCATTATTTAACGGAATTGCTTCAATTTACGTATTTAGAGTTCGTAATGGAAACTACAGTCTGTCACAGAAAATTGTCTATGCAGGTACAAGTCTTTGTATAGGCCCAATATATAAGTACCTCCCTATATTCGGTGGGTAAAATACCCACCGACATTTTTTGAGATGTCTTATTTGACGTTCGTAATGGAAGCTATAGCCTGAGAAAGAAAATTATCTATTCTGATCCAGGTCTTCGCACAGCTCCGATATAACGGTACCTCCCTATATACCATATTTTGATGATTTTAGCTACATTATTCACCGTTTATTTCCAGTTTCGAATCTGAATATGGTAATGGCTTATGACAAACAAGGCCTATGTAGGTAAACGTCGTATAGACTTCAATATAACGGCAATATTCGGTATTTTTAAAATTTAACAGAATTTTTTAAGGATTTAATTTTTTTTTTTAATTTCCAAATTCGTTCCAAATGTTGGAGGGTATTCAAAGTTTGGCCCGGCCGATCTTACTTCTTTTTAACTTGTTTTACTATCAAAATGCACCCTGTTTTTCAGTTCGACAAAAATTTTAAAATTTTTCAGATTTCCAAATTTTTACTTTTTTGGAAAAAATGATAGGAAAATTGTTACCTCTTGCATGAAAAAGTCTTCAAAATCTTCCATCTTGATGTTTACAGAGGAAGATTTTCGTACAACCATGCAATGGATGAACCCAAACCCAATTTTTCGATGCAAAACTATGTCAACGTCTTCATATGTATACCCTAGAAACCCACAGTGACCTACATATCAAATTTCAGAACCTTAGCTCTATCACTTACCCTAAAACCAAATGTAGTATTTTTAGTCGTTGTCGTACAATTTTAATATGCATTCGCTAAACAACCGCCAGATCTCAATACCATATCGAATTTCGGGATTCCAGCTCTATACCTTCACCCAACGAATATTAATAGCTTTAGCCATATGGCTAGAAAGCGTATGTGTCATTTGATACGGGCCCGTCGAAATAACCCTTTTTAGACCCTAGGTATCGTTGGAACAAATCCGTTTCAGGACATATGGAGTCGATTTAGCTATTTACGTCCGCCCGTCTGTCTGTTTGGTTTGTGCGCACGTTAACTCACGAAGGGAGTATACCATTTGATCCACAATTGATACATCGTAATATTATTGTCAAACTTAGATCGAGTTCCGACATGGGCAATATCGGTCCACTCCTTCCAGTACCTCCACTGCAAAAGTTCGAAATTTTCAAAAAAAGTATTTTAGTGCACAAAAAGAGAAAGAATAATCCGATTTTGCTCAAACTTCACAAATCCCAATGTTTCCATTAGTGCTAGGTCAGGGGCGAAAATGGGCAATATGGATGCACTCCATCAAGTACCTCCCCAACAAAGGGTAAAATTTTTGAATATCCATGAAGCTCATAGAACGCGAAATTAATATCCGATTCCATTCAGAGTTGGCACATCTCAATAGTTCAATCAGCACAAGATATACTATAAGTATGGTAGAGATCAAACCATTCCTTCTGGTGCATCCTCCACAAAGGGTCAAAGTTTTAAATAACAAAAACGAATCATAAAATCCGAAATAAGCAATTAGTACTATTTAGTACTTTTCGTACAAATATGGGACGCATTTCCAAAATCATCTCCATATTTTAATTCTAGATACCAACGAAAGCTTCAATATTAAGTTTGAGGATTCCATCCCTATCTCTTCATCCAATACCAAATTTAATACTATTTAGCACTTTTCGAATAATTTTAGTACACATTTCTGAAACCACCTCCATATGTCCAGGCCACATATGAGCAGTGATCCAATGCTTAATTTAAGCACTATCTGTTCATCCAATACAAAATTGTACCAAATATAGTACTTTTCAAACAATTAGAGTACACATTTTCAACACCACTTCCATACCTGAACTCCAGATAATAACAGACCTCACAATATCAAATTAGAGCATTTCAGCCCTATCTCAAACCACCGCCAAATCTCAAACAGAGATACCATTAATTACATCCATGTCAAATTTCATGATTTTAGCTATATCCCTTCATCCCATACCCAATTTAATACAAATTTTACATTTCATTTCCAAAACGACCACCAGATCTCAATTACCAACAGAGACATCAATATCAAATTTGAGGATTCCAACCCTATGTCTTCATCACATACCAAAATTAGTACAATTTAGTACTTTGCGTACAATTAGAGTACACATTTCCAAAACCACCTTCATATCGAACTTCCAAATACCACTAGAAACCTCAATATCAAATTTCGAGATTCCAGCTCCATCCCTTCACCTGATACCAAAATTTAGTACCATTTAATACTTTCCGTAGAAATATAGGATGCATTTCCAAACCAACTTCGAATCTCAGATATGCCATCAGTAATCAAAATATCAAATTTGAGAATTTTATCTCTATGCCAGATAATGTACCATTCAGTACATTTCGTACAGTAGTAGTACACATTTTCGTAACCACTTTATATGGCCATGCTACACATGAGTAGCGACACCTATACAAAATTTCAGATTGCAAACACTATCTGTTCACCCAGTACCAAACATAGCACTATTTAGTTCTTTTTGTGTACTTGTAGTACACATTTCCAAAAACTCTCTTTATCATAAATTTAACACCAACAGGGACGCCGATACAAAATTTCAAAATTCCAGTCTCATCGGTTCACCCGAAACCAAATTGTTTCAAATTAAGTACCATTTAGTATAGTACGCATACTTAGTGCACATTTTCAACACCATCTTCATATATCAAATGTACTTTCCAGCCTTGATACTCATACCAAAATTTAGATTTCAATTTTTTTAAGTATAATAACATATAAGAGGTTTGTGTAACCCATACGTCCCAATTTCCAAAAAAAAAAAAACCTTTTGGTACCACTACCAAGCACTGCATCAGGGACTCTCATTCCAAGTTTCAGAATTCTAGCTCATTCCATTTGTCAAAAACAAATTATTCACATTTTAGTACCTTTGATACCCTCAGGGACTCGTATCCGAAATTTTAGAATTCTAGCTCTTTTTTTTTTTTGTACATTTTAGTAACTTTCGTATGAGTTTCCAAAAACCCAGCCTTATTACATGCCTACGCACTAAGAATGAATCTCGTCCAAAATTCTGGATTCAGCCGTTTTGTCTGGACGTTGATTCCTAATCAGTCAGTCGATTATGTCAATAATCTTTTTGTGTATAGATAGGTACCGGTGCGGTCACCAAATGAACAAATTCGGTTGAATGTTTAAAAATCCATCTAATTGGGCTGATATTACAATCAGAACCGATCGAGATAAAATTTGGCCGAGGTATTTCTGTGCTGTATCTGATATCTTGTCATTGCTTTGGAGCACATATTGCGCATGTGAGGGACTTAAAACTTAAATAACAAATACGATGAAACATGTAGATGGGAGCTATAACCATGTCTGAACCGATTTTAACCCAATTTTGAAGTGCTTGCTTCTAGGCCGAATACAGTCGGATGTGTCAAAGTCCACTCCATTTGGGCAAATATGAAATATTTGAAGCACAATGAACCCGAAATCGCATGAAGATATGTATAGGAGTCATGTCCAAATCTGAACCTTTCTCCATAAAATTTTAAAGAGGTATTTCGGAGCTGTAATTTATATCTGGTAACTCATATCATATTTTTGGAGTACAAATTACGAATGTGAGGGACATAAATAGCTATATCTGAACCGATTTTCACAAAATTTGTAAATGCTTGCTTTTAGACTGAATTCGGCCGGATATGCCGAGATTCTTTCTATTTGGACGCATATTACACATATAGCGCACATTAAAATTGAAATCAGATGAAGCCAAATATGGGAACTATATCTACATTGAATCCGATTCTCACCATTTTCAATGTGGTTCGGAATTGAGCCAATTAAATGATTTGTGAAAAATTTCATCTCAATCGGACAATAAATGTTTACAAAAAATTCACGGACAGACAAACAGTCGGACGGACATACATAAATCTACTTAGAATGCGACTCAATGGTCATCACGAAAATTTCAAAATATTTTTTAAAAATATTAAAATTTTAAAAATTCACGCTCACAGACAAGTAAGCAAAGGTTATAGTCCTGCGGGGCCGACTATGTTATACCCTACAACACTACAATATGTTAGAGGCCCCCTTATGTCCAAATTAGAATTTTTTGACTAGGGACATTTGCCAATATTTCTGCACTCCGTCGGGCTATTAGTTGTTGTAGTTCTTCCCTGTCCTTAACTCTCTTCACAAGCGTGTCGATTGGCTTCAATTGTGTGATCGGAAAAACATTTCTGTTTTTGGTTAATTTGAACCCCTAAATATTTTGGAATCATCTCTAAAAGCAAGAAGCCCGTCCGTATTTCCAAAGTTATTTGTCAACGAAATCAGCATAAAAAAGCCAGAAGTTCGCCTTTTGTGTATTTCGATATCGCCTGTGTATTTCTAATATCCCCAACCTGTGTTGCAAGGTGAAAAAATATTAAAAAAGTCAAATTGAAAAAATCGCATGCGAAAAAAAAATATGAAAATCCATCCCCTTCCTTTGTATATATGTATTGTATATATTTCTCTATATATATCCGATATATTTACTATCAGCATCTACGAACGGTCAGAATTGACCTGTTCGTCTATTTGTTATTTCGCCGGGATTAAAAATATTCGCGCTTTAATGGAAAATTTGACTTTTATTTAACACAAATGTTGTGGTCTATTTTACCCTCTAAATATTACCCGATGACCATCAAAACTGGAAGGCTTCTGCCCAGCCCTAAGCTCTAGCCCCGTGCTAACTTCCGCTTTGATTGGTCTATAATTGGGACCTGTAGAGCAACTGTAAAATCATGATTTTTTTCAGTTTTTGGTCCATTTCAACCCCTAAATATTACACAATAATCTCCAAGAGAAATAGGGTTCTATTCTGACCCTAGCCCCACCTCCATTCTAAATTTCGTGAAGATCGGACCATAATTGCGACCTGTAGAGTGATTACAAATTCCAAAGATCCATATATACTTTCCTAATGGAAAACCAATATTTCGTGGTGTTACATAATTTTTGGCCCAATCAAACATAAACATCAAGGACTATTATTTTTTTCTTTTTATTAAAAAAAAATATATTATTTATCCTTCGTATTTTTTTAAATCTGAAGACAGTTATCCTTTAAGAACATTATTTTACTTCAAAATTATTGTAATTGTAATATTTAAATAAACATTTTCATATAAATTAACAAAATTACGAAAAAAATGTTTAAGAACCTTTTATTAACACTAAAACAGTATTTAAATTGTGCCTCGTTACAGTACTATCCCACCGCTCAGATGAGTGCCGGTACGCCACCAACCGATGCCGAGGCGATGCACATGAATGCCCACGGTCAAGTTTGACATGAACATGCGCAGGATACTCGACTCTGACGTACACCCTGCGCACCAACAATACGCCGCATAATGGCCAACAGTCGTCAGGAAACGGAGAAGATGCTGAGCAATCATGAACAAATTGCTGCCTCACAGAATAGTACGCTGCTGCGGAATCCCGATGTAAATCATCCCTATAATAAGTAAAGTGCTACAACAACCACAACAACACTAAATGATCATCATGACATAGACTAATGAAAAAAACTAAAATGTACTGAAGGTAAGCTGAATGTGATCAAAATTCGTTAAGCGAGAAATCGGCCTTCGTATGGAGTGATGATAGAGCAGTGAATGCCAGCAGCTAAATGATAAAACATGTAGCGTGTAGAAATCAAAAGAGTAAACTAATGATAATGAATGAAAACAAAAAAGAAAAGCATAAGAAAATAATTCCAAACAAAAGCCAAACTTTTAATGTAAGTAAATAGTTTTAAATACTAGTCTAATTACACCGCATTCTCATTTTTGGTATATAAGAGGACCTGAAAATGATTAAAGTTTTTTTGGAAGGTAATTCTCGGGATTAATGGCAGACAAAAGAATTTTGTCTGAGAGATTTTTTTTTTGATCAGTAAAATGCTAACCATATTTTGATTCATCAAAAGCTCTGGGTACATAAGGGTGTGATAAAAATATTTATGTCTCACCGACAAATTGGAGATTTTGAGCATCAATATGGATATTAAATATGTTTTATTTCTCATATAACCATTCCACACAATATATGTTGTTTTTTGGAATTTTTCCACAGTTTTCAAATAATTTCTCTATTTTTTTTAATAAAAGTCAGACTGAATTATGTTGTGTGCATAGATATGATCACCATAGGTCCCAGTTTTGGTATTAATGTCATGTGTTTACAGGTATATTTTGACATTGTATTAGAATGACACTTATAATATATTTCTACCATTCCTTATTGTTGACGTCTGCTTAGTTGATCTTGGTGTCAGATACCAACTTCGATTTTCTCAACTTCTTTGATCATATTTTACACCATTTTGAAAAACAGACCACCAGGTAATAACATTATCTATTCCATTATAATATATTGGCTATTATCCAGTCTAATGAATTGAGAAACCCTAGAAGGTTCGGTTCTCTCAGCAAGAATTTTAAATTTTCGTTGCATTTGTGCAGCTCAGGATCAGAGGTGGTGTTCAACCGTTTCTTGTCTTCTTTTTTTTTGCAGCTGCGACAGAAATCATTATGTGGAATTCGTAGGCGCCTCAACACAACAGTGGTGAGAACCGAAATTTGCCTTGTCAGGATACGTCGTTTTTGGCTAATCAGAAACATTGTATATGTATTTGAAGTTGTAGAATTGATCCTTTACAAGTTTCTGTGTTATTCCATCTGAAACGTTTCTTTGAAATATATATTTAACTACCCCATTAGAGTTGTGACTGACGCCTTTGGAAGATCGTCAGAGGCAGACCCCGCTATACCTCGTTCGTCTGCCTTTTCCTTACAAACGAGTCTCTTATGACCTGTGATCCTAGTAAGAACTACACTGGTCAGACGACGTAGCTTAGCATTCTTTCACTAGCTTCAATATGGCAATATTTGAATTCAATGCTAGGAGCACAGCTTGATTGTCCTACTGTGTTTAGTGAGTGGTGCCGTATTTATATATTTACACCTGAAAATTCGTCACAGAATTTTGATTAATCCAAAAATGTATTTAAAGATCTATGAACATAAAAAATGCATCCATATCGATTGAAAAATATGTTTAAGAACCTCGCGGTAACATAAATCTATGGGTTGATTCATTTAGGCGTTGTAGAAAAACGTGGACTTTTATTTATACGATTTTTTTGGTAGTAGCGTTTTTACCAAACAAGAACTCATGATGAAATTAATTGAAAATATAACTGTTAATATAGGGACTATACCAAAAAGAGGAGTCGACGTCACTCATTTTTTTTTTTTTTTTGAAGCCAATAACTCCTCAATTTATTTAAAGTTCTCTATAAAGTTTCAAATGTCGTGAAAAATATCTCGAAATATTGAGTATCCTTTGTTAATATTCAAGGCTTCACAATGCCTTAAAATGATTTTCTTTTGCGGGGTTTTGATATACAAACAGACTACTACGACAGACTACGTCTGTCCGTCTGTGAGATAGCCCCCATACAAAGGTACCTCCCGATATTCGGTATTTTGATGATTTTAGGGACATTATTCACCGGAATTCTTTCAAATTTGGTATTTGAAGTTCGAAATGGATACTACAGCCTAAGACAGAAAATTATCTGTGCAAGTCTACATTTTGGTATAGCCCTCATATAAATTGCCATTTTTTTAAGTTTCGCATTTGACTATTTTAATGGCTTGTCGCTAAGACCCTAATATGAAGACTACATTCTGTATTTTTGAGATTTCAACAGAATTTTTAAAGGATTTTATTTATTTTTTTTTTTGAAAATTATCAAATTCGCCCCAAATTGTGGAGGGTATTCAAAGTTCGGCCCGGCTTTTTTACTTGTTTTTATATGTAAGAATATTATTGCCTTCGACATCATCCTTCAAAAATGATGTTTTCTTGGACAATTTTTCATAAAGTCACATGAAATACTGAATTGACCTTTGAATGTGTTTTGAAAGATTTATGAATTTTCGGTCTTTAGGGCAGACTTAAGCTGCAGGTACATAAAAAGCTTGAAGTCAAGGCTAGGCATATTACTGTCAAGTTATAATGGACAACGACGGCAGGATTTTAGTGCGACTCTGTACTCCCTTTGTAAAATATCACAAAATATGCCTAGCCATGACTTCAAGCTTCTTATGTACTTGCAGCTTTAGACTTTTGATGCATTTTTGAAGATATTCATCCAGCTTGACAAAATTGCAATATTTCGAACTTTTTTTAGCATTGAAGGTCTCTTATATACCACAACATACAACATATGCCAACATATATCCATCCCCACTTTCATGGAAAGTTAAAACACACACACAGACATGCCGACATATATCATTCACAATTACTAAATACAAAATAATATAAAGAACTAGGAAAAAAAAATAATAATACTAAACTAAACTGATAAACAAAACCCACATACTAACTATTTAAGTTACTGATGATATATTAAAAAAATACAAAAATTAGGTACAGGGTGTGGCAAAATAAATGGCTAAAATGTAAAATGCTGTAAAAATCATGGAACACAGAAAATTTTAAACTTAAAAATATAAATTTAAAAATTTAAAACCCTGTCACCCCTATAAAGCCTTTAAGTCGCTGGGGTCAATTAATTAATATTGTAATGAAATTATAATGAATAAAACTGGATTGAAATAGAAGAAAATTACATGGACAATTTAAAAATAGAATTAAAAATTGTGAATTTTACTTCACTATATATTTTGAAGAATTTTCCAATATCCATTTCGAATATGAGGTAATTCAGCATGGGATATCTAATTCTAGACATTTTTTTAACATAAAAATTCTGAATTTTACTTCATTCTGCATTTTAAAGAATTTTCCAATATCCATTTCGAATATGAGGTTATTCGCCATGGGATACCTAATCTTAGACTTTTTTGTACAAAATTTAAAAAAAAATATATATTTTGTTTATTATCTTTCAAAATTTCAAGCAACAAAAAAGGCAAACGATTCTCGAAAAAGTAGAAATTGATAAAAGGCCTTTACTTGGACCCACCCTTTCATAAAATTCTATGTAGAGGATACTTCATAGCATCTACAGGGTGAAATAAAAAAAACTGTAACAAAGTCAAACGCCACAATTTTTATATATATTTTTTAAATTTTATTGAATGAAAGCAAAAAATGGCGGAAATAGCATCAAATTTTAGACTAAGATTACGTTTGTTCGAATTGGTCACATTTGGCACGAAATATGGCCTTCAAACGGCCAAATTAACCGTTACACGCTGCCCGAATGTTACTCTGCGATATTTTGGCCCAAATTTTAAAATAAGTTTAGATTTGGTCGAATTGTTCACCTTTGGCACGAATTATGACTTTCAAACAGCCAATGAAACCGTCACACGCTGCCCGAATGTTGCTCTGCGGTATTTTGGCCCATTCCCGGCGAAGCGCTTGCTTGAGGTGATCGACACTTGGGTATTTTTTAATGCAAACCTTGCTTTCCAAAATACTCCAGACACAATAGTCCAACGGATTGGTATCCGGAGATTTTGGTGGCCATAGTGGGCTGGAAGTGAAGCGAGGAACCTCATTTTGTAACCATTCTGGGGTGGCGGGTGCTGAGTGCGTTAATGCTGAGTCCTGTTGGAATGTCCAAGGTCTGCGGCCGAAATGTTTGCGTGCCCAAGGCTTTAATATACCCTCCAGAATATTTTCGCGATAATATTCGGCTTTTATTCTGATGCCACGGTCGATTAATACGAGCAGATAGCGACCATCGGCTGTTATGGCGGCCCACGTCATCACCATGGCCGACACTTGAATTCTGGTAGCCAACCGAAGGTGCATATTTTCAGCTGACCTCTTTGCAAGTAAATACGATCATTTTGTTTGTTTACAAACTGTTGGACAACGAATGTTTACTCATCGGAGACGGAGAAAACCAAATTCGGCAGTTCACCAATTTCGGCCAAGCCAAGGAACTCTTTAGCTCTTTTGAGTCTATTTTATTTCTGTTGCGTTATAAGTTCTTGCACTTTTTCGAATTTCAATGGCTTTACCCTGAGCTCATTTTTCAATATTTGCCGAATGAAAAATTTCGATATGTTCAGCTCACGAGCCATTTTCGACCACTGCGACTCGGGTTCTTCTTCGACCACTGCGATTTGGCTTCTTTACTTTTCGAACCATTTCGGCTGATATTGCTATTTTCTTCCGTCTACCTCCTTGACGTCGGGCTACGCCACAAATATAAAGACATCACACAACCACCCTTGAATTCCATCACGGATAACTTTTTGTTCTGGAAAATTCTCACCAAAATTATTTTGTATGCTTGTAGGCAAT
Organism: Musca domestica; assembly: GCF_030504385.1. Classification (NCBI taxonomy): domain Eukaryota; kingdom Metazoa; phylum Arthropoda; class Insecta; order Diptera; family Muscidae; genus Musca; species Musca domestica. The sequence continues at coordinate 5,794,877 of NW_026712207.1, read as the reverse complement.
ATAATGAACTGTCAGTGGAAAAATTTTAACAACTGTCGGACGAGTGGCTTACAAATGACAGCAGTCTGAAATTGGTTGCAGTTTTTCATCTCACTCCGTAGTTATCTCCTTGATCTCCTAAACTTTAAATGAAGCCAGTAGTTCAATTTTAAATCTTTTCTTGACTTCTTCCCAGCTTTAAGAAATGTAAAACGTATGATATAGCCAGCATTTAATTTTTAATCATTCCTTTTGCTACACCCTATACCAACTATATTTTAAGCGAAGAAAATATAAAAAAAATATTACATATGCAATTAATTGCATAAAAAATGACTGATTAAAATTTGTTATTTAAAAATAAAAATAGAAAACCAAAAAGAAAAACAAAAAACCGTACGAAATTAAGGTATAACGTAATATTATATATTTAATATTAGTAATAAATAATTAATAATAATATACAAAAAAAATATATTTAAATATAATAAATTGTAAAAAGTAACTAATAAAAACCAACTATTAATAATAATATTTAAACAAAAAAGAAATTTAAATAAACTAAGTAAAAAAACTAAAAAAATCCCATTAACTAAACAAAACTAAAACTCAAAAAAAAAAAAAAAAAAAAAACCAACCAACCCCCTGTTGTAATCTACTTTTAATGAAAATCAAACAGAGAATACGAGAGAGAGAATAATTATTAGAATTATGAATTATTGCAGGATTACTAAATCAAATTGAGATTAGGCCATTAAGTATATAATTATAATTACCATTGCAAAAAAAATAAAATAAAATAACTAACTAAATCAATAAGTACATAAGTAATTAAAAGCAAATAAATTTGAAAACCAAAAAAAAAAACAGAATTAATATAAATGAAAAACATAAAACAACAAAAAACTTCCATTTGAATAAAATAAAGTAATTTTTAATTGAAATTTAAATCAAAAACCGGCAAAAAAATGAACAAAAGAAAATAAAAACAAACATAAACCATTAAATGTTGTAATAATTAGTTTTTTTTCTAATAATTTATATTTATATTATTATTAGCATTCAAATCAGAAGGGGCAATGACATTTTAATTAGTTTCGCATGTGAGAAGAATATTTAGAAAATAAAACAAAGGAATGTTTTCCTGAAACAAAAATTTCTACTGTTTAAAAGAGTTGAGTTTAGAAGAGTACAAAAAAATACAATAATTGAGTTCCCACGCTAAAGTGGGATATTTTAAGCCTTTCTGCTCAAAAATTTTAAATGTTCAAAGATGAAGTCCAGTTTTTTAGGCAACTGAAACAAAAGCTGACATACGAAATCAATTTAAAATTAGGTTTTCTAACTTTTTAGCTTTCTTTCGACCGCTCTTTCGCATGCAATACGACATACCACAGAGTTGGAAAAGAAACCTGTAGGGAAAGGTCAAAAGTCTTGCGGGGCCGACTACATGATAAACCACTACACCACTGTATGAATTTAGGAGAGCTCCCGTAATAAAAAAGTTTATATTTGGAATTTATGTTAAGTATATTATACCAACTGTGAACCTTATTCGAGCTTTGGGGTAGTCACTATTGGGAAATCCTGTATCCTCTAGCGCCAAATAACAATGCATGATAAGACTTTGATGAGAATTATATTCAAATATTTTTATTGGAGCAATAGATATTCCGGATCGACTTTCACCATATGGAAAAATTTAGTCGAATATGAAATAGTCTATTTGTGTAATCTATCCAATTTGGGTTGATATTACATATAGAGGGTGATAATAAAAAAAACTACAACAAAGTCAAACGCCATAATGTTTACATTTTTTTTAAATTTTATTGAATGAAAGCAAAAACTGTCAGAAATAGCATTAAGCTTTAGAATGAGTTTAGATTTGTTCGAATTGGTCACCTATGGCAGGAATGATGTCCTTCAAACGGCCAATGAAACCCCTAAGGTGATAGACTCTTTGGTATTTTTAGTGCCAACCTTGCTTTCCAAAATACTGCAGACACAATAGTCCAAAGGATTGGTATCGGGAGATTTTGGTGGTCATTGTGCGCTGGAAATGAAGCGAGGAACCTCATTTTGCAACCACTCTTGGGTGGCGCGTGCTGAGTGCGATGCTGCTGAGTTGGTGCATGTTGGAATGTCCAAGGTCTGCGGCCAAAATGTTTGTGTGCCCAAGGCTTTAATACACCCTCCAGAATATTTACGCGATAATATTCAGCATTTATTCTGATGCAGCGGTCGATTAATACGAGCGGAGAGCGGCCATCGGCTGTTATGGCGGCCAGGCCGGCGCTTGAGTTCTGGTGACCAACCGAAGGTGCACATTTTCAGCTGACCTCTTTGGCAAGTATACACGATCATTTTGTTTGATTACAAACTGCTGTACAATGAATGTTTTCTCGTCGGAGAAAAACAAAATTCGGCAGTTCGCCACTTTCGGCCAAGCGAAGCAACTCTTTAGCTCTATTGAGTCTATTTTCTTTCTGTTGCGGTTCTTGCACTTTTTCGAATTTCAATATTTGCCGAATGGAATATTGCGATATGTTAAGATCATGAGTCATTTTTCGACCACTGCGACTCGGGTTTCGATCATGTCGCTTCTTTGCTTTCGAACCATTTCTGATGATGTTGCTGTTTTCTTCCGTCCACTTCCTTGAAAAAGATTTATTCACATTTACATGCTAGAGTGCCACTTGTGGTTTTCCAGTCAAATATAAAGAAATCACATTATCGCTCTTGAATTCCAACACGAATAATTTTTTTTCCTGGAAAATTCGCATTATAATGTTTTTTTACGCTTGTCAAGAATATAATGAGCTGTCACTGGAAAAATTTTAACATCTGTCGGACGAGTGGCTTAAAACTGACAGCAATGTGATGTTGGTTGTAGTTTTTTAATCTCACTCTGTAGATAGTAACTTGGAACACTTGTAATCAAGATAGCGTAGACGGAAAACCACTTTTCGGGAGCCGAAAAAACTCGATTCCGTGAAATTATATTTTCATATCTTAATTTATCCAAATTTAATTTCTACCACTTTGTACAGTTTAAACATCGTTGGCAATAGGCTATATATATTTTTTTTAATTCTACTTGGAACTTTAGATATAGCATCAGAATTGGAGGAACCTCCCTAAAATTAACCTTTTATACACACATATCTATTGATCTAGTACAGATACAGTTCCCAAATTTGAAATGTGTAATGGAATTTGGAACACAAATACATTTGTCAAATTATAATGAAATCAGTTCAGTTTTAGATATAGCTCCAATATATATTTTCGGCTGATTTCATGTATTTGATGCCTCAAACACGCTTTGTATCCCCAATTTCAATGAACTTTGGAATGTGTGATTGCATTTGCTTTTAAATTTTATTTGCCAAATTATATTGGAATCGTTTCAGATTGGGATATTGATTCCCAAATATATTTTCGGCCGAATTTAAAACACAAAACACGTCATATTTCTCCATTTTTAATGAAATCTGGAAATATATTGTAAAAACGTTGAAATCGGAACAGATTTGAATATGGTTCCTATATAAATGTTTCACTGATTTTGTGGATATGATGCACCAAACCAATGAAGTTCGGACAGTTCGAACAGAAAAAAAAAAATTTACAACAACATAATTAAGGCTACTATTATTACGGGAAAGTATGTAAGTTGATATGTATTGCTACCTAGAGCCCCTTAATAGCTACAACAATGTCGTTCAAATTGAAGAGATTACAGTTTCCTGTACCGTTGGCATTTGTTATTACAATTAATAAATCCCAAAGACAAACTCTTCGTGCATGCGGACTAAATTTAAAATGTTCCAGCTTTTTTCATATATTTTCTCTAATATTTTCTATAGCCTTATAGAGACTAAGTTTTGATAATATGCAAAAGGCACTTCCAAATTATATACATTAAACGATGATAGGCTAAGAACAGTGACGTCATTTAAAATGGGTAAAATCACTGCAAGTGGCGCCCAATTAATGAAACATATACAAATCATGTATAGTGTTTGAATATATCATTTCGTTGGGTGCAGGTTTATTTAGGTACGGGATTTGTTTGTACCCATGGCACCCACGAACGTCCAGCACTTGGTCTTGGACAAAAGCTATATTTTGTATTAGAGAGACAGCCTGTAGTTGGTTTATGCATAGTCAGGAGAGTATGCTCAATTTCACTAAGAATATTCACAGTAAACATTCTGAGACCTATAGTTAAATTTGACGCATGGCATATTTATGCTATCCATCAAGGATGGTATTTTAAATTTGTCATTCCGTTTGTAACACCTCTTTATATTCATAGAGTAAGTGTATTCATGATAAGCAGAAAATAAGTCTATCTGACTGTCCGTCCTTCTGTTGGAATCAAGATTTAGTCGACATATTTCGACGTAAAGTAAGGACATTTGGTATTTGATCTGAGGTATATCGGACCACGCTTTCGTCTAGCACCACATAACATTTTGACGATTTAGGCCATATTTTTCCAAGGAATTGTTTAAAATTTAATATTTCAGCCTAGCAATCTTTGATTGTCTATTTAGGATGACATTTTGAAGTTGTGCCCATATAACCTTTCTGCCCATTTTATGTTTTCTATACCTCACGGTTAACGTCCTTTCCTTGTTCTCCTTCTGAACCGGAAAACATTTTTTTGTATATTTTTATACCCTTCACCATAATATGGATTGCATATTAAGTTTTTCATTCCGTAACTCCTCGAAATCTACATTTTAGATCCCACAAAGTATATATATTCTGGATCAGCATAAAATTCTATGTCGATTTATATCCGTCCGTCTGTGGAAATCAGCTCTAGCTTTTGAACGAATTGAAGTAGATTGATAAAATTTTACTCAAATGTATATTATGTCTGTAGGACTTTTGGAAATTGAAAATGGGCCATGTAGGTCCACGTTTTGGTATAGCCCCAATATAACGGTACCTCCCGATATTCGGTATTTTGATGATTTTTGCGACAATACTCATCGGAATTGTTTAAATTCGGTACTTGAAGTTTGATATAAATACTACAGGCTATGACAAAAAATTGTCTGTGCACGCCCAAGTCTTTGTATAGCACCATTATAACGGTACCCCCCTATATTCGGTATTTTGATGATTTTAGCGTCATTTTTCACCGGAATTGTTTCAAATTTGGTATTTAAAGTTCGTAATGGATACTACAGCCTTTAGCAGAAAATTGTCTGTGCAGATCCACGTTTTATAACCCCAACGGTACCTCCTCGTATTCGGAATTTTGATGATTTTAGCTACATTATAAATAGATTTTTTTTCATGTTTCGCATTTGAATATTGTAACAGCTTATGACAAAAGTTGCCTATGTAGGTCCACGTCGTCGTATGGACAACAACAATTAAGAGCACGACGGATTGAGTAAACATTGGGCAACTGTCTTGGTCAAAATACTAAGAGTTATGTGTGGGCGGTGCTCCGCGATATAATTTCAAAGGCGAAATCTTTTAAAAATGATTTAGACATAAAGGGGCTTCTAATATATTTTAGTGTTGTAGGGTATCACATAGTCGGCCCCGCACGTCTATAGCCTTTGCTTACTTGTTTTAGGTTGACTACATATATTTCTCCAATCTCCAAACGGTTCCTTTCTTCTCATTGGTCTAAAGTGCAGTTTTGAATATTATTTTTGACGTTTTAATAGCGAAACAAATTATTTCATGTAGCGGCGATTTAAGGTTGCTTGTACTAGTTTCTTCGATCACAATTCCAACGATTCCTATATACGCCTACTGACAGCATATCGGTTAGAACTTTAACTTATCTCGAAACATTCACACACAATTCGTCGATTTTAATATTGAGTCGAATTTTCCCCTTCAGAATGCATTTTATTATTTAAAACACTTTTTTTAAACAAATAATTAGAACTACTTTTTTAGAGAATTTTTTTAAAAAAATCCATATTTTCTAGATATGTAAAATGAAACGTGTAGTGATTACGATTTAAGGTATTATAAATATAAAAAATTAAATTCTAGAATTATTAGCTATTACTAAATCAAATCGATAACAATTTGTAGTTAAGACTTAAAAAAAAACAAGACAGAGAAGTAGGAAAGGAATAAAAATTGGAAACTTGTTGATTGTGAATGAATTGAACTGTTTTTTTAGCCTGATTCACAATTTTTTTCCCGATGGGAGTGGAAAACGTAAACTGCTCCTTAAAACACAGTTAGAATATATGTAAATCATATCAAAAAAAAAAGGAAAAATTAATAAAATATATGAAAATATTTGCAAATGTTAAAGTTTATTTTATGCATTATCATATTTCCAAGGATTATCCAAAATCAAATAAAAAAATTACAACTTGAAAACATTTGCAGCTGATGTGAATATTTTCTTGTATTTGTTGTAAACAAATGGTCATTATTGTAAAATAACAAATATATTATTTGTATGTATGTATTTCCGATTTTTTTTCTCTCTCATTTTAATTTATTCATAAACGACTTTCCCAATATTCTTGTTAAACTTTATTTCATATGTGTGTGTTTGTGCGTGTAAAATTATTATAGAAATAATATTAAGTAAATACATATAAATATTTTATAATAAATAAAAATTAGAAACCAAAAAAACAAAAATAAAAAAAAACAAAAAATAACATAAACAACCCGTAATATGTATTTATAAGTAAATATACATACATATATATTGTTAAAACCGAGAAGAGTACGCATTTAAATAAAATTATACATTATATATATAAATATAAATATATACATAATTATATAAAACAATAACAACAATAAGAATAATAATAATAAAAATAATAATACAACAACAAACTACAACAAGAACAACCAAATCAAACTAATAACAAAAACCGAATGATAATAAAACTACGAAACCATTCATAAAAAAGAAGCATCCTTAAACAAACAAATGATAGCAGCACAAACCGAAGAAAACAAAGAAATATAATACAGAGAAGAGAAAAAACAGAACAGAAGAGAAAAGAAATCAAAAGTCAAAACCAAAAAAAAAACAATAACAAAACATCAAAAAAGTGAACTTTCAAAAGAAACTGAAAGGAAAATAAAAATTTCAATTTATAAAAAAAAGAAAAAAAAACAACTTGTCTTTTTAATTCGTCTTTAATAATGAAAAGGGGTGAACGGAAGGTAATGAAAATTAAGTTGAAATCGAAGAAGACATTTTCTAAGATGGGAGGGAAAATTTTGGAAACTAGATATCAAATTTGCTTTTGGAAACAGTATGGGACATATAATACTTCAGTAAATCCAGATTTTTGATGTGGAAATCGAAGTCGAGCATTTTTGCTGCAGTTGGAGTTCAAGTTTACGAAGGTATTTTATGGTATACATAACATTTCTTACCAAACATCACAATGATCCTAACACTAAAATGCATAATTCCAATGTAGAAATTAGTACCAATGTAGCCTCTAACAAAGATAACAGGGGTTCAAGTTTAAGTTACAGGTTAAGAGACATAAATAAGTACCCAGGAAAATATACAAAGAAATTCTCCCTTAAAAATATTTTATAAATACTCAATCAAAAAAAAAACAAATATTCTGAGGGGGATACGTAAAGGGTTATACTACTACGGACCTTAATATATATTTTAGAGACCTAATTAGTATGCAATTTGTCAAACAAGGACACGCAACGAATTTATTGCAAGAGAAATCAATGACGACTAAAGCACGGATATTGATAGGATTATCTTACAGAAATGTTCGAAAATCGAGTGGCAGGCAATTTTAAGAGACTTTGATAAGAACTTAAACAAGAAAAATAAAGATTCATGGACGTTATTTCAAGTTCGGCTGAATTTGATAGGACCAAAAAAATGCCTCTCCTTGGTGACCTCTAACAATCCGTATATCTGTCTGTGCAGGCTATAACTCTCGAAGGGAGTAATAATATTTCTATCGAACTTAAATCGAGTTCGGATATTTCCAAAATTGACCCACTCTTTCATGTAAATCCCATTAATTCAATTACTTAATGGGGGTGTAATTAGACTTCTTAATGTAATTAGATCTTGTTCCAACTTTTCAAACCGTTATATTTGCAGCAGTGCCAAGTTAGGTGCGAAAATGGACAATATGGTTCCACTCCATCAAGAACCTCCCTCACAAAGGGTCAAAATGTTGAAAAAATTTTATAATTACTCTTATAAAATGTGATGTAAGAGCCCGATAGTCTTCAAATTACACTTCACAATATTTTTTATTTACCCAATATCATCTGTGAAGATGGAATACATCGGTCCCCTCCGTCTGGTACCTCCCTCATAAAGGGTCAAAGTTTTAAATATCCATGAAGCTCATAAAACGCTAAGTTAACATTCGATTCCATTCAAACTTTGAACATCTCAATACTTCCACGAGCACGAGGTATATTATAAAGATGGTAAAAATCGGACCATTTCTTCTGGTACCTCTCCCTCTAAGGGTGCAAATTTTGAATAACAAAAAAGTTCCTATAATCTGAAATAAGCATCTTGTTCTTGTTATATTTCACACAACCAATTATTTCTTCTAACATAGGATATGCTGTAAAAATGGAATATATCGGCCCCCTTCGTCTGGTAACTACCCCACAAATGGTCAAAATTTTAAATAAAATAAGCTCGTAAAACGCGAAATTAACATCCGATTTCATTCAGACTTGGTACATCTTTATATTACCATCAATATAAGATCTGTTATAAAGATGGCAGGAAACGGATCATTTTATTTGGTACTTCCCCCATATAGGGTTCAAGATTTTGAGAAACAAAACGCTCAAAGATAGCGAAATAAGCATCCAACTCTCTTTAAATTTCACACATACAAGATCTGTTGTGAAAATGATATATATCTGCGTCCCCTTCTGGTACCTCTGCCACAAAAGGTTACAATTTTCAATACTTTTATCTGTCACAACTTGCAAAACAAGTCAGCGATTCTCCATACCTTTATATATCTAAATATTTCTCTCAACCAGAAACCTGATATAAATTTGGAATAAAAATAATCAATTTTCTTGTAATTTTGCTCAATCCATTATTTTTATCTGTATTAGATGAAGTATAAAAATGAAATGCTTCGGTCAACTATGTCTGGCAACTATCGCACATTTTAAATTTTCTAAAAATTATCACGTATCTCATATAAAGTGAAGGAAGTAACCAATATAGTCCAAACCTGCCACGTCACAATATATAAATCATATTTATTTAGGTCCGATACGCAATGGACAATATTGGCCCATTCCTTCGGAGCCTACTCCATAGAGGGTCAACAATTTGAATATTCGTAACAAAAGTCAAAAAATATTGAAATAATCGAACATTGGCTTAGGGTATAGATCTGTCGACAAAACCGATTGATACTTTTTAACATGTTATTTATTTTTTTTTTTTTTTGTCTCTCGAAAAGTTGAAAACGCCATATACCTGTAGACTTCAAAATATTGTAATATCTTACATAATACATCCCAAATTGGTTGATAACAATTTAGGTAGAATTTTTTAATTTCGCTGATAATAGTTACCTTGTATCATTTTTTCAAATTGAGGAAAATGGCATCAATGGGTCTAAAACACGAGACTAGACTTTATAAAATTTTCCACTTGGCATTTTTACATGATATATTAAAGATTTCCTTTCGGATTTTCATATAACAAAAATTTAGTCCCTAGGAATGGTTGTAAATTAGCCTAGCTTGTTAGCATTGTTCTTTTTATAAAAACAACTGCACTTATAGCTTGTCCTTCTACCTTTAATCTCTAATAGACATGAACGCATTAACAAGTATAATAAGCTTGACAAATATTTAATCACCGTATTTCGGCCAAAAGCTCTTGCTATTTGCCTTAGGTGAGATGAGAAAATGATGATTCATTCTTTCTGAAACCTCTCGCAAAAAGAGATCAATATGTTGAATAAATAAAACATGGAAACAATAAACCGAGGTGTCACTCAACATGGCACTAAATACTTTCACCTTCGATAGATCTTTCAAATATTTTCTTTAAACTTTTCACATCCCAATACTTTTAACAGTATACGATTTTTCTGGTACCCCCCCCCCCCCCCCATTACCCCATAAAGTATATTTTTTGTAATATTCATATCTCAAGCCAAATTACATTTCAATAACAGGACATAGGCCAATGGTTGGCAATGTTGGCAAACCCAATACAGGGTATATTAGGTTTGTCATTCCGTTTGTAACTCTTCGAAATATCCATTTAAGACCCCACAAAGTTAAAAATATTTTTGATCCGCAAAAATGCATATCGATGTAGCCATCGGCGTCTTTGTAAATCATTCTAGCTTCCAAGCGAAGCTCGTTTGCTAAATTGGCAGTTTGTAATCTTAGTATGTAGAGAATATCGTTGCAAAGAACTGTCCATGTACGTCCAAGTTTTCGTATAGTCTCCATGTAACTATACCTCCCGAAATTCGGTATTTTGCAAGACTTTAAGTTGTTGGTATAGATATATGAGCTCAAATAAATTTAGATATTCCCGGACATGTCATGTTGCGTAGTGTGTTTAACCCCCAATCAAATGATTTTGCGGATAAAATAAAAAGTACGGAAATTCATATAAACAATTTGAAGCTTAAATTATATAACGTTTTTTTTTTTTTTGTTTTTGATTCACCCAGTTTAAGCAATCACAATACACCATCTTCATTTTGAATATTTTAACAGTTGTGCCTTTACAAAATAAATACAACTCTAAAATGGCAAGGATAGCAAATGTCTGCGTGGGTCATAAACACAATTATTATTGCGCATGCTTTTGAAAAGCTTTCGGAATGAAAGCTATCAAACCTTCTCTATCATGGCTATGACATTTATGCTTTTCGGATAAAACATGTTACCCTTCAGTTGTTTACATAAAGCTTCCACTCCTAATTTATGTTGATAGCATGATTTATTAGAAATGCTTTTTAAGCTACAGCAATTAAAGGTCAGGCATGGTTCTTGCTTCGGCTCTTACAACGAAAAGCTTTATGTTCTCAGCAATGTTTATAGCATAATCTTTTCTCCAATATGTTGGTGAATATCCAAGACAGCACCAATTCTTGCAACGGAAGGATAATAGTAGGATAATATCACACCAAATGTGTACTATAATTTTTATAAAAATACAAAGAAGAAATATCCGTTTGTTTATTTCCTGTTCCAAAGTATACCTTTTTTAATGTAGAGTAATTCACGCAAAGTCTTTGAAATCTGTCCTTTACATATTTAAATGAACAAACCATTTAAATTTAATTCACGTTTATAGCTATAATTATTCATTAAAATATCTCATAAATCCAGCTCTAATTTCATTTCAAAAAAAAAAAAAAAACGTGTTAAGATCCCACATTGATATTGATGTGTGAAAAAGATATATTTAAAAATTATAGTCTCCTTAAAAGCTCTGATAGTCCTGGAAAATTCAAAATATCATTAAAAACTTATCGTTTATCCTATGGATATATATTCCTAAAAGTTTACGTGTATAACTTTCAGGTTCTTTTACATTAAAACCAAATTTAACGGTACGACAGTCCTCAAATAATATTCCTACAAAATCTACATTTCAAGTAGCGAGAGTCGTTTACAAATGCTTCTAAGCTACACGTCTCTAAATCGGGCACTCCTTAAAAATATTCTTTAAATTTACAAAAACAAATGTACAAAACCTATTTTTTTGGTACTGAAAATATTCTTATCAACCTAAGTTAATTGCTTGTTATTGCTGTTATAGTTTTGATGGTCAGTTGATCCGATAGTCCTTAAAGAAATATTCTTTAAAAAGTCCGAAAAAATATTTCAAAAATCTGGGGTTGTCGCTCAAGGACTCTTAAAACCTATATATTTTTATAGCCATAAGAGCCCTCAAGAAAACATTTATAAAAAATCAACTTTGTGATTCCTATATAAATATTCTTAAAAAATGCTTTATACCTCCGTTAGTCCTTCAAACTATTCTCAAAAAAATCACGTTTGTGGCTTTGATAGACATTGTGGAAATAGTGTGGAAAAATCGAAGTTTATAGCTCTTATAGTTTTTGAAAAAATATTATTTAAAAACAAACTCTTATGACTCAAATTAATACTTTATAAATCCATTGTTTTTTAAAAATATTTGTCCACTTTGTCCTGGATGAAATATATTTATAAAAATCGAAGAATATAGGTTTAATACTCTTTAAAAAAATCTACGTTTATGGCTCCGATAGTACTTGAGAATATGTTGCTTAAGAACTTATTTTCTTATATCTGAAATTACTTAAAAAATATTTTTCTTTTAAATTTTTAATATTTTTTAAAATTTGTTTAAATCCACTTAATCTTTGTTTTTTTTTCTAAATCCACAAAAAAATATTCTTTAAAGGTCCGCAATTATAGCTTTGGAAGTCTCTTAATATTCTTTAGAAATCCAATGTTATAGTTTTGAAAGACCTTCAAAAAATATTTATTAAAATCCACGTATACAGGATAATCAATCCTTTAAAAAATATATAATATAAAAATATGAAAAGTACATGTTTATGGCACTACAAATCCTTGATTTTTTTTAATTCATCCAAAAATCCGCGTTTATTGGTCTGATGGTCCTTTAAAAAATATTCTTTAAAAAATCCAAGTTTATAGCTTTACAAGTCCTAGAATTTTTTTAATCCATACAAAAATCAATGTCAATTGGTCTGTTGGTCCTTACAAAAATATTCTTTAAAAATCCAAATTTCTTGATCCTTGAAAAAAATATTCTTTAAAAATCCACGTTTATTGGTTGGATGGTCCTTGAAAAATATTCTTTAAAAATCCACGTTTGTTGGTTGGATGGTCCTTGGAAAATATTCTTTAAAAATCCAAGTTTATTGGTTGGATGGTCCTTGAAAAATATTCTTTAAAAATCCACGTTTGTTGGTTGGATGGTCCTTGGAAAATATTCTTTAAAAATCCACGTTTATTGGTTGGATGGTCCTTGAAAAATATTCTTTAAAATCCACGTTTGTTGGTTGGATGGTCCTTGGAAAATATTCTTTAAAAATCCACATTTATTGGTTGGATGGTCCTTGAAAAATATTATTTAAAAATCCACGTTTGTTGGTTGGATGGTCCTTGGAAAATATTCTTTAAAAATCCACGTTTATTGGTTGGATGGTCCTTACAAAAATATTCTAAAAAGATCCAAATTTATTGATCCTTAAAAAAATATTCTAAAAAGATCCAAATTTATTGATCCTTAAAAAAATATTCTTTAAAAATCCACGTTTATTGGTTGGATGGTCCTTAAAAAAATATGCTTTAAAAAATCCATGTTTATTGGTTGGATGGTCCTTGAAAAATATTCTTTAAAAATCCACGTTTATTGGTTGGATGGTCCTTGAAAAAATATTCTTTAAAAATCCACGTTTATTGGTTGGATGGTCCTTGAAAAAATATTCTTTAAAAACCAAGTTTGTTGGTCTGTTGATGCTAAAACAAACATTCTTTATAAATCCACGCTTACATCTCTGATTTCTTTCAAAATCCGTGTTATGGATTTAATAGTCCTTGAAAACAATTTTCTTCAAATCCACGTTTATGTCTCTGATAGTCTTGGAATAATTATTTTTTAATAACTGGTGTTAATGGATCTGTTGGTTTTTAAGAAATATTCTTCAAAAATCGACGTTTATTTGTTTGTTGGTCTTTGAAAAAATGTTCTTTAAAAATCCACGTTTATTGGTTGGATGGCTGGATGGAAAGCTCTTGAAAAATATACTTTAAAAACTAAACGTCCTTGAAAAATCCACATTAACAAATCCACGTTTATAGCTCTGAAAGACCTTGAAAAATATACTTTAAAAAATCCACGTTTAAATCTCTAAAAGTCATTAAAATATACCCCTTAAAAAATTCACTCCTCACTTTGAAAAGTCCACTCCTTGAAAAATGCACGTCTTGACAAAAAATATTCTTTAAAAATCTAGGTTCATTGCTTTGATAATCCTTCAAAATAGTTATTTAAAAAAGTTCCAATTTGTCAACTTGATATTATTTTATTCACGTGTGTGGCTCTGAAATTTCTTTTTGAAATTTCCTTAAAAAAATAAGTTTATAGTATTCTAAAATATTCCTCAAAATCAAAGTTTGTACCTCTGCTTCCACTTTTATCAATTTCATCGGTGATAAGTATTGCCCTTTCACTTCTTTCTCCCATAAATCCGTTTTCAGATATGTTTTTTCCATGGCGCAATAAATTATGTCCTAAATATCAAAGTGCAACAGGAATGCCATACCATTTCCACAAATGACATTCATTCTGTGCCATCTCAAAATGTAGAAATTCCAAATATATTCTAAATGGAATATGCGAAACACTAACAAAATATGTTCTCTGGAAGAGCATAACAGTGAGAGAGCAAGGCAAGGAAAAATACCGTCTCACATATACTCCTACCTACCAAAGATATAAGTAAATGATAAAATGATGATGATAGTGATGCTGAGATTTTGTAATGGAATTTGTATCGCGGCGGTTGGTTGGATGATTTTAATTACACATTCATTACCTGCTGCCGCTTCGAATCGACGACAGGAGAGATGTTCTGTGACACTCGAAGAAAATCTCATTTAAATATCAATCAATAATGTTACACACACACACATGGATGAGCCACACTCTAATGATTGTGCACTGGAGGTAACACTTTATAACATCTTTGATTAAGGCCATAGATCATTACAGCTCTGCCTCGATTATGCTATTGATGAAGAGGGATTGCATGTGTGCTCCTGATTCTGTTAGGCTTTGCCTAAAATTTCATTTAGCCTCTGCACTCATGTAATTTAGTTTTAATCAATGAAAAATTGATTTCCCCTCTGTGCACTTCCGCTCCCCATCCCAGAGCAATAGGTGTGAGGTTATAATTTGTTTGATGTCTTCGTTCCCATTCTGTGGGAACTCTACTGGTGTAATGACAAAAAAGTCCACACTATACCACACCATACACCGGGTCCATAATATGCATCAAAGGAGTTGTTAACGTAACGAACCAACACTTTCAGAACCTGATGCTGATGAGACCATCCAACATGCCGAGTATTGAGGATACCTTTGCCACCAAAACGAATTGTTGGCAACGACCTCCACAAAATGCATTAACATTATTTGCTCATTTACCTACACCATCAGCGGTGGCTTCGGCGCCACACGTCTCTCGACCAACGCCATCAGCAGCATCCACACAGCCAGCACCGTCATTCATTTAACTATCAGCCCCGCGTCTGATGAAAGAGGCAAGACAGTGGAAATATTCCCATCTACTTACCTGTCAGGCCGTCAGTCAGCCAGTCACTGACTTTTACATTCGATCGAAAAACGTGGAGCGAACAACGAACGACACCCAACCAGCTTTGCCCCGCTGGCCACCACACAATGAAACACCACTATTCAAAAGAATGATGGCTGTCATTTGGCTCGTCATCAGCAGTATCGCGAAGCAAAATGACTACAGCATTCATCTATCTATCCACTCAACCATCCATTCATTCATTTGTTCGCTCGTTCTTTCGGCATCATCAGTAGCGGCATTACCTTGAATGACAAACAGACAGACCCCCCTCACTCACACACACACCATAACAATTGTGCGAGTACTCACAATTCACATTATGATGCTGGTCCATAGTGTAGATTACTACCATGGCGGATTTTTGTTATTGTACCTTGCATTTTAAAGATTTATAGAGTGGTGTTAGGACATGATGAGAGGTGAGGGTTTTTTTTAACAATATTCCTCTCTTGAGATACCCTACCTAATCTAGAGAGTGTAGTGTAATAAAGCTCTTGCCACTTTATCATTGGTTGCTGTGTGTAATCATGAATCAGTGGGAATTAATGCCATCCGCAATAAAGTGGCCAGGTAAGACAAAGTTGAGAGGTTAATATTGGGCGGAAGTAAGAGCAGGGGTCATAAAATTTGAAAAAGGAGAGATTTCAGATTTCTTTAAAAATCCACGTTTCTGGCCTTTATAGTCCTTGAATAAATTTTCTTTAAAAATCCACGTTTCTGGGCTTTATAGTCCTTGAATAAATTTTCTTTAAAAATCCACGTTTCTGGCCTTTATAGTCCTTGAATAAATTTTCCATAGAAATCCACGTTTCTGGCCTTTATAGTCCTTGAATAAATTTTCTATAAAAATGCACGTTTCTGGGCTTTATAGTCCTTGAGTAAATTTTCTTTAAAAATCCACGTTTCTGGCCTTTATAGTCCTTGAATAAATTTTCTTTAAAAATCAACGTTTCTGGCCTTTATAGGCCTTAAAAAATTTTTCTTTAATAATCCACATTTCTGGCCTTTATAGTACTTGAACAAATTTTCTTTAAAAATCCACGTTTCAGGCCTTTATAGTCCTTGAATAAATTTTCTTTAAAAATCCACGTTTCTGGCCTTTATAGTCCTTGAATAAAATTTCTTTAAAAATCCACGTTGCTGGCCTTTACAGTCTTTCAATAAATTTTCTTTAAAAATCCACGTTTCTGGGCTTTATAGTCCTTGAATAAATTTTCTTTAAAAATCAACGTTTCTGGCCTTTATAGGCCTTAAAAAAATTTTCTTTAAAAATCCACATTTTTGGCCTTTATAGTCCTTGAATAAATTTTCTTTAAAAATCCACGTTTCTGGGCTTTATAGTCCTTGAATAAATTTTCTTTTAAAAATCCACGTTTCTGGGCTTTATAGTCCTTGAATAAATTTTCTTTTAAAAATCCACGTTTCTGGGCTTTATAGTCCTTGAATAAATTTTCTTTAAAAATCCACGTTTCTGGGCTTTATAGTCCTTGAATAAATTTTCTTTTAAAATCCACGTTTCTGGCCTTTAAAGACCTTGAATAAATTTTCTTTAAAAATCAACATTTCTGGTCTTTATAGTCCTTGAATAAATTTTCTTTAAAAATCCACATTTCTGGTCTTTATAGTCCTTGAATAAATTTTCTTTAAAAATCCACGTTTCTGGGCTTTATAGTCCTTGAATAAATTTTCTTTAAAAATCCACGTTGCTGGCCTTTATAGTCCTTGAATAATTTTTTTTTAAAAATCCACGTTTCTGGGCTTTATAGTCCTTGAATAAATTTTCTTTAAAAATCCACGTTTCTGGGCTTTATAGTCCTTGAATAAATTTTCTTTAAAAATCCACGTTTTTGGGCTTTATAGTCCTTGAATAAAATTTTCTTTTAAAAATCCACGTTTATGGCTCTGTTGGTCCTTGAATAAATTTCCTTTAAAAATCCACGTTTATGGCTCTGTTGGTCCTTGAATAAATTTTCTTTAAAAATCCACGTTTATGGCTCTGTTGGTCCTTGAATAAATTTTCTTTAAAAATCCACGTTTCTGGCCTTTATAGTCCTTGAATAAAATTTCTTTAAAAATCCACGTTTCTAGCCTTTATAGTCCTTGAATAAATTTTTTTTTTAAAAATCCACGTTTCTGGCCTTTATAGTCCTTGAATAAAATTTTCTTTAAAAATCCACGTTTATGGCTCTGTTGGTCCTTGAATAAATTTTCTTTAAAAATCCACGTTTCTGGCCTTTATAGTCCTTGAATAAATTTTCTTTAAAAATCCACGTTTATGGCTCTGTTGGTCCTTGAATAAATTTTCTTTAAAAATCCACGTTTATGGCTTTATAGTCCTTGAATAAATTTTCTTTAAAAATCCACGTTTCTGGCCTTTATAGTCCTTGAATAAAATTTCTTTAAAAATCCACGTTTCTGGCCTTGTATAGTCCTTGAATGAATTTTCTTTAAAAATCCACGTTTCTGGCCTTGTATAGTCCTTGAATAAATTTTCTTTAAAAATCCACGTTTCTGGGCTTTATAGTCCTTGAATAAATTTTCTTTAAAAATCCACGTTTCTGGGCTTCATAGTCCTTGAATAAATTTTCTTTAAAAAAATCCACGTTTCTGGGATTTGTAGTCCTTGAATAAATTTCCTTTAAAAATCCACGTTTCTAGGCTTTATAGTCCTTGAATAAATTTTCTTTAAAAATCCACGTTTCTGGGCTTTATAGTCCTTGAATAAATTTTCTTTAAAAATCCACCTTTCTGGGCTTTATAGTCCTTGAATAAATTTTCTTTAAAAATCCACCTTTCTGGGCTTTATAGTCCTTGAATAAATTTTCTTTAAAAATCCACGTTTCTGGCCTTTATAGTCCTTGAATAAATTTTCTTTAAAAATCCACGTTTCTGGGCTTTATAGTCCTTGAATAAATTTTCTTTAAAAATCCACGTTTCTGGGCTTTATAGTCCTTGAATAAATTTTCTTTAAAAATCCACGTTTCTGGGCTTTATAGTCCTTGAATAATTTTTTTTTTTTTAAATCCACTTTTCTGGGCTTTATAGTCCTTGAATAATTTTTTTTTTTTAAATCCACGTTTCTGGGCTTTATAGTCCTTGAATAAATTTTCTTCAAAAAATCCACGTTTCTGGGCTTTTAAGTCCTTGAATAAATTTTCTTTAAAAATCCACGTTTGTGGCCTTTATAATCCTTGAATAAATTTTCTTTAAAAATCCACGTTTCTGGGCTTTATAGTCCTTGAATAAATTTTCTTTAAATATCCACGTTTCTGGGCTTTATAGTCCTTGAATAAATTTTCTTTAAAAATCCACGTTTCTGGGCTTTATAGTCCTTGAATAAATTGAAAATATTTTCTTTAAAAAATCCGCGTTTATGGCTCTGTTAGTCATTGAAAATATTTTCTTTAAAAAAACCGCGTTTCAGGCCTTTATAGTCTTTGAAAATATTTTCTTTAAAAATCCACGTTTCTGGGCTTTATTGTCCTTGAATAAATTTTCTTTAAAAATCCACGTTTATGGCTCTGTTGTTCCTTGAAAATATTTTTTTTTTAAATCCACGTTTATGGCTATGTCGGTCCTTGAAAATATATTTTTTTTTAATTTTTCTTATGCCTTGAGAGTCCTTGAAAGATTATTCTTAAAACCCCTTGCTCCTTACTCTCGTAATCCTTACAAAATATTCTTAAAAATCCACCTTTCTAGATACGGCCACCCTAATCCTCTGGCATCCATAAAAAGTCTAGTTATAAATTAATAAAGTGTGCTGATGCCAAGTAATTACAATTTACATGAGTTCTTAATTAAGGACAGAGGAAATTTAGCCAGAATCGACACACCACCACACACACACCCACACTCACTCATTCGCCCACAAACAAAGGCTGTAAATGATAGTTTGGCAACTACTCCACCTAAAATGATTATTTACACACCTTTTTGTTTCGTTCGCTCGTTGTTTGAAATTCAAATAGCTAAGCCTTTAGTGAGAGTGTGTGTGCGTTTGTGTGTGTGTGAATAAATTGGCAAGAATGTTAAGGCTCACAATTTGAAATTCACTTTCCTCTTCCATTTGACGAGCTATGCAATGTAAATGTATTCTTCTTTTTTGCTTTCTGTGTGTTTTCCGTTTTTCTGTGGGTGATTCTTTACCAAAGAAAGTGTGAGTGTGCGTGTGCATGTACATGTGTGTGTGTGTGTGTGTGAGTTAGTTAATGCCATCATTCCACTGATTGGTTGGATGAATATGATACATGTCTAGCTAAAAAAAATGAATAACTATTGTTGAAGGCCACATGCAGAGATGACGGCGACTTCATTAAAATCCATTCAAATATTTAGCCAGATACTCAACGAAATGACATCTCTGCAAAAACAAATCCATGCGCTTCGAGCCTCATCCATGTGAGTTGTAAATCAAATAATGACAGATACACACACACAATGGAAATGGGCCTACTTCGGTGTGTGTGTTTGTGTGGTGGCAGCACACTGTTATGCATGTATACAAAGGCTCACACCCATGCAACAACAACAACACCAACAACAATGGACCTCAATCACAAGAGTATTTAGACAAAGGATTTTCTCACAAAAACAAACCCAATTGTTATCTCTGGGTGAACATAGAAATGGAGTTGCCAGATAATTGAAGGTTTTCAACAAAAGATTCACAAAATATAAAGAATACATTTTCAAGGACCAACAAAGCCAGAGACGTGAAATTTAAAACACAATTTTTGGAAGGACTACAAAGGCCAGAAATTTGGGTTTTTAAAAAAACAAGAAGGACCGACGGCCAGAAACAAAAAAAAAATAAAGGACTATCAATGCAAACTATAAAGGTCGGAAACGTGGATCTTTATGGAAAACTTATTCTAGGACAAAAGACCACAAACGAGAATTTCAAACCAACATTTTTGAAAGAACTAGAATGATCAGAAGCGTAGATTTTCAAACAAAGCTTTTCGAAGAACTTAAATAGTCAGAAATGAATTATTTTAAACTACTTGGATTTTTAAAGAACATATTTTGAAGAAGCAACATGGAATTTTAAATAAAACTTTTGCAAGGAAGACTGAAAGACCAGAAACGCAGATTTTTATAAGTAATTTAATCAAGGGCTAAAAAGGCCAGGGGCTATAAAAGCCAGAAATGTTGATCTTTTACAAAAAAAATCAAGGACTATTAAAACCAGAAAGGTGAATATTTAAAGAAAACACCTCGAAGGACCTATAAAGTCCTAAAAAAAACGATAAACTTAGATTTTTAAAGAAGAGAAATACATTTTTTAAGAACTATTACAGAAACATGGATTTTTAAAGAATATTTTTCAAAGACCATCAGACCAAAAGCCGTGGCTTTTTTAAGAAAATATTTTCAAGGACCCACAAATCAATAAACATGGAATTTTTAAGAAAATATTTTCAAGTACCAACAAAGCAATGCAAGTGAAAAAAATTCAAGGACCAAAAAAGCAATAAACGTAAATTTCTAAGGAAAAAAATTTAAGGGCCCACTGACCAACTAACGAAGATTTTTAGAGAATATTTTTTCAAGGACCATCCAACTGATAGACGAGCGTTTTTTAAGAAAATACTTTCTAGGACTAACAAATCAATAAACGTGGATTTTTTAAGAAAATACTTTCAAGAACCACAAATCAATAAACGTAGAAGTTTTAAGAAATTATTTTCAGGGACCCATAGGTGGATTGTAATTGTGTGGATTGTAATAGACAATAATTGTGGATTCTAATAGAATATTTTTTAAGGACCCATAGGCCAATAAACGAGGATTTTTAAAGAATATTTTTTAAGGACCAACAGACCAATAAATGTTGAGTTTTAAATAATATTTTTTCAAGGACCAACAGACCAGTTATGAGCATTTAACAAACCAATAAACACGCATTTTTAAAAATATATCTTTCCAGGATCAACAGCCAATGAACGCTGTTTTTTTTAAGAATATTTCTTCAAAGGTCAATGTACCAATAAAATTGGATTGTTAAAGACTATTTCTTCAAGGACTAACAGACCAATGAACGTGGATTTCTAAAAAATATTTCTTGAAGGACCAATCGACAAATAATCGTGGATTTTTAAAGAATAATTTTTTCAAGGAAAATCAGAAATAAAATTCTTCAAGGACAATTAGACAGACAGACGCAGAGTTTTAAAGAATATTTCTTCAGGGGCTAGCAGACCAATAAACGTGGACTTTTAAAGAATATTTCTTCAGGGGCTAGCAGACCAATAAACGTGAACTTTTAAAGAATATTTCTTCAGGGGCTAGCAGACCAATAAACGTGAACTTTTAAAGAATATTTCTTCAGGGGCTAGCAGACCAATAAACGTGGACTTTTAAAGAATATTTCTTCAAGGACCAATAAACCTGGGTTTAATTTTTTTCAAGGACCAATAAATGTGGATTTTTAAAGAATATTTCTTCAAGGACAAGTAAATTTGAATTTTTAATGAATATTTTTTAAGGACCATCAGACCAATAAACTTGTTTTTTTTAATATTTTTGATGGGCTTAATGAAACATAATATTTTGAAGGACTATAAAGACGAGAAACTTGAATTTTATACAAAATATTACAAAGGACACAGAAACGTTGATGTTTAAAAAATATTTTTTGGAGGGACTAAACAAAATTCGTAGTAGGACTAGAAAAGCTTGAAAAGTTAGAAACGTAGATTTTTAATAAAATTTTTTGACGAATCAAAGAAACCAGAAATTTCGATTTTAAAATAAAAGTTTTGGAAGGACTGTCAAATTCAGGAATATGAATTTTTAAACAAAATGCAAGGACTAAAAATGGAATGAACTTAGATTTTAAAATATAGATCTTGGTCTTTTAGAGATATCAAAGCCTCAAAGTATTTCAAGCACTAAACCTAGTCAATATATTTTGAGAGCTGTGAGAGGAACAAAAAAAAACATTAGTTAGGCATTTTTTAAGAATATGTTTGATATCAAGGCTTTAACCTGGGAACAGCTCCTGGGCTGAGCTTTAAATCAGGATTTTTAAAAATATTTCATGGCGCCATCAAAGTTTATAAATCGGCATTTTTTAAGAATATGTTTGATATCAAGGCTTTAACCTGGGAACAGCTCCTGGGCTGAGCTTTAAATCAGGATTTTTAAAAATATTTCATGGCGCCATCAATGTTTATAAATCGACTTAAATTTTTAAGAATTCTTATTTGGAAACTTTTTTGCAACTATCCTGGCCTACCCTCATAAATATTAAACCTCGATTCTATCAGCTCTTGAACAGATATCCCACAATCAAACCTGGATTTTTAAGGACATGTCTAAGGCGACTATAAGAGTTAGACGCAAGATTTTAAGAGTGGTTTTTAGGGACTTTCAGAGCACTAAATTTTGTTCAGAATTTCTGGCGTACGATTTTGCAACTTTTTTAAAAAAATCCTTTTTGGCAACTATCAGAGCATCAAACGTGGATTATTAAACAATATTTCCTGACCGACTATTATAAATTTAAACCTCGATTCTAAAGAACATCTATTGGACACATATCCAAAATTCGAACCTGGATTTTTAAGGATATGTCTAAGGCGACTATAAGATTTAGACGCAAGATTTTAAGATTGGTTTTGAGGGACTTTCAGAGAACTAATTTTTTTTCAGAATTACTGGCGTAGGATTTTAAAAATTTCTTATGCGAATATTAGAACTTTTAATAAGGATTTTTAAAAATACTTCTTGGCCGTTTCCACAGCTTTAAACCTCGGTATGTATTTTGAAGAAGGTTTTTATGGTCTATCGGGATTTTTAAGCATTAAATCGGTAATTTTGAAAATATTTCCTGGTCTCTATCATTGTCTTAAACAAAGATTCTAAAGAATAGCTCTTGAACGACTATCATAGCTTAAAATGTAGATTTTGGGAATTTTTCTTGGGCGAATAGTAACGCCTTCAATCTGGACTTTTCCGGATTTTCTGGGCGGTTAACAGAAGTTTAAAGTTTTTTTTTTTAATTTTTTTTAAAGGCTACCTCAAATGTAATTTTTAAAGCCTTAAATGTAATTTTAGTGATATTTCCTGATTGGCTATGACAAATTTAAAATCGGATTTTATATGAAATATAAAATCTACAAATCTGGATTCTTAAGAATATTTAATTAACAGAAGTTTAAAGTTTATTTTTAAAAATATTTTTAACCGACTTCATTTGAAATGAAACTTTTTTAAGATGTTTCCTAATAGGCTATCAGAGCTTTGAAATTGGATTTTTAAGAAATATCAAATTTCCAAACCTGGTTTTGAAGAATATTTATTGTGTGACTATTAGATGTTGAAAAACGGATTTTTAAATATATCACAGAACTTTAAATATGAATTTTAAGAATATTTATTGAGTGATTGTCAGAGCATAGAGAGACTATAAGAACATTAACCTGGATTTTTAAGAATATCAGGGGACTGCCAAAAGCAATAAAAGCGGATTCTTAATAATATGTCTCAGAGGCTCTAAGAGCAATTCAATTATTTTTTAATTTTTTTAAGGCTACCAAAATTTTCAAATTAATTTTTTAAAATAGTATAAAAGCGTTATATATTTCTAAAAATATTTTTTTTTTATTTTTTAAAAGCTACCAAAACTTTCAAAATTATTTTTTTTAATATAGATTTTGAAAAAATATTAAACATTTTCAAAATAAAATTAAAAAATAAATAAATAAAATGGTATAAAAGCGTTATATATTTTCTAAATTAAAAATTGAATTATTTTTTTGTATATATTTATTAAAAGCTACCAAAACTTTCAAAAATAATATTTTAAAATAGTTTTTTAAAAAAATTTTAACATTTTTAAAATAAAATTTAAAAAAAATTAAATAAAATCAAAAAATAAAGCATCATTTACACAATCGCTCTTCCAGGTCTAGACATATTCATCCAAGCTTCCCCCTGGCAACACTGCCACACAAAGATTCCCGTCCTTTTTTTATTGTCCTGTCTTCATTCATATTCATCTCAAATAACTTGAGGTAAAAAAATATGGTTTACAGGAAACCCAACGCCCAAATAACTTACTGACACACATACTCTCGACGAAGAAGCAAATACAACAATAACAAAAACAACAACACAGCAAAAAAGTCCACATCGGACAAACGTCCATTTTCACATGTATTAAACTGTCGTTGTCTTGTTTGAAATACACAAACACAAAAAATGTCAAACTGACAAGCACTCTTAACTGACATTTCAATACGGCAGCAGCAGCAGCTGCAGCGACAGAGGCAGCAAAAACAACAAACAGCAATCCCGATAAAAAAAAGCTACGAAGAAGACCCAAGAAAGGATAAAAAAAACGCAAACTAACATTTGCACTCACACCTCACAGCTGGAGGCCGGAGAGATTGACATCAAACATTTGATAGGGAACAAAAATAAAAGCTAAGTGTCATCTTACAAACGGAATGGACTCGAATGGTCTCTTTTGGCCAGGACTTTTGGCCACACACAGGGTGAATGCTTACAATGCACACACACACACATTCATATACACAAAACAACGGTCGGTATCCGCATCATATCCATTTAACACCAGGACCTACCAGACCATCCAAACGCACACACACCCATACAGAGTCTCTACCAAATATAGAACTGTGACGATGTTCTCTTGCAGCTTCCACTGGAAATGTGTGTGCCTTAAACAGGGTTTTAGAGAATTGTCAAGCCGTTCAAAGAAACGAAACGAAAAAACAACACACCTTTAAATAATGCCAGCGACCGAATGGCTCATAAACGGGAAGGTGAAATTTGTTGTTGTTGTTGTTGCTGCTGCTGTTATTTCTTAATGACGTCATAAAAATCATAATATAGTCCACTCCAGGAGAGTTACAGTTGTTTACAGAGCAGCACTTTTGCAAGGAAAATCATCTGTTGTGCTCTCCGCTCCTCTCATGAAAGGCAAAGTGAAAGCTCTGCTCATAACACGACCGTATTTTAAATCTTTCTCTCTCCACACAAAGAAAAGAGAGGGAGAGAGTTTAAATTCTAACAGCATCTCTCATCTCTGATTCAGTTGTTTGCAGAGTACAAATGAAGTCTGTTTATATCTCCAATGAGATTAACCCAAGTCTCCGAAAGAGTGTGTCAAATCTAAACTAATACAAAGACACTTGTGGGCCTCCCTCTCTATCTCTGTGTGTGCGTCTGTATGACATTATGGAGTTCTTTTGTTGTTAATGCCGCAGTTGCCTTTTGTTGTTTCTTCTCCTCATTTGGATGCTGTGAATTGCTGTAAAGCCCATTTGGGCGTGTGTTTGTGCGTACGTTGGGTTTTCCTTTTCTTGTTTCTTCTTCTTCGTTTTTCTTCTTTCTTTTACCGTTTGTTGTATTTGTGTTCTCATCATTAAAATAAAACACTTTGAAAATGTTGCTTTTGATTTTCTGCTTGATTTATCAGCATAAATTTATGGACTTTGTATATACCCAAGAAAGCTAGCAAGAAAGACAGACGAACGGACGGACGGACAAACAAACGAATAAAGAGAACGAACGAACGAACTAAGAAATGAACTAAACTCCCTTTGGCATAGCCACTGCCACAGCCACAGCTTCAATGCGTTGATGGTAGTATTCTGCTGCCAAAACGTTTAAAAGAAAACTAATAGGAAATCGTAACCCATCAGAGGATTTCACTCACATACGCCATGCGATTGGATGTGAATACAATATGATGACATACACACATCCGTACGTAGACTCACACGCACGCACACACACACACTCACATATGGAAATGTGTGGCAAAGGCAAACTAATGTATAGAACAATTATACGCTTGCATTATTTTACACCCATCACTTGCAATGCAAATCAACGTTGAAACATCTGATGGCTGGAGAGGAAGAATGGAACAGAAACAAAACTTGGATTTAAGTTTTAATCTATGATTGTTGGGTGAAGGAGGAATGTGATTTTTGTTTTTTTTTTTTGCCATAAGAGAGGGTGTTGGGTTTACTCTATTGGTTTTGGTTAGAAATATATTTAATATGGGAAAAATGGAGATCAGTCATATTTTTCTCCAAATGACCTTTAATTATTAGATTCGAAAAAAAAATATTGACTTTTAAAAACTCAGTACAAAAAATAAAGAATGTGTTTTTATACCCTCAGCCATATGACTAGAGAGGGTACATATCATTGGATATGGCCAAAACGTGCCTAGTCAAAAGACCTAGTCATAGGTATCTTTGGATAAAACCCGTTTCAGGACACTTAGAGTCGATTTACCGATGTCCGTCCGAACGTCTGTCTCCGATTTTCCGATTTGTCCAAACTTGGTACATCGTAATATTTTTTCAAACTTAGATCAATTCGAAGATATTCGGAGATAGGAAACATTGACCCACTCAGCCTTGTACCTCCAATTCTCAAAAAAAAAAAAAAAAAAAAAAATCTGTTTGTGCTACATCAGCAGAGAAAATAAACAATATAGGCCCACTCCATCAAGTACCTCCCCTACATATGGTAAACATTTGATACAATTATAACTCTTGAAATGTCAGAGTCCGATTCAAATTTCGCACATCTCATAATTTCTACCAACACAAGATCTAGTCTGAAGATGGGATATATCGGTCCACTGCATCTGATACATCGCCCACAACGGTCCAAATTCGGGTCCTATTCCTTTCAAACTCGACACATCTCAATATTTCCATAAACAAAAGATGCGATGTGAGGATGGTATATAGCGGCCCACAGGGCCTAAAATTTTGGCTCCAGAAGGGACCATGAAGCTCGTAAAACGCGAAATGAGCATCCGATCCCATGTTGCTCTGCGGTCTTTTGGTCCATTACCGGTGAAGCGCTTGCTTGAGGTGATCGACACTTTTTTAGTGCCAACCTTGCTTTCCAAAATACTCCAGACACAATTGTCCAAAGTATTGGTATCCGGAGTGCGTGCATGGCTGACGCTTGAGTTCTGATGGCCAACCAAAGGTGCACATTTTCAGCTGACCTCTTTGGCAAGTAAACACGATCATTTTGTTTGTTTACGAACTGCTGGACAACGAATGTTTTCTCATCGGAGACGGAGAGAACCAAATTCGGTACTTCGCCACTTTCGGCCAAGCGAAGAAACTCTTTAGTTCTTTTGAGTGTACTTTCTTTTTGTTTTGGTATCAGTGCTTGCACCTTTTAGAATTTCAATGGTTTTATCCCCAGCGCATTTTCAATATGTATGTTCAGCTCACGAGCCATTCTTCGGCCACTGCGACGCGTGTTTCGATCAAGTCGCTTATTTACTTTTCGAACCATTTCTGCCGATGTTGCTGTTTTCTTCCGTCCACTTCCTTGACAAATGTCTGGCTCTTAAAACAAGAATCCTGAAATATTTAACTCAGACAAAAAAATATATTTTTGGAACAAAACTCTCTTTTGCATTTGAGGTAGAATTCTAAACGTTAATATAGAGAAACCTTCTTGAGCAAAGGGTTGATAAATTGTTTGTGTACCGAAAATTATACTAAAGAGGCCGGGCCAATCATTAAATACCCTCCACCATTTTGAAAGAACTTGAAAACTTTCCAAAAAAATCCGTCGAAAAATATCGCTCAAAGGAAAGCCCGTAAATGGGGGCAATACGAAAACGTTGTCCTGCATATACATTTTTGTCATAGGCTGTTCATTACAAATTTTTAATAAGAAATTTTAAAAAATCCTATGAATAAGGTCGCTAATATAATAATATTTGGAACAATTCAGGAGAAAAATGTCGCTAATATCACCAAAATGCCAAATAAAAGATATAAAGACATGGACTTGCATATCCGTCATAGGTAATGGTAGACATTACGCCAAGGAACTCCTTTTGTGGATTTAAAGACAATTTAATTGAAGAACTTGGCTGCAATCATCAGAATACCGAATACATACGATATCTTGGACATATATGAACAAATCTCTTATAGGGGTAAAGTACTCACAAATAACTCCTTGTATATATTTTCATATAATTTTATTGAAAAATATGGCTAAAAACATCAAAATCCAAATATCGGAAGGTACATGAGGGGCTATACGATACTTTGGAAAAAATATATGCAAAAGACTAATCTGTGCAACATTTTAGCCTCTTAACTTAATCTGTTTTGACTCTAGGGTGATTACAACAGACGGACGAAGGGGCAGGTCTAAATCGTTTTAGAATGTCACGCTGATCAAGAATATATATACTTCGTTAGGTCTATAATTATTATTTTGATAATTTACAAACGGAATGAAGAACTTAATACAACGTGAATGCTATGTATGGTGGAGAGTATAAGATCGCAAATGACCACTGTGAATTAATTAGGGCTGTGTTACCCAGTTTTCTGTTTGCTTCTTATTTCTAACAAATAAATTTATTGAATCCTTGAAAACATCTTAAATCAATAACACTAATGTTGGTGCGTATACGCAATATGACTTAGATATGTAAAATTACACATACGCCACCACAAACGTCTGTTTAATACAACACAATGATCTCCAATGATGGTGAATAGAATTGAGTTAAAATATTCCAAAACCTATTGAAATTGGTGAGAATCGGTTCGAATTTAGATAAATTTCAAACCCGACACATGTATATCTTCACCCGATTTCGGGTTAATTGTGAACCAAATGGCCATTATCAGTTCAAATGAACAGCATTTTGGCACATCCGACCGAATTCAGTCTAAAGCAATTATATTTAATTTGGTGAATATCGGTTCAGATATTGCTATAGCTCCCATATATATTTTATCCGATTTCAGATTTATTGTGCACCATATGGCTAATATTAGCCTAAATGGACGGAATTTTGGCACTTCCGGCCGAATTCAGTCCAAAAGCAAGCACATCAAATTCGATGAAAATTGGTTTAGATATAGCTATAGCACCCATATATATGTTTCATCTGATTTGATGTTTCAATACCTCTACCACATGTTATCCAGATGGGATTGGATATGGATATAGGTCCAATATATATCTTCAACCATTTTTTAAGCATTCTGAAGATATTCAAAAATATTAGAAAGTCTACTGTTGGAGGTTTTTGTCTACGTTTTGTGGGTGTTGAAATAATATGTTTCTATAAACAAGTAAAAAAGCTGTAAGTTTGGCCGGGCCGAACATTGAATACCCTCCACCATTTGGTACAAATTGAACAATTTTCAAAAAAAATATAAATAAAATAAAATCTGTTAAAAATTCTGTTATAATCTTAAAAATTCCGGATGTAGCCATATATTAGGGTCTATTCGACGACCTGGCCCCGTATAGATAACTTCTGTCACAATCTATTACAATATTCAAATGCGAAACTTGAAAAAAATCTGTTTATAATGTAGCTAAAATCATCAAAATACCGAATATAGGGAGGTACCATGGGGGTTATAAAACGTGGACCTGCACAGACAATTTCCTTTCATAGACTTAAATATCTATTACGAACTTCAAATACAAAATTTATAATAATTCCGATAAATAATGTCCCTAAAATCATCAAACTATCGAATATCGAGGGTTCAGTTATATGGGGGCTATGCGAAGACGTGGACCTACATGGCTCATTTTCTGTCTTAGTATCCATTTTGAACTTCAAATACCAAATTTGAAATCATTAAAATTCCGCTAAAATCATTAAAATACCGAATATCGGGGGTACCATTATATGGGGGCTATACGAAGACGTGGATCTACATGGCCCCTTTTCTGTTTTTTGCTGTAGAACCTGTTATGAATTTCAAATGCCAACATTGAAACAATTCCGGTAAATAATGTCGCTGAAATCATTAAAATACCGAATATCGGCAGGTACCGTTATATGGGGGCTATACGAAGACGTGGACCTACATAGCCCATTTTCAATACCAAAAGTCCGGCAGACATAATACACATTTTAGTAAAATGTTATCAACCTACTTAATTTCGTTCGAAAGCTAGAGTGATTTCCACAGACGGATAGACGGACAGACGGACGGACATTGAAAAATCGACATAGAATTTTATGCTGATCAAGATAATATATGTGGGGTTTGTGGGTCTAAAATGTATATTTCGAGGTGTTACAAATGGAATGGCAAACTTAATATATCCTCCATACTATGGTGGAGGGTATACACAGAGGATATTACAATAAATATGTTCTCATAAGATGTGTTATTTTAACAACTCATTCCCCGTCTTTCTTTTTGGATATTCTTCCTTAAAACCATTATGGTTTTCTGATCAGCAAATATTTTTTAGGCAATCATAACATTTGGTTTTTTCAGCTTGTTCAAAACTTCTCAAAGCAATATCACTAACTTTGTGAATATTGGTGCGTATACGCAATTTGATTTAGATTTGTGAGACTACACATACGCCACCGCAAACGTGGTTTGATTTTATGCACCGACATCACAGACTGTTGAAGATTTGTTGAAACAAAATCTTCAATGAAATTTTATTCCAAATAATGATTCATTATCTCATTCAGATTACAAAATTAATTTATTTTGTTTTTTTTTTTCTTTAATTCATAATTTTGTTTCAAACAAACATTTTTAATTTCACACTATTTCGCCTCTTATTTCAGG
This sequence comes from Musca domestica, assembly GCF_030504385.1. Classification (NCBI taxonomy): domain Eukaryota; kingdom Metazoa; phylum Arthropoda; class Insecta; order Diptera; family Muscidae; genus Musca; species Musca domestica. The sequence continues at coordinate 5,763,922 of NW_026712207.1, read as the reverse complement.
CTTTATTAAATTATTAAAAAAAAGTGATAGAAACGAAAGAATTACCCTGGCCCACTTAATCTATGTTTATCGGTGTATTTAAAAAGCAAATTCATTGTTCGGTTCAGTGAACATTATAAATTTGCCTTTTGTGGTGTAACCACCTTTTTTGTGGCCGATGCTGGCCAACACTGGCCACAAAACGAACAAACGTAGCCATTCACATAGAAAACGGAGAAGGGTAAATACAGCAAACTGACCAGGCTTACTAACTATTCTGTTTTTCTACGACAAACCCTTTTTTTCTTTGAAACTGCGATGCAGTCTGGTTTTGGCAACTGCATTGTCTATTATTTATATAAAGAAGAAGATAAAGAAGCAGAAGAACATGAACAAGACACCCACACACATTCATACACACCAAATTAGTATTTCCCTTTGGACTGCGAAACATCTGCGGCATCATGCCATAGAAAATAAAGGAAGAAAGTGATAATAAAAAAAAAACTGCTACTAATTGACATTTGTTAAAGATAGCACATGTGAAATGTGCAGATCTTTGTTGTGTGCCAATTTTATTATATGCTGCCACATGCCAAATTCTTAAATGATTATTCCCTAGCGAAGTTTTTTTTTTTCGATTCTTCTTTTTATTTCTCTGCAACGCAACGCATTGGTGCCATCTTTTTGTAAAATCTCCAACACCATTAAATTTGAACATTTTCTATTGAGAACGGAAGACAGAAGACAGCATGTACATACAATTGTCTTTTGGTTATAGGTTTTATGCTAACGATTTCTTGGCACATTGACAAGATTTATGCCCCGATTTGTATCTTTGATATTTTCTAATAAAAAGAAGGTTTGCACAATGGTTCCAGTGTATGCATGTGTGTGTGACTGTGTAATTTTTTATAGATTAATGTCGCACAATGATTTAATCTTGCGAATAATTATCGATATAAAATTGTTCGTTATTATTTTCTAGATATTTAATAATAGCATTTACAATAAATAAAAAACAGTAAAGAAAGTCTTAAAGTCGGGCGGGGCCGACTTTATGATACTATACACCACTTTGCTAATATAGTAGAACTCCACAAAACAATTAAAAGTTTTTATGGGAGAATTCAATCATACACGCTATGATTATAATTATAATTGAAGGTTCAAAGAACTAAATATGCCGAAGCATTTGTATCTTTCAAATTCGGACTTGTATTGCCCATTTGGTGCACAATTAATTTGAAATAGGATAAATATGGATATGACAGCTATATCCAAGTCGGAACCAATCTCGATAAAATTTGGCAAAGCTATTTCTGAGCTGCGTTTGTTATATTTCCCTGAATATCGTTGTTACGGAGGGCATATTACGGCAGTGGGTAACAAATATAACAAATCGGATGAACAGTATATATGGGAGCTATAGCTATATCTGAACCGATCTTCACCAAATTTGACATACTAACTTCTAGACTCAATTCGGTCACAATTGCCAAATTTGGGCAAATAGTAGACGTTTGGTGCACAATAAAAGGTACATCGGACGAAGTTATATTTGGGAGCTATATCCAAATCTGAACCGATGTTGATAAAATTTAGAAATGGCCGTTATGAGCTGTATTTGATACATTTCCCCAAATATTGTTGTTACAGAGTGTATATTACGGCTGCGGAGGACAAAAATAACAAATCGGATGATATATATGGAAGCTATGAATCGATTTCGATCAAATTTAGCTCACTTATTTTCAGGACTAATTCGGTTGTATATGCAAAATTCCATACTATTCGGGCTGATATTACACGTTTGGTGCACAATTAAAGGCAAATCGGACGAAGATATATATGGGAGCTATATCTAAATTTTTACCGATTATCACTAATTTCAATAGGATTCGTCCTTGGGCCAAACAAATGTTATTTGGAAAATTTCATCTCAATCGGATAATAAATGCGACCGGCATTTTCTTGACAAGAATACATGGACAGACGGACGGACATGCATAAAACGACTCAGAATGTGATTCTATGCAGATCATCAAAAGGAACTATGGGTCTATCTCGTTTCCTTTTTGCCCGTTACAAACAAATGCACCAAGACATAATACCCTGACCACCTTGTGGTGTAGGGTATAAATACGCGGAATATTTTGGACGAAAATGTTAACCCTCAAAGTAATCTGAAAAGACCCCTCTGTTTTGGTCCCTTTTTATACCCTCAGTTATATGGCTAGAGAGAGTACAAATAATTTGTTACGGCCAAAACGTTGAACCAAATCCGTTTCAGAATATTTAAAGTCGATCTAGCGATGTCTGCCCGTCCATCTCTCTGGCAGTATCCGATTTGATACAAACTAAATCGTAATATTATTATCAAACTTAGATCGAGTTCGGAAATAAGCCCCCCCCCACAAAATGTCATAATTTTTAACGGAAAAAATTTACTGCACAGAAAGAGAAAGGATATTCCGAATTTGCTCCAACTCTGCAAATCCTAAAATCAGTGATAGGTTAGGTGCGAAAATGGACAATATCGATCCACTCCATGCAGTACTACCTCCCGCACAAAGGGTCAACATTTTTAATAACTATAACTCTTATAAGATGGAATATATCGGTCCACTGTGGAAGGAGTGGAGCTCAAAAAACCCGAAATTAACATACAGACATGGTACATCTCAATATTTCTATTAACACAAGATCTTTTATAAAGAAGATAGAGATCGGACCATTTCTTCTGGTACCTCTCCCACAAAGGGTCAAAGTTTTAAATACCCAAGACGATAATAAAATCCGACATAAGCATCCGGTTCTCTTCAAATTACACACTTCACAATATTTTTATTAACTCAAGGTCTGGTGTGAAGATTGGATATATCGGTCCACTTCTTCGGGAACTTCCCCAACACAGGGTCAAATTTTTGAACATCCATGTAGCTCAAAGAAAGCGATATAAGCATCGAACTCTCTTTAAATCTCATACATCTAAATATAACGCAGGAGATCCTGTTATCCTTACCAACTGATGTTGCTAAGATGATTTGTATCTGCGTACTCCTTCTGCTACCTAACCCACAAATAGTCACAATTTTCAACATTTTTGTCTCTCATAAATTGCGATGGAAGTCGGCAATTCTATACAACTTGCTATATCTAAATAGTTCTCTTAACCAGAAAACTTATAAGAATATGTAATTTATCGAAATTTATGATTTCGCATAAAATCGGATGTAAATGTCTCTGATTTCCTTCAAAATTTGCACATGGCAATATTTTTATCTGCATTAGATGGAATATGGAATACTTGGGACGACTATATCTGGTACCTCATAGAAAGTATTGGAAGTAGTCGATATGGTTCAAATCTGGCACTTTGTAATGTTTATATCATATTTATTTAGGTCCGATACGAAATTAACAATATTGGCGCATTACTTCGGAACCCACTCCATAGAGGGTCAACAGTTTGAATAATCGCAATTGAAGTCAAAATATTATTGCATATACGCCCATCGGCTGAGCATATACATCTGTCGGCAAAACCGAGTGATACTTTTTAACTTGTTTTTTTTTTTTTTTTTTTTTTCTTCGAAATCTTAAATGCTATGTGCCATAAGAAATGGTCCGATCTGTACCATCTTTCTAACAGATCTTATGTTGATGAACATATTGATATGAGCCAAGTCTGAATGGAATGAAATGTTAATTCCGAGTTTAAGAGCTTCATGAAGATTCAAAATTTTGGCCCTTTGGGGGGGAGTTACCAGAAGGAGTGGGCCGATATTGCCCATCTCCGAACTCGATCTAAGTTTGATAATAATATTACGATGTACCACGTTTGGATCAAATCGGATACTGCCTTTTATAGTTATTGTTCAGCCAGCCAGACAAACGGACGAACATCGCTAGATCGACTCCAAATATACTGAAACCGATTTGGCCCAAAGCGACCTAGGGTCTTAACCCGTTATTGCGACTAGGCATATTTTGACCTATCAAAGCATATATATATATATATATATATATATATATATATATATATATATATATATATATATATATATATATATATATATATATATATATATATATATATATATATATATATATATATATATATATATATATATATGTATACCACCCTAGCCATATGGCTGAGGGTATACAAATCTAGGCACGTAAACGAACATGATTTTTTTAAATAACCCTCAAATTAATTTCTTTTAGTTCATTAATTTATATATATTATTATGATAAATAATACCACCCACTGTGTTCTTTAATATACCCTCCACATATTCATGATCAGCATAAAAATCTAAGTCGATTTAACGATGTTCTTCTGTCTCTCTGTTGAAATAGCCCAGTACAGTAGACGTAGAGCCTCAAAATTTGGCAGAACAATTTGTATTATGTCTAGGATGGTTGGTATTGAAAATGAGATATATCGGTCCACGTTTAAGTATAGCCGCCATATAACGGTACCTCCAATATTCGGTATTTTGATGATTTTAGCTACATTATTCACCGGAATTATTTCAAATTTGGTATTTGAAGTCTGTAATAGATACTACAGACTGTGCAAGTCTAGGTACCCCATATAATGGTACCTCCCGCTAATGATTTTAATGATTTTAGGCACATTATTCACCGGTATTGTTTCAAATTTAGTATTTGAAGTTCTTCGTGGATACTACAGCCTATGACAGAAACTTGTCTGTATCCACGTTTTGGTATAGCCCCAACATAACGGTTTTCATTTAAGTGGTTTTTTTTTTTTTTTGAATTTTTTTGAAATTTTTCAATTTCCTTCCAAATGGTGGAGAGTATTAAAAGTTCGGCCCGGACGAAATTAGCTGCTCTTTTACTTATTTTTAGTATGCTTTTCTCACAAAAAATCCAGTTAGAGGTCTAGTGGCGGGGTTTGTAGACGAAAATAACCATAAGTTTTTAATTTTACAACTTGCCTTTTTCCTGCTTAACTTTATTTAATTTATTTGGATTTTAATTTAATTGAATAAAAATTAACAAAATGTCATCGACTGGCAGCTAATAAAGAAATCAATTTTAATGAAGTTTATAGTCAAAGTTCACTATTTCTCCTTCAGCAACTATATGTCATGTGTCACATTGAATTGAGGGAGAATCAGTGGATTTTGTGCTATTTTTAAGTCAATACAGACAGTTTGGATGGATGGCAAAAAAAGCAAAAAAAAAATGGAAATAACGAATGTAATTTTCATTAGATGTCATAACATCAAACTGATTAGATCGTTTGATGGCGAGGAGGACAACGAAGAGGAGAGAGAGACGGCAACGATGATTTCAATGAATGTCAGAAATGAAAATTGACACTTTATTAAAATCCATTAAATTAATTTGCTGGCTGTCGTTGTCATTGCGGTCGGATATGGTAACTGTTTGCTCAATGCTGCTACTGCTGCTGCTGATGTTTTTGTTATTCATTGCGGACTTTGCAATTCGCAGTAAAATGAAATAAAAAAAAACACACAAACACAAAATAAACATTGTCTCCCTGGGAGAAAGGGAGAGAGAGAGAGAGAGGGGCACACAAACGTTAAAGGATGTATAAAAAAGGTGATGACTTTACATTGACATTTAGACCATAATAACGAAGATTATGACAATGATGACGACGATGACGACGACCATGATGACGACTTTGATGATGGGGAGGACAATGTTACCAAAATTGCAGTAAATTTAAGCATAATGTATACATAAGCCATAATGGAAATTATAAAAGTTTTATGAACTTTAAATACACACATACAGACGAACAAATTGCCCAGCCATTCATTACCATGGCATGGCATAAATCTGCATTGGATATTTCATGTTCAGGTCGCCGGAAATCACATATTTCGTACTTTTGTGGATGAGTGTGAGTGGAGGAGAAATGCAAAACGTCAAGCCATCAAAAAATACCAGCCAAAAAAATTGGTATATATTACGAAAATCAGGTTAATAAACATAATAAAACAATAACAAACATAGAATAAGAAACAGCAGAAGTAAAGTGGAAATGAAAACCGAGAATCACACACACTCACACATACATCTACAGGAATATATGCAAAAAACCATAACATAATATATTATAATATCAAATCATGATTTTAAGTGCAACATTGTTGTAGAAAAACGCTTGGAATCACACAAACATACGGAGGAACACACACACACACTCACTCACACATACTCGCGAACGATCTGGGTATGGTAATGTGGCAAAGTTCAAGCCATAGATTTTTGCAAATGTTATCAACGTAATCCTGTGTTTCAAAATAAGAGAGGAAGAAACAACAGCAACAACAGCAACAAGAAGAAACAAGCTAAAAAGCAGTAAGTTCGGCCGGGCCGAACTTTGAATACCCTCATCCATTTGGAACGAATTTGGAAATTTTCAAAAAATAAAACCCGTAAAAATTCTGTTAAAATTTTAAAAATAGCGAATATAGCCGTTATATTGAGGTCTATACGACGCGGACCTACATAGGCATTGTTGTCATAAGGCATTACCAAATTCAAATTCGAAACTTGAAATAAACGGTGAATAATATAGCTAAAATCATCAAAATACCGTACATGGGGAGGTATCGTAACACCGGAGCTATGCGAAGACCTGGACTTGCATAGAAAATTTTCTGTTACAGCGTGTAGCAGCCATTACGAACTTCAAATATGACATCTCAAACAATTTCTGTGAGTATTGTACCTAAAATCATCAAAATACCGAATATAGGGTGGTACTGATATATGGAGCCTATATGAAGACCTGGAAGCATAAACAACCTTCTGTCATAGGCTGTAGTATCCATTACGAACTTCAAATACCAAATTTGAAACAATTCCAGTGAATAATTATGCTAAGATCATCAAAATACCGATTATAGAGAGGTACTGATATATGGGGCCTATACGAAGACATGAACCTGCATAGACAAATTTCTGTCCTAGGCTGTAGTCTCCCTTATGGACTTCAAATATCAAATTTGAAAGAATTCCGGTGAATAATGTCGCTAAAATCATCAAAATACCGAATATTGGGAGGTACTGATATATGGAGCCTATACGAAGACCTGGAAGCATAAACAACCTTCTGTCATAGGCTGTAGTATCCATTACCAACTTCAAATACCAAATTTGAAACAATTCCGATGAATAACGTCGCCAAGATCATCAAAATACCGAATATATTTGGAGGTACTGATGTATGGAGCCTATACGAAGACCTGGACCTTCATAGACAATTTTCTTTCATAGGCTGTAGCATCCACTACGAACTTCAAATACCAAATTTGAAAGAAATCCGGTGAATAATGTCGCTAAAATCATCAAAATACCGAATATAGGGAGGTACTGATATATGGAGCCTATACGAAGACCTGAACCTGCGTAGACAATTTTCTGTCTTAGGCTGTAGTCTCCCTTAGGGACCTCAAATACCAAATTTGAATAATGACGCTAAAATCACCGAAATACCGAATATCGGAAGGTACAGTTATATGGGGGTTATACGAAGACCTGGACCTGCACAGACAATTTTCTGTCATAGTCTATAGTATACATTACGAATTTCAAATATCAAATTTGAAACCATTCTGGTGAATAATGTCGCTACAATCACCAAAATACCGAATATAGGAAGGTACTAATATATAGAGCCTATATATTAAAGACATGGACCTGCATAGACAATTTTCTGTCTTAGGCTGTAGTCTCCCTTAGGGACTTCATATATCAAACTTGAAACCATTTCGATGAATAATGTCGGTAAAATCATCAAAATACCGAATATCGGGAGGTACCCTTATATAGGGGCTATATGAAAACGTGGACCTACTTGGCCCATTTACGAACTTAACCTGCCTGCTGGCAAAATAAACATGTCTGCAAAATTTTAGTCTTCTTTCTCAATTCGTTCGAAATATTGCGTGATTACAACAGATAGACGAATAGACAGACGGACAGACAGATAGACAGACAGACACACAGACGGACATCTCTAAATCGACATAGAATTTTACGCTGATCAAGACTGTATATACTTTTTTGGGTCTTACATGAGTATTTCGAGGAGTCACAAACGGAATGACAAAGTTAATATACTCTCCATAGCATGGTGGAGGGTATAAAAAGGAACGCTCACACAGGACAACTTGAAGCCAAAAATTGTACCATTTCACGTCAGATGAAGACGTAAAGGGACAATGGTAAATTGTAAATAACTATAAATCTTTGCATAGAATACTAAGCTGGCAGTGTCTGTATTTTTGTTACATAAAAATGTACACTCAAGGAAATTTGAGGGAATAATTACTTAGGATCTCTTTCAGGAACATAGAAGTGAACCTTTGAGAAATATTCTTTGAGCCACAAACGTGTATGATTTCTAAGAAATATTGAGACTTTACCTGAGGCAAAAGCATTGATATTAAAAAATAATTTTTGAGCGAAAATCAGTCGAACCAGAGTCGAATATCAAAGTCAGATATAGTATTTTGTTTAGTTATAAGTGTTGGTCGACTATTAAATATTCGTTAGAGCAAGTTTGAGAATTCTTTATTAATTAAAAAAAAAAGAAAAGAAAGTCTTAAAGTCGGGTGGGGCCGACTTTTTGATACCCTACACCACTTTGCTAATTTAGTAGAGCTCCGCATAACAATTAAAAGTTCCTACACGCTATGATTATAATTTAAAGTTCAAAGGACTGAATATACCGAAGCATTTGTATATTTTAAATTCGGACTTGTATTACCCATTTGGTGCACAATTAACTTCAAATCGGATAAAGATATATATGGGAGCTATTTCCAAATCGGAACCGATCTCGATAAAATTTGTCAAAGATATTTCTGAACTGTATTTGATATATTTCCCTGAATATCGTTGTTACGGAGTGCATATTACGGCTGTGGGTAACAAATATAACAAATCGGATAAAGAGTATATATGGGAGCTATGGCTATATCTGAATCGATCTTCACCAAATTTGACATATTAGCTTCTAGACTCAATTCGGTCGTAAGTGCCAAATTTCACCATTTGGACAAATGTTAGACGTTTGGTGCACAATAAAATGTAAATCGGACGAAGTTACATATGGGAGCTATATCCAAATCTGAACCCATCTCAATAAAATTTAGCAAGTGTATGTCTGAGTTGTATTTGATATATATGGGAGCTATAGCTATATCTGAACCAATTCCGATAAAATTTGGCACACTTATTTTGAGGCCTAATCTGGTTTTATGTGCATAATTCCATACCATTCGGCCTGATATTACATGTTTGGTGCACAATAAAATGCAAATCGGACGAAGATATATATGGGAGCTATATCTACATTTTGACCGATTATCTCCAATCTCAAAAGAGTTCGTCCTTGGGCCAAACAAATGATTTGTGCAAAATTTCATCTGGATAGGAAAATAAATGCGAACTGTACTTTGTTTACAAAAATACATGGACAGACTGACGAACACTCATAAAACGACTATCTCATCCAAAGGAACTATGGGTCTATCTCGTTTCCTTTTGCCTGTTGCAAACAAATGCACAAAGACATAATACCCTGACCACCTTGTTGGGAGGGTATAAAAACAGGTTATAGAGTATCAGGCTGTTTTCCGACAGATTGATACCCTCAGCCTTTATCAGTTTATTCAAACATACTTTGAATTTTTTTATTACTATTCAAAATTTTGACCCTCTATAGGAGAGCTACCGATGGAGTAGAACAATATTGTTCATTTCACTTCTGAGTTTTGTCTGATATAATCATTGGAGGTGACCACTTTGTATAATATATACCCCATACAGGGTGAGATAAAAAAACTCGAACAATGTCAAATGCCATAATTTTACCTTCTTTTAATTTTATTGAATGAAAGCAAAAAATGTCGGAAATAGCATCAAATTTTAGAATAAAATTTGCGCGAATTGGTCACCTTGGCCTTCAAACAGCCAATGAAAGTTCACCACTTTCGGCCAAGCGAAGGAACTCTTTAGCTCTTTTGAAATTTCACACATCCCAACTTTTATTATCAACACAAGATCTGTTATAAATATGATACTCGGACCATTCCTTCTTGTACCTCCCCCCACAAAATCTTGAATAACCAAAATAATTATCAAATCTGAAATAATAATCTGACTCTCATGAACCTCAAAACATGAAATTAAAATCCGATTCCACTCAGACTAGCTACATCACAATATCTATCAACACTAGATCTGTTATAAAGATTGTAGCGATCAAACCAATCCTTCTGGTACTTCGCCCACAAAGGGTCAAAATGTTGAATATCCATGAAAAACGCGAAATTGACATCCGATTCCATTTAGCCTTAGTACATCTCAATATTTCCATCAACGCAAAATTTGTTATAAAGATAATAGAGATTGGACCATTTTTGCTGGTACCTCTCGCATATAGGGTTTAAGATTTTGAAACACAACGCTCAAAGGAAGCAATGGAAACATCGTCACAATATTTATATCATATTTATTTAGGTCCGACACGAAATGGACAATATTGGCCCATTCCTTCGGATTTTGAATAATCATAACCAAAGTCTAAATATATTTAAATATATATTTAGCTGAGGGTATTCATCTGTCGTCAAAACCGACTTATGCTTTCTAAGAATTTTTTTTTTTTTATTTTTATACCCTACACCACAAGGTGGTCAGGGTATTATGTCTTTGTGCATTTGTTTGTAACAGGCAAAAGGAAACGAGATAGACCCATAGTTCTTTTTGATGATCTGCATAGAATCACATTCTGAGTCGATTTATGCATGTCCGTCCGTCCGTATGTCCATGTATTTTTGTAAACAAAGTACAGTTCGCATTTATTGCCCTATCCAGATGAAATTTTGCAAACAACATTTGTTTGGCCCAAGGACGAACCCTATTGAAATTGGAGATAATCGGTAAAAATTTAGATATAGCTCCCATATATATCTTCGTCCGATTTGCCTTTTATTGTGCACCAAACGTGTAATATCAGCCCGAATAGTATGGAATTTTGCACATACAACCAAATTAGGCCTAAAAATAAGTATGCCAAATTTTATCGAAATCGGTTCAGATATAGCTATAGCTCCCATATATATTGTTCATCCGATTTGTTATTTTTGTCCTCCGCAGCCGTAATATGCACTCTGTAACAACAATATTTGGGGAAATATGTCAAATACAGCTCAGAAATACCTTTGCAAAATTTTATCGAGATCGGTTCAGATTTGGATATAGCTCCCATATATAACTTCGTCCGATTTACCTTTGATTGTGCACCAAACGTCTAATATTTTCCAAAATTGGATGAAATTTGGCACTTACGGCCGAATTGAGTCTAGAAGCTAGTATGTCAAATTTGGTGAAGATCGGTTCAGATATAGCTATAGCTCCCATATATACGATTCATCCGATTTGTCATATTTGTTACCCACAGCCGTAATATGCACTCCGTAACAACGATATTCAGGGAAATATATCAAAAACAGCTAAGAAATATCTTTGCCAAATTTTATCGAGATCGGTTCCGATTTGGATATAGCTCCCATATATATTTTTATCCGATTTCAATACAATACAAGTCCGAATTTAAAAGATACAAATGCTTCGGAATATTGAGTCCTTTGAACTTTAAATTATAATTGATGGAATTCTTCCATAAAAACTTTTAATTTATTTCTTTTTGGAGCTCTACTAAATTAGCAAAGAAGTGTAGGGTATCATAAAGTCAACCCGACTTTAAGACTTTTTAACTGTTTTTTTATTTCTTTTTTTATTTCTCCTTTTATTTTAATTTTTTTTTTTTTATTTTTCCTCTTAGGTTTTTTCAATGAAGTATTTTTCCCTCAATTTTTTCCTGACTTTTCAGTTATTTTGTCGAGTGTACAACAAATATACACAATAAGTAAATATATCTGCACGCGTAATTTTTCTCCTACACACACACACACACACAAACACACGCAATCATATTCTCTAAATAAATAAACAAACAAACGAAACAAAAGAGCGGGATTTAGAGGGAAGAAAATCAATAACATCGGCACATATAAAACACATGCAAAATTATATATCCACAAAATGATGTCAATATACTCCATGTGCGATGCGAATGTGAATGCGGAATTTTTCCTCTTTTTTTGGTGGCACTCAACTCATCATACAAACACACACATACCTACATACACATATTTCATCAAGCTCATCCAAAAATGGTGGGTTGGGGACAACTAAAACCTGAACGGGCAATAACAACAACAACGACCGACACCACCGCCAATATGCAAACGTCATAATCATTGCCATCACCGTTGCCGCTGCCATTGCCTTTGCCAGCAACGTCGTCATCATTCTCAAGGGTCATAACACAAACACGATTATACACAAGGCGACTTTAAATGGCAGCAATCGAAAAAGGACCTCCAACACCACCACCAACATCCATCAGCAGCATCATAACACACCATGAGAGCCAGAGCACCATCCACAGGAGCCGATGAACAGCATCAACACTGGCATCATTCATGGCTGGCGAACTAAGGCACACACTCACACCAAATTAACATTCATGCAACGAACCTAAAAGCCAAACAAAAGAACAAACCTGATCGCATTCGCCTTGCCACTTTGCAGCTATTTGCGGTTGTACGGAGAATACGACGACGACTTCGTTGTTGTTGCTGCTGTCGTTTTAATTCGCACTCACAGCACACGACACATGCCGCGTCGTTGAATTCCCGGGTAAACGCTTGCGCATTACCACTTAGGCCATACCATCAACATGGTGTGTGTGTGTGTGTGCCATTAAAGACATGGCAGGGCATGGCTTGGATGGTTCGTCGAAGGGTCTAACTGACGGACCGACGAACAAACCTACGGATAAATGGTTGGATGGATGGCTATGCAAACTTTGGCAGTTCAAAATTGTTTTGTTGCTGGTATTGTCGCCCAGTGTGTGTGTGTGTCTCTATGTCGATAAACTCCATCCTGGTGAAACACTCACAATAACCATACCGTAATATTCAGTTCCTAATATAGAGGCTGCAGGAGCAGGCAGGCAGGCAGGCAGCAGCATCATCATCATTTGCTTTTGTTATGGATATGTTGATGTATCAAAGTCGTAGTAGTTGTAGTTGCTGCTGCTCCTGTTGTTGTTGTTAGTATTCTTCTTCTTCGTTTTAATGATGATGAGCATAATGTAGGTGTGCTGTGAATATAAATGCTGTTCTGTTATTACTATTGCCAAAAAATGTTGCCGGATTTATGGAAAAATTTATGATCAGTCAATGCCTTTATGGGAGAGTATTATTCGTTAAAAATTAATGGACCAAAAATATCATAAAATAAAATTTTAAAAATTCCAGAAACTTCCCATTTGATATCGATTGTATGTCAAAGAATTTTCTGTAACCTCTAAAAAATATACCTTATTTTCTTTTTCTTTTTTTTTTTAAGTCAGACATATGGCTGGGGAGGGTATTAAAAAGAGCCAAAACGTGCCTCATCAAAATAGCGGTTTTAGACCCCAGGTCTCTTTGGACCAAATTCGTCTCTCTGGCTGGCTGGTGCGCACGATAACTCTCGAAGGGAGTGTCTGATTTGTCCAAACTTGGTACGTCGTAATATTATTATCAAACTTAGATCAAGTTCGGAGATGGACAATGTCGTTCCACTATTTCTGGTACCCCACCCACAAAAGGAAAGAGAAACGATAATCCAATTTTGCTTCCAACTAATATTCGCACCAGGTGCGAAAATGGACAGTATCGTTCCACTCCACCAAGTATCTTCCCCACAAAAGGTCAACATCTTGATGAAACAAGTTCAAAAGTATCAGTCGGATTGGCCGACGGAGGTATAATCTCAGCCAATGTTTGATTATTGAAATATATTTTGGCTTGTGTTATGATTATTCGAATTGTTGACTCTCTATGGAGTAAGTTCTGAAGAAATGGTCCGTTAGGGGTCAGACCTTATCCCCTGGTAAATATTACAATCTTTCTTCACTAATAAATAAACGTTATTTTTATTAAGGGGGATTAAGCCCTACAATTCTGCCATAACAAAATTCTACGGCATCCCAAACAATCATGCCAACACTGTTCTAAATATGATATAAAAATTGCGACATGAGAGGTTTGGACTATATTGGTTAGATTTATATCCAATTTTCTGCGAAATCATAAATTCCATATTCATCTCAGATTTTTGTTTGAGAGATATATTTATGTTTGTTTATGTGAAATTTAAAGAAAGTTTGATGCTTATTTCGTTTACTTTTTCAAAATCTTGAACCCTATGTGGGGCAGGTACCAGAAGAAATGGTCCATCTTCACAACATATCTAGTGTTAATTGAAATATTGCGATGTATCAAGTCCGAATTCAATCGGATGTTAAATTCGTTTTTTGCGAACTTCTGTGTTATTCAAAAAGTTGACCCTTTGTGGGGAAGATACCAGAAGGGGTAGACTGATATACCCCGTCTTTACACCAGACTTTGGGTCAATAAAAATATTGTGATCTGTGTAATTTGGATTATTTATTTCAGATTTTATGATCGTTTTAGTTATTAAAAACTTCTACCCTTTGTGGGGTAGGTATCAGAATGAATCTTGTGCCTATGGAAATATATTGAGGCATGCCAAGTCTGAATGGAATCTGATTTTAATTTCGTGTCTTATGCGCTTCATGAATATTCAAAATTTTGACCCTTTGTGGGGGAGGTAGCAGAATGAGTGAACTGATATATTCCATCTTCACACCAGTCCTTGGATTAGTAAAAATATTGAGGTGTGCGTAATTTGAAGACAATCGGACACTAACACAATATTTTAAAAAAGTTATGATTATTCAAAATTTTGACGCTTTGTGGGGGAGGTACTTGATGGAGTGAACTGATATTTTCGCACCTGACATAGGACCGATGCGAATATTAAGAGCAAAATATTTATGTGTAGAAATTTCCGAGATGTATACTTTTGTAGTTCGAAAAGTACTACATGGTACTAAATTTGGTATTGGGTGAAGAGTAAAGGACTGGAATCCTACTTGGGGTCTCTGCTGATATCTTAAATTGAGATATTGAGTTGGTTTTGGAGATGTGTACTATATTCTAACTAAGTTTTGAATAACAAAATGAACAAAAGAAACACCGTCCTCTCTTTAAATTTCACACACACACATATTTTCTAACACAAGATCCCTTGTGAATATGATATTTATATATGAGAATCCCCTTCTGGTACCTCACCCACAAAGGGTCACAATTTTCCATATTTTTATCTGCCATAACTTGCGAAAAAAGTCTGCATTTCTATACAACTAGCTTTATCTAAATATTTTTCTGAAGCTAAAACCTGAGATGAATAAGGAATTGATGATATCGGTAAAACTGGGCATAAATGTTCGAATTTCTTGTAATTTTGCACATATCCATA
This sequence comes from Musca domestica, assembly GCF_030504385.1. Taxonomy (NCBI): domain Eukaryota; kingdom Metazoa; phylum Arthropoda; class Insecta; order Diptera; family Muscidae; genus Musca; species Musca domestica. The sequence goes on along the minus strand of NW_026712207.1, from coordinate 5,748,454 downwards.
TTTTTATCTGTATTAGACGAAGTATGAAAATGAAATACTTCGGTCGACTATATCTGGTACCTCACGCAAATTCTTACTAAAGTGTTAAATATTACAAAATTTGGTATTGGCTGAGAGAATAGAGCTGGAATCCCGAAATTTGATCTCTGTTATTTTCTTAAAATTGAGATATAAAGATGATTTTGGAAATATGTACTATAATTGTTCGAAAGTTACATAATAGTAATAGATAAAGGAATAGAGCTGAAACCGTGAAATTGTCATAACTGTTGGTATCTAGAACTGAGACATGGAACGGGTTTGTAAATGAGTACTAACGAAAAGTGCAATATGTTACTACATTTTTTTATTAGGTAAAGGCATAGAGCCGAAATTGTATGATGAGGTCATTGTTGTTATCTAGTGTTGGTTTTCGTGCAATATTTGTTTGAAAAGTATTAGGCGGTATTATTTTTGGATACATCTTGGTATCTAGGTTAGAGATATGTAGATTTTTTTTTACATGAGTTCTAAATGTTACTAAATTTGTTATTGGGAGAATTGCGAGTTGAACTTTTGAAGTTTAGCATTAAGGTCGCTGCTGGTTTCTAGGGAGACGTAGAAATTGTTTTAGATAGAAATTCCTTTTCGGAAAAATTCGAAATGAAAGATTTTTTCTGCCATTCCTTCCGTAAAAGAAAAAAACTTGTATAATATATAAAACCTTGATAGTCTAAAAATATAAAACAATGTATGATGTTTTGATTGATATATTTTTTCAAAAAGAACAATTTGTGCATTTTGAGTACTAAAAATTCTTTCTTCCGAAACCTAAGTATTCTCTGCCTGCCTTAATGTGAACTTATGCAAAATTCTCCTATGAATCACCTTTTTAGAAAGATAACGTCAAACACAAAAAAATCGTTAAAAAATTTCACTGTAAGCCACCGAAGAAAACAAATTCTAATTTTCATTATATAGGGTAAGTGTACCAGTAGTCGGCACTTTTAGGATTTCCGATTTTTCAATCTTTCAACATTCTCAGTGAAATCTTTCAATTGCAGAAAAATAAAGTTGTTCAGATTCCACATTTTGTTTTTGGATTTAAAGGACAAAAATTGAATTTGTTTTTATTAAATTGGCCAAAATTTGCAATTTTCCTTTAGATAGCCAACATTTTTTTATTTCAAAAATGCCACCGCTATCTACAACGACAAATAGCTGATTTAAAAAACCTACTTAATTTAGAAAAGTTGGTCAAAAAGCACAAATTAAAGCAACTGCCGACTCAAAACTATTTGTTTATTTGAGTAGTTTTTGGATTATTTTTTAATACTTTTTCCGAGTTTGGGTGAAATTGGTGAAAAATTATATTTTTCTAGTAATCGGCACCCCTGCCGACTGCTGGCATATGTCTTTTTTTCTGTTCCTAATGTTGGCATTAAATAATATAACAAAACCAGTAAAGAAAGTCTTAAATCCGGGCGGAGTCGACTTTATGATACCCTACACCATTTTGCTAATTTAGTAGAGCTCCGCATAATAATTAAAAGTTTTTATGGGAGAATTCAATCATACACGCTATGATTATAATTATAATTTAAAATTCAAAAGGACTAAATATGCCGAAGCATTTGTATCTTTTAAATACGGACTTGTATTGCCCATTTGGTGCACAATTAATTTGAAATCGGATAAAAATATATATGAGAGCTATATCCAAACCGGAACCGATCTCGATAAAATTTGGCAAAGGTATTTCTGAGCTGTTTTTGATATGTTTCCCTGAATATCGTTGTTACGGAGTGTATATTACGGCTGTCGGTCGTAAGTGCCAAATTTCATCCCATTTGGGCAAATATTAGACCTTTGGTGCACAATCAAAGGTAAATCGGACGAAGTTATATATGGAAGCTATATCCAAATCTGAACCGATCTCGATAAAATTTAGAAATTGTATTTCTGAGCTATATTTGATATATTTCCCCAAATATTGCTGTTACAGAGTGCATAGTACGGCTGCGAACGACATAATATAAATATATGAAAATATATATGGGAGCTATAGCTATATCTGAACCGATTTCGATCAAATTTGGCATACTTATTTTCAGGCTTAATTTGGTTGTATGTGCAAAATTCCATACAATTCGAGCTGATATTACACGTTTGGTGCACAATAAAAGGCACATCGGACGAATTCGCCGATTATCTCCAATTTCAATAGGGTTCGTCCTTGGGCCAAACAAATGATTTGTGCCAAATTTCATCTGGATAGGGCAATAAATGCGATCTGTACTTTGTTTACAAATATACATGGACAGACGGACGGACGGACAGACGGACGGACGGACATGCATAAATCGACTCAGAATGTGATTCTATACAGATCATCAAAAGGAACTATGGGTCTATCTTGTTTCCTTTTGCCTGTTACAAACAAATGCACAAAGACATAATACCCTGACCACCTTGTGGTGTAGGGTATAAAAACCCAAATTTTTTCATATTTTTTTTATTAATTTTCCTTTGTCCTGATTCTAGTTATTTTTCTCTTTAGATTAAAAAAATCTTACAACAAAAATATGTAAAATTTTGGTGACTTATTGTAAAATTTTATGAGAATTATTTTTGATTTCGCTGTCATCCCGTTTAAAGGCAGTTTTTAACCAAATTTTGAATAAAGAACCAATAATACCTCTTTTTTAAGGAAAAATTTTAAACTGTTTTTAACAATTTCAATTGCCGAAGACACAATGCTGCTAAAAAAGCACCAAAAAGCACAGTCTCCAAGGAATCTTCTTGCGAAAATATAAAAAAATTGAAGCGTATGGAACATTCCTCCCACATATAGATAACATTTCTATGTAAACTTTTTGAGTTGTCCGATATAATCTGGCAACTTCTTACAACTCCTTCGATGGTGATGGTAGTGTCAATGTTGATAATCATGATGTTGATGATGACAATAATGATGTTTACTTTATTATGCTGCCACCACTCCCTAACTCTGCACCTCTCCGATGATATTCTTACGTTAATGCTCCACATACAAACACACACATACACACACATTATACTGTCTCATTGCATGATTGCCAACTTAAATTTTTTTGCCACATAACGTTGTATAACTTTTGGCAGATCTCAAATGTAAGCATGTCCTCGAGAAAGGATATGAATAAGTGAAGAAAAAATAAATGGAGAACAAAGTGCAAAACAAAAACACAAATACAAAAACATATGATGTTGATGACGTTTTTATAAGTTTTTCTTTTTGTTTTTTTGGAACGTTTTACAGGAAGTTTCTTGTTTTAGTGCATTCACAATTGTCAAAAATTTTACATTCGTGTTTTGGAAATGGGGAGAAAAACCCCCGGCTTGTTTTTTCGGAGAGTTGAATGACTTCGCGCGGTGGTGCCAAAAATATATGGGTCACTCTGGTGTTATGTGATTTATTGAAATTGCAAGGAAAAAAGGTAATCTTCTATAGGCGTAATTTACGGTTTCTACGGGGGGAAATCCATTTTAGAGTCATTTGGGGTTTATTTAGAGAACCTTTGCAGGAAAACAAATGAGCATGAACTATCCTTAGTCTGTAGTAAATCTCTTTGTACACATATCTTAGATTTGTAAAGCTATAATGTTTAGAAATTATTACCCAAAAATAGCGATTTTTATATCAACGTTTTATTTCATTATAAGTTCGGACTGAATTTGAGAAATAAATTGAAATCTATTGGGACAAATATTGGAGATGGTACCGATTGAATATCGCTGGAAATTATCATGGTCATAAATATATAACAACATGGAAGTGTTAGACTCGTTCGGAATACCTCTCGAACACATCCTACATTACTCATAATAATTGTTTGGTAAAAATCAGGGGTGATTTTTTGAGAGCTACAGGAAAGTTGTTGTAATGCCTTTTGCCAATTTTCAACCCAAAATCAATAATTCAACTTTTTTACGCACCCATTGAACCAGAACTGAGCGTGGTTGCTGAACACGATTAAATGGAAGAGCGTGATGAACTCTGAAGTTCGATGATACAGGGTGAGATAAAAAAAACTGCAACAAAGTCAAACGCCATAATTTTTACATTTGTATACCCTCAGTCATATGGCTACAGAGGGTATATATCATTTGATACGGTCAAAAACGTGCCTAGTCGAAATAACGGTTTTAGACCCTAGGTCTCTTTGGACCAAAGAACATTTGGAGTCGATCTAGCGATGTCCGTCCGTCCGTCCGTGTGTCTGGCAGGCTGGTGCCCACGATAACTCTCGAAGGGAGTATCCGAATTGGTCCAAACTTGGTACATAGTAATATTTTTGTCAAACTTAGATCGAGTTCGGAGATGGGCAATATCGGTCCACTCCTTCTGGTACCTCCCACACAAAAGGTCAAAATTTTCAAACAAAATTATTTTTTGCACAGAAAGAGAAACGATAATCCGATTTTGCTCCAGCTTTGCAAGTCTTAATATTTGCGTCAGTGCTAGGTCAAGTGTGAAAATGTACAATATCGATCCACTCCATCAAGTACCTACCCCACAAATGGTCACAATTTTGAATAATTACAACTCTTATAAAATGTGATATAAGAGTCCGATTGTCTTCAAATTTCACACATGCCAATATTTATGTTAACCCAAGGTCTGATGTTAAGATGGAATATATCGGTCCATTGCTTCTGGTAGCTCCCCCACAAATGGTCGAAATTAAAAAAAAAAAAAAAAAAACATATTTTTTGCACAGAGAGAGAAACGATAATCCGATTTTGCTCAAACTTTGCAAGTCTTAACATGTCCAAGGTCTGCGACCAATATGTTTGCGTGCCCAAGGCTTTAATACACCCTCCAGAATATTTTCGCGATAATATTCGGCATTTATTCTAATGCCACGGCCGATTAATACGAGCGGAGAGCGACCAGCCGATGGTCGGCCCACACCATCGCCATGGCCGTCGCCTGAGTTCTAGTTGCCAACCGAAGGTGCACGTTTTTAGCTGGCCTCTTTGGCTAGTAAACTCGATCATTTTGTTTGTTTACAAACTGCTGGAGAACGAATGTTTTCTTATCGGAGACGTACAAAACCAAATTCGACAGTTCACCACTTTCGGCCAAGCGAAGCAACTCCTTACCTCTTTTGAGTCTATTTTTTTTTTGGTTCCGATGTAAGTTCTTGCACTTTTTGGAATTTCAATGGCCTTACCCGGTTTCACTAACATTTCTAATCTAAGGTGAAACACATTTGAATTCAAATATTTTTTTAAAAAATGTTTTCTTTACCCAATAATGGAGGGTCCTAAAATTTCGGGCAGTATCTGGTATTTTGCACATTATGAGTTATATGAGAGTTGCAAACCATAAACCTTTGTGGGAGAGGTACCTAAAGAGTAGGCCAACGTCTATCATTAACACACCGGAACTTGTTAGTACAGAAATTGGGATATATAAAATTTGAAGAAAATCTAAAGCTTATTTTGCATTTTATGAGAGGCATAATAATTCAAATCGGATCTTATCGTCTGAACAGTTATCGTGTGTTCGACAACCAGACAGACAGACGAACGGACATCGTTAAATCGACTCAAAATATTCTCAAATGAATTTGGTCCAAAGATACCTAGTGTCTAAAGCCGTTAGTCCGATGAAAAATGTTTTGGTCGTATCAAATGATATATACCCTCTGTAGCCATATGGTTGAAGGTTTAAAAGATATTCATCAACAATGCCTTATCAACCGATTTGAAACATTTAACAGCATTTTACCCCAATAGCCATTAAGTTCGTAAACTGTGCAACAAAAATCCATACAATATGATTTTGATTCCATAAAAATATTTTATAATAGCTCTAAATCGGCCCATTTTGTAATATAGCCCCCATACAAAGGGGCCATACAAAATCAGTCGTTTTTAGGGTTTTGACTAAATTTTAAACTAAAATCGCTTTAAGTTTATATTTGAAGTTCTCATGGAAAGCGTCCACACAGTGCGAGGGAATTCAAATATATTAACAATTAAAAAAGCAACTGAGTTCGGCTGGGCCGAACTCTTTATACCATTCCACCATTTGGAAGAAACTTGAAAAAGCTTCAAAAAAAATGTGTCGAGAAATCCCGCTCAAATAAAAACCGTTATATGGGGGCTATGCGAAGACGTGGTCCTGCGTAAGTATTTTTTTTTTTTTTTTTTTATTGGCTGTAACTTTATAATTTCATATACGAAAATTTTAAACAATTCCAGTGAATAATGACGCAAAAATCATGAAAATACCGAATATCTCTGGGTAGCGTTATATGGGTGCTATACTAAAACGTGGACCTATTTAGACAATTCTAGGGGGTAAAGTACTCAGATGGAACCCCTTGTGTGGTTTTAAAGACAATTCCATACAAAAATTGGCAGAAATCATCGAAATATCGTATGTCGGGGGGTACCGTTATATGGACGCTATACAATATCATGGACCGCTATGGCCCATCTTCGAATTTGACCTGCCTGCAGACAAAAGACAGATCTGTGCAAAATTTTAGCTTCCTATCTTAATTCGTTTTGACTGTAGCGTTATTACAACAGATGGACAGGGAAAATATTATTTTAATCAAGTTCACAGATGGGCTACGTGGGTCCACGATATTGTATAGCCCTCATACAACGGTATCCCCTGATATTCAGTATTTTCATTATTTTAGCCACATTTTTTTAAATGAAATTGTCTAAAAAACACGTAATGGGTACTTAACATCCTGGAGGAGAATTCTCTATATAGGTCCACGATATCGCATACTCCCCATTCAACGGTACCCCCACTCACAATTTTCGGTGTTTTGATGATTTTAGCAACAAATTTCGTATTGGAAGTTCGTAATGGCTAATCTATGACGGACATTTTTTTAGGCTGGACCATGTGCTTCTATAGCCCACATATAACGATTTTCATTTGAGCAGTGTATTTCGACGGATTTTTTTAAATTTTTAAAGTAAGTCCCAATGATGGAACTTAGCTTCTTTTTACTTGTCATATTTTGAGTTGTTATTGTGAAGAAACGCTACGAGCAAAACTTTATCAATATTTGCAGACGTTTTTGTACAGGGCTTTATATTAAAAATGAACTACATTACTTACACTTTGCACAAAATATAAATAGGTATAAAGGCAGATTTTCACTTAGAATGAAAATATGATAATTGAGCAGTAAACAACTTAAACACATAATTTTCGCTTGTGATTCAACAATTTTAAACGTAATTTTCGTAAAAACTATTAACATTAGATTATATATATATTTACATATATATATTTTTGGAGATTTATGCTGCAATTTTGTGTAGAATATGTCTAATATTATTATTTTTATACCCTACACCACAAGGTGGTCAGGGTATTATGTCTTTGTGCTTTTTTTTTGTAAAAGGCAAAAGGAAACGAGATAGACCCATAGTTCCTTTTGATGATCTGCATAGAATCACTTTCTGAGTTGATTTATGCATGTCAGTCCGTCTGTCCGTCCGTCGGTCTATCCATGTGTTTTTGTGAACAAAATGCAGTTCGCATTTATTATCCGATTGAGATGAAATTTTCCAAACGACATTTGTTTGGCCCAAGGACGAATCCTATTGAAATTGGAGATAATCGGTAAAAATTTAGATATAGCTCCCATATATATCTTCGTCTGATTTGCCTTTTATTGTGCACCAAACGTGTAATATCAGCCCGAATAGTATGGAATTTTGCACATGCAACCAAATTAGGCCTAAAAATAAGCAAGCCAAACTTGATGGAAATCGGTTCCGATATAGCTATATCGATATAGCTATATCATCTAATTTGTTATTTTTGTCCTCCGCAGCCGTAATATGCACTCTGTAACAACAATATTTGGGGAAATATATCAAATGCAGCTCAGAAATACATTTGCCAAATTTTATCGAGATCGGTTCAGATTTGGATATAGCTCCCATATATAACTTCGTCCGATTTACAATTTATTGTGCACCAAACGTGTAATATTTGTCCAAATGGGATTTGGCACATACGACCGAATTTAGTCTAGAAGGTAGTATGCCAAATTTGGTGAAGATCGGTTCAGATATAGTTATAGCTCCCATATATATTGTTCATCCGATTTGTTATATTTGTTACCCACAGCCGTAATATGCACTCCGTAACAACGATATTCAGGGAAATATATCAAATACAGCTCAGAAGTATCTTTGCCAAATTTTATCGAGATCGGTTCAGATTTGGATATAGTTCCCATATATATTTTTATCCGATTTCAAATTAATTTCGCACCAAATGGGCAATACAAGTCCGAATTTAAAAGATACAAATGCTTCCGCATATTTAGTCCTTTGAACTTTAAATTATAATTATAATCATAGCGTGTATGATTGAATTCTCCAATAAAAACTTTTAATTATTAAGTGGAGCTCAACTAAATTAGCAAAGTGGTGTAGGGTATCATAAAGTCGGCCCCGCCCGACTTTAAGACATTCTTTAATGGTTTCTTCTGAAAATAAATCCAAGAAAAATTTATCGAAAAATTAGTTTTTTTCCATCTTGTTTTTTTTTTTTTGGAAAATTCTGATGCAAATGTTTTCTTCAAATAGAATGGAAATAGAGATTTCCTTTCTTTGGTAAATTTCAGTGAAATTTGGTGTAGAATAATTCTGTCCCTGACTTCGTCCTTCTCAAATTATGCTATCTAGGAGATGGTTGCAAATACTCACATCAAATACGCCGTTAAGCTTAAAATGTGTTTTTTACATTTATGTATTACTGTCGTTTAGTTGAAATATAGATTTTCAATAGCTTCTGGGACCAATAGGAGAATATTATGGTAAACAATTTTGTAGAATATATTGACTTGATACGATCACGTTTAAAATAGTTTTTAATCATATTTTGAAAAAAAAAGTGAACCCCTTGATGGTTAACATTTTAAAACAAAATAATCCGCGTATTGTTATCAGTAGTGGTCCAGGCACTATATATTTAAAATGCAAGGATTTCAAGGAAACTTTATCCAAAAATTTCATTAAAAACATAATATGTGGGTTTTTGCCCCTCAATTTAGGTCACTTTTCGATGAACACTTTCAAAATGCCAATATAGGTTTTAGCTCCAATTTTATAATCTATTGGAATTTCCTGCAATAATATTGTGTGATATAATCAGCATTTACAGATTTGCTCAATCATAGGGTGCATCTTCATATTTTTACAAACGTTGATGTGATTATACTCTTAATGCGTTTCCTTTGAACCAATTAAAATAATTTTTTTTTTTGTAATCCAGCGATTTTTAATCGTTTCATTTGAAAAGAAATAGTGGCGTTTTCCTCTTTCTAGATTTCCCACGAAAGAATCATTAACCTGATTTGCAGAGCAAACCACAAATAACAACCTTTGGTTATTGAATTCCTGAAAATGCAGTTAAACCAAAGGATTATTTTTTTAAACGGAAGTGAAGTCATAACAAAAGCCAAAAACAATTCCGTTTATCTTTACCTATGACTATTTGGCCAAAAGCAGCCGGATGTTTGAAAAAACAGAAATACCCAACCGCAATTATAAAGACCGCAGCAGTGAACCACACAAAAATCAATTTAACATCAGAGTTAAATAAAATATGGATCTGTTTTGCAGATGCAAAAAAAAAACAGGTGGAAGAAAATTGTTCTTTGATGTTGTCTGGGTAAGTTCTTTGTGTGGCAGCCAAATCTACTAAAAGGCATAACAATTTACATTAAGTGATAGAAGTTATGATGCAGAATGCAGGTTGTGGATAACAAATATAACAAATCGGATGAACAATATATATGGGAGCCATAGCTATGTCTGAACCGATCTTCACCAAATTTGACTTACTAGCTTCTAGACTCAATTCTGTCGTAAGTGCCAAATATCATCAAATTTGGGCAAATATTAGACGTTTGGTGCGCAATAAAAGGTAAATCGGACAAAGTTATATATAGGAGATATATCCAAATCCGAACTGATCTCGATAAAATTTAGCAAAGGTATTTCTGAGCTGTATTTGATATATTTCCCCAAATATTGTTGTTACAGAGTGCATATTATGGCTGCGGAGGACAAAAATAACAAATCGGATGAACACTATATATGGGAGCTATAGCTATATCTGAACCGATTTCGATCAAATTTGGCATACTTATTTTCAGGCCTAATTTGGTTGTGTGTGCAAAATTCGGGCTGATATTACACGTTTAGAGCACAATAAAAGGCAAATCGGACAAAGATATATATGGGAGCTATATCTACATATTTACCGATTATCTCCAATTTCAATAGAGTTCGTCCTTGGGCCAAACAAATGATTTGTGCAAAATACAAAATCACAAAAACTACATGGACGGACGGGCGGACGGACATGCATAAATCGACTCAGAATGTGATTCTATGCAGATCAGCAAACGGAACTATGGGTCTATCTCGTTTCCTTTTGCCTGTTACAAACAAATGCACAAAGACATAATACCCTGACCACCTTGTGGTGTAGGGTATAGAAATATCACATATATACCCTAAACCAATGTTCGATATTTTGACTTCTGTTATGATTATTCAAGCTGTTGACCTTCTATGGAGTAAGTCCAGAAAGAATCGGCCAATATTGCCGATTTCGTATCGGATCTAAATAAATATGATATTAATATTACGACGTGCCAGGCTCGGATTATTTTGGTTACTTCCTTCACTTTATGAAAAATGTGAAAATTTGTAGAAAATGTTAAAATGTGCGTGAGGTACCAGATATAGCCGACCGAAGTATTCTATTTTCATACTTCATCTAATGCAGTTGAGATATTGGAATCGGCAAAATTAGAAGAAAATCTAACATTAATATCCCCCTTTGTGGGGGGGAGGTAGCACAAGAAATGGTCCGGTAAGATAAAAAAACTGCAACAAATAAAAAAGCCATATTTTTTCATTTTTTCTTTAATTTTGAATGAAGGCAAAAATTTTCGAAAATAGCAACAAATTTTAGAATAAGTTTAAATTTGTTCGAATTGGTCTCCTTTGGCACCAATTATGGCCTTCAAGCGGACAATGAAACGGTCACATGCTGCTCGAATGTTGCTCTGCTGTATTTTGGCCCATTCCTGGTGAAGCGCTTGCTTGAGGTGATCGACACTTTGGTATTTTTTAGTGGCAACCTTGCTTACCAAAACACTCCAGACACAATAGTCCATCAGATTGGTATCCGGAGATTTTGGTGGCCATTGTACGCTGGAAATATAGCGAGGAATCTCATTTTGTAACCATTCTGGGTGCTGAGTGCGATGGCGCTGAGTCCTGTTGGAATGTCCAAGGCCTGCGAGCAAAATGTTTGCATGCCCAAGGATTTAATACACCCTACAGAATATTTTCGCGATAATATTCGGCATTAAATCTGATGTCACGTTCCATTAATACGAGCGGAGAGCGACCATCAGGTGTTATGGCGGCCCACATCATCACCATGGCCGGCGCTTGAGTTCTGGTGGCCAAGCGAAGATGCACATTTTCAGCTGACATCTTTGGCAAGTAAACACGATCATTTTGTTTGTTTACAAACTGCTGGGAAACGAATGTTTTCTCATCGGAGAACCCCAATTTGGCAGTTCACCACTTTCAGCCAAGCGAAGCAACTCTTTAGCTTTTTGAGTCTATTTTCTTTCTGTTGCGATGTAAGTTAGTGCACTTTTTGGAATTTCAATGGCTTCATCCCGAACTCATTTTTCGATATTTAACGAATGGAAAATTGCGATGTGTTCAGCTGAGCTCAGCTCTCGAGCCAGTTTTCGGCCACTGCGACTCATGTTTCGATCAAATCGCTTCTTTACTTTTCGAACCATTTCTGCTGATGTTGCTGTTTTCTTCCGTCCACTCCCTTGACGTCGGGTTACGCTACCAGTATCACGGTAACTAGCAATGGTACGAGGCACAAAACATTTATACACACTTAAATGCCGGAGTGCTCTAACGATAGCCACTTGTGGTTTTCCAGCTACTATAAAGAAATCCACTATCACGCTTGAATTCCATCACAAATAACTCTTTTTCTGGAAAATTGTCACAAAATTTGTATGTACGCTTGTAAACAATATAATGAACTGTCACTGGAATAATTTTAACACCTGTCGGACGAATGGCTTTGAAATGACAGCAGTCTGAAGTTGGTTGCAGTTTTTTCATCTCACGCTGTATAAGAGATCTTGTGTTGATGGAAATATTGAGATGTACCAAGTCTGGAATGGAATGAGATGTTGATTTCGCTTTTTATGAGCTTCATGGATATTCAAAATTTTGACGCTTTGTGGGGGAGGTACCAGAAGGAGAGGACCGATATATCTCATATTCACACCAGACCTTAGGTTAATAAATTTATTGTGACGTATGTAACTTGAAGTGAACCGGATGCTTATTTGGCATTTTATTATCGTTTCGGTTATTCAAAACATTGACCCTTTGTGGGGGAGGTACTAGAAGGAATATTTCGATCTCTACCATGTTTATAACATATATTGTGCTGAGAGAAATATTGAGATGTACCAAGTCTGGAATGGAATCAGATATTAATTTCGCGTTTTTTGGAGTTTAATGGATATTCAAAATGTCGACGTTTTGTTGGGTAGGTACCATAAGGAGTGGACCGATATATTCCGTCTTATTAGCAGATCTTAGGTTCATAAAAATATTAGGATGTGTGAAATTTGAAGATAATCGGACTCTTACATCATATTTCATAAGATTTATAATTATTCAAAATGTTGGCCCTTTGTTGGAGAGGCAGTTGATAGAGTGGACCGATATTGTCCATTTTCGCACCTGACCTAGCACTGACGCAAATATAAGGATTTGCAAAGTTGGAGCAAAATTGGATTATTGCTTCCCTTTCTGTGCAGAAAAAATTTTTTTTTTTTTTGAAAACGTTGATCTTTTGTGGGGGTGGTATCAGAAGGAGTGAACTGATATACTCCATCTTGACACCAGACCTTGGTCTAATAAAATTACTGGCAAATATTAGGATTTGCGAAGTTAGAGCAAAATTGGTTTATTGCTCCCCCTCCAGTGCAGAAAAAATGTTTTTTTTTTTTGGTTTTGATCTTTTTTGGGGGAGGCACCAGAAGGAGTGAAAGGATTTACATCATCTTAACACCAGTCCTTGGGCTAATAAAAGTATTGCGATATGTGAAATTTGAAGACAATCGGACTCTTACATCACATTTTATAAGAGTTGTAATTATTCAAAATTTTGAACCTTTGTGGGGGAGGTACTTGATGGAGTGGACCGATATCGTCCATTTTCGCACATGACCTAGCACTGACGCAAATATTAGGATTTGCAAAGTTGAAGCAAAATCGGATTATCGTTTCTCTTTTTGTGCAAAATATATTTTTTGAAAATTTCGACCTTTTGTGGTGAATGTACCAGAAGGAGTGAACCGATATACTCCGTCTTATCACCAGACCTTGCGTTAATAAAATTATTGGGATGTATAAAAATTGAAGACAATCAGACTATTACATCACATTTTATAAGAATTGTAATTGTTCAGAAGATCAAAATCCTTTGTGGGGGAGGTACTTGATAGAGTGAACCTCCATTTTCGCACCTGACCTTGGACTGATGCAAATATTAGGATTTGAAAAGTTGGTGCAAAATCGGATTATCGTTTCTTTTTCTGTGTAAGAAATATATATTTTTTTAAAATTTCCATCTTTTGTGGGGGAGTTACCAAAAGCAGTAGACCGATATTCTCCATCTCCGAACTCGATCCAAGTTTGACAATAATATTACGATGTACCAAGTTTAGGTCAAATCGGATACTGCCCTCGGGAGTTATGGTGCACACAAACTAGCCAGACAGAGAGACGAACGGACGGCGAAGTTTAGATCGACTTCAAATGTTCTGAAACGGAATTGGTTTAAAGAGACCTAGGGTCTAAAACCGTTATTTCAACTGGGGACGTTTTGACCGTATCAAATGATATATACCCCCTCTAGCCAGGTGGCTGAGGGTATAGTTAGATGCCTTTAAAGAGTTTTATTACATTTTATAAAATGTCGATTTTTTAAAAAATATATATTTATACCCTCCACCATAGTATGGAGGGTATATTAAGTTTGTCATTCCGTTTGTAACACCTCGAAATATACATTTTAGATCCCACAAAATATATATATTCTTGATCAGCATAAAATTCCATGTCGAATTAACAATGTCCGTCCGTCTGTGGAAGTCACTCTAGCTTCGGAACGAAATGAAGTAAGTTGATAAAAATTTACTCAAATGTGTATTATATCTGCAGGACTTTTGGTATTGAAAATGGGCCATGTAGGTCCACGTCTTCGTATAGCCCCCATATAACGATATCCCCTGATATTCGGTATTTTGATGATTTTAGCGACATTATTTACCGAAATTGTTTCAAATTTGATATTTAAAGTTCGTAATGAATACTTCAGCCTGTGACAGAAAATTGTCTGTGCCGGTCCACGTATTCGTATAGCCCCCATATATCGGTACCCCCTGATATTCGGTATTTTGATGATTTTAGCGACATTATTTACCGGAATTATTTCAAATTTTGTACTTGAAGTTCGTAATGAATACTACAGCCTATGCCAGAAAATTGTCTGTGCAGGCTTATGACAAAAGTTGCGTATGCAGGTCCACATCGTCATATAGACCCTAATATACGGCTACATTCCTGTATTTTAAAGATTATAGCAGAATTTTTAATGGATTTTAATTTTTTGAAAATTTCCAAATTTGTACCAAATGGTGGAGGGTATTCAAAGTTCGGCTGGGCCGAACTTACAGCTTTTTTTCTAGTTTAATTCAAATTCCGTCAATGCTTATTTCGAAATGAACATTTTATAGATTTATCACTGATGGTTTTAGGATAACATAATTATTTCTTAATATATTAAAGCAAAAGCAACTTTCTTTATTTGAACTCCTTGCAAACACTTCATCTTCACAATATTAATTTACTCCACAAATCAATATGGTTTCCTTTCCATTCACAAAAACCCCTTTTGCTCACACTTCTCTTAACCAGTGTAGATGTACGCCCGCGGACCACCACCATTCATGAATATAGGTTAAAACAACGTTGACAAAAACCCTATGCCGACGGTAAAAATGTCAACATATGTGTGACAAACAGGATGTAAAATATAACATCCACCTCCACCAAGTAGAAGAGTTTATGTTTTGCTATGTGTCAGTATGTGTGTGTGTGTGTCAGTGTCTCAGTGTGTTACATACGGCACCCACAATACCACTACAGCGACACTTCCACTATTAAATGTCAGGCACAACAAGCAACCAAACGAAGAAGACAACGAAGAAGAAGTAGCAGAGCAACTACAAAAAACACCGCCACACAACTAGAAGCAGCGAATGAGATATGACACTGTGACAACTTAACTCCATCCACACCATGAATATTCAACCCGGCCGTCTGTTCGTCTGTCCGTCCGAACATACATACATAAAAAGATAAAAGAAGAAACATGCAAACATCTGTACGAATTCGAAAATAAAAACAGACATAGTTTTCCATTTTGAACATAAACAAAATTTACAGTGTCTGGGAAAAATATTGGATAGGTTCACATTCTTTAAAATTGCACAAAATTATTGTTATTCCAAACTGAAGCCGATAAGAGGATTTAAAACAAATAAAAAAGCAGAAATTTCGGGCGGGTCGAACTTTGAATACCCTTCACAATTTGGAACGAATTAGAAAATTTTCAAAAAAATTAAATCCATTGAAAATTCTGTTAAAATTTTTAAAATACCTAATATCGGAAGGTGCCGATATGTAGGGGGATATACAATATTGTGGACCTATAAAGACAAAACTATGCCTGGGGATAAAGTACTCACAAGGAAATCCTTGTGTGGATTTTTAGATAATTCCATTGGAAAATGTGGCTAAAATCATCAAAATCCCGAATATCGGGGGGTACCGTTATATGGTGGATATACGATACTGTGGACCTATATAAATAATTCTCTTTCAAGGGATAAAGTAATCACGAGGAACTCCTTGTGTGGATTTTCAGACCATTCCATGGGAAAATATGCCTAAAATCATCAAAATCCCGAATATCGGGGGGTACTGTTATATGGTGGATATACGATATTGTGAACCTATATAGACAACTTCCTTTCAGGGGATAAAATACTCACAAAAAACTCCTTGTGTGGATTTTCAGATAATTTTATTGGAAAATGTGGCTAAAATCATCAAAATCGCGAATATCGGGGGGTGCCGTTATATGGGGGATATACGATATTGTGGACCTATAAAGACAACTTTCTCCAGGAGATAAATTTCTCACAAAGAACTCCTTGTAGAATTTCAGGCAATTCCGTTGAAAAATGTAGCTAAAATCATCAAAATACCGAATATCGGGGGTACCGTTATATGGGGGACACAAAGAACTCCTTGTGTAGAATTTCAGCAAATTCCGTTGAAAAATGTAGCTAACACCATCAAAATACCGAATATGGGGAGGTACCGTCATATGGGAGCTATACTATGTCGTGGACCGATATAGCACATCTTCGAACTTGACCTGCCTGCAGACAAAAGGGAGATCTGTACAAAATTTTAGCTTCCTATCTTAATTTGTTTAGACTGTAGCGGGATTGCAACAGACGGACGGACGGGCAGGTCTATATTGTCTTAGAATTTTACGCTGATCAAGAATATATGTACTTTGTTGGGTCTAAAATGATTATTTCGATGAGATACAAACGGAATGACGAACTTAATATACCCTCCATACTAGGTACAGGGTTGCTCATATTCGACGGACCCATCTGGCAACGCCATAACTTTTGACAGAGATGTCACATCGCTTAATGACATACCGCGTTTGAAGCGGCATTCCAAGCAGATTTTTACCATGAACCAATACACGCCACGCGAGCGCTCTGAAATAGTTGAAATTTACATTCAACCGAAGAAGTCAATTGTGGAAACTCAACGTGCTTTTAAAACATTAAAAAATGTGAGAAGTGCGCCTTCTAAGAACACCATTAAGCGTTTATACGAAAAATTTTCGACTGGTAAGGCTCTTTCTAATCCGAAGAGGCCATATAAAAGTCGACCAAGGCGATCGGCCGAGAATATCGCTGCCGTACGAGCCAGTGTTGAGAGGTCCCCAAGAACATCCCAAAAACGCCGTTCTCAGCAGTTGGGCATGGCTCGGTCCACTTTACAACGGATTATTCGCATTGATTTGCATTTGTTCCCGTACAAAATTCAATTGACGCAAAGAATGTTGCTTGCGGACAAGCCTCGTCGATTGGAATGGGCCCAAAGGTCCCTGTATGATGGAGGGTATAAAAAATGTGCCAAATCAAAGTAGCCATATATGTTTGGAATCGTTTGACGGCATTTGAAGTGTTCTTCTGAGCCCATGGAAGATCGTCCAATTACTCCTGAGAAAACAGAAATTTTCAAGTCGAATTATCAGACTAGCACAGAGCTGACAACAGCAAGGACCGAATCGTTAACTTCGAGCCAAGACCCACTAACCATAACCATTTTGTGAGTACTTAAAGCAAATTTCAAACACTCCGTATTCATCGAAATTATTTATATCATAGAAGGGTTTGGAGTCTCAGCCCAAACACTTTTAGGTGCCAATTGCATAAATCCAACCACAAACAAAGGGTCCTCAATATTTACCGATATTCTTCAGATTTAATATAAAGTTCTTAATTTTGAAATAGACCCTTGAAATCGCACTGCGCGACATAATTCATGTTTACAATAAAATTCTGCTACATTATGAAAATGGAGAAAAGAATAGAAGACGTACCGGCGAGTATCGGTATCGAGTATAGAGGGAGAAATTTCCCATTTTCCTTTTTTTTTTTTTTTTTTTTTGAATTTTTCGGATTAAAAGTTCGGAATCCTTGCTTTTTACGTATGAAAAGCCTTTGGCAATATAGCTTGCAACAATAAGAGGCTAATTTTTATGGAAAAAATAAAACTGTTGGTCTTTTTCCAAATTGTTAAAGCATTGCTTTGGTAGCGTAGCCCGACCGCAAGGAAGTAGACGGAAGAAAACAGCAACATCAGCAGAAATGGTTCAAAAAGTAAAGAAGCCACTTGATCGAAACCCGCGTCGCAGTGGCCGAAAAGTGGCTCGTGAGCTGAACATATTACAATATTCCATTCGGCAAATACAGGGTGAGATAAAAAATACTGCAACAAAGTCAAACGCCATAATTTTTACATTTTTATACCCTACAACACCATTTATGTAACACACCGAAATATTGATTTCCCACATAGGAAAGTATATATGGATCTTCCTATCTCGCCGAGCTGAGTCGATCTAGCTATGTATGTCCGTCCGTCTGTCCATGTAAATTTGTAATCACTCTACAGGTCGCAATTATGGCCCGATATTCACGAAATTTAAAATGGAAGTGAGGCTAGAGCCAGAATAGAACCGTATTACTTTTGGAGATGATCACTCAATATTTAAAATGGACCAAAAACTGAAAAATTTCCTGATTTTGCAGTTCCTCTACAGGTCGCCATTATAGACCAATCGACGCTTGGGGCTAGAGCTTAAGGCTGGGCAGAAGCCTTCAAATTTTGATGGTCATCGGGTAATATTTAGTGGGTGAAATAGACCATAACATTTGTGTTAAATAAAAGTCAAATTTTCCATTAAACCGCGAATCATTTTAATCCCGTCGAAATCACAAATGGACGAAAAGGTCAATTCTGACCGTTACGTAGATGCCGATAGTAAATATATCGGATATATATAGAGAAATACATAATATGTGTATACAAATGAAGGGGGTGTTAGCTGTAATGCTTATATCTCAAGAATGGCTAGACCGATTTTGACAAATTTTGTCAATTCAGAATGCCCTGTTAGCATAAAAGAATAAAATAAAAAAATCACATAAAAGATGCCATTATTGATGTTAATATAGATTTTGTAGTATTTTTTGACATTTTTTTATATTTTTTATCACATGCGACTTTTTTCAATTTGACTTAATATTGAAGTGTATATTTTGTAATATTTTTTCACCTTACAACACAGGTTTTGGCTAATTCAGTCAAATTATACAGTCTGCAATTATCGTCCGATCCTCACGAAAATTTTCAGAAGGGTAGGGTTAGGCTCAGAAGGGCTAGGCCTATTATTTTCAAAGATGTCCGCAATATGTTTAGGGCTTAAAATGGACCAAAAACCGAAAAACTCCTGATCACATAATTGAAGTCAATCGACACGCCTGAGGAGAGAGTTATGGACAGGGGAGAATTCTAGCATTTTGGTTGACCTTTGGATTACATTTAGCTGTAGGATGGACCACAACAACTAACAGCACGGCGGAGTGCGTAAATATTGGGCAAATGCCCCTCTTCAAAATTCTAAGAGTAATATATGGGAAATGCTCCATGATCAAAAGCGAAATCAAAATCAAAATGAATTTGGACATTAAGGGGCTTCTAACATATTGTAGTGTTGTAGGGTATCACATGGTCGGCCCCGCACGACTATAGCCTTTGCTTAGTTGTTCTTTTTTTTAATTTTGTTTAATGGATGCAAAAAATGTCGAAGATACTTGGAGTTTCGGTAATGGTTGACATCACCCTAAAATTGTATTGGAAATTTAAACTTAAAAAAAATCAGGAAAAAAAAAATTTGAGTCTTACTCAAATGTCACTAGAAAAGTATGATAAGGACCCTCAAAGACCAATAATTGTAGTGCTTTCGTTATATGCAGTATTTGTTAGGAAATTTTTGCAAAAATGTTTCTGGCTCATCATGATTTTGCATATAACATTCGGCAGAAAAATGTAAATGATATACGTAATTACCTAAGAACAGATGGGTAAGTACCTTAGAAGGTGGTTGAAAATTATTGAAAAAAATACCGAAAATTGGGAAGTGTAGGTATATGGGATCTATATTTAAAAAAATATCCGTCAAATATTTTGTGGTGTTGTAAACTGAATAAAACATATAATTTGCCTCTATTTCATCCCTTATTAAAAATAAATAAATGAAAAGGGCTAAACTAGAATTAGCCAGAAGTGGGACAACATTTGCATTGCAAAAAAAGAGTATTTAAAATGGAAAGTCCCGAAAATCCCAAATTATTTATAAGTCGTATAAGACAATTAATGGGACCTATCACGGTTTCGACATCAAAGTAGTTTTTTAAATACTCCAAATCCATTTGGGAGTTTTGCCTTCAACCAAGCAGCAGTTTGCTCTTCTCATTGGTGCATCATCTGGTGTGCGTATGAGTGCTTTCGCAGTGTATGAAAGAGCATACTATGTATACGTCACCTACGTGTAATGAATATTTAGTATGAACCATTTATTTAAGAAGAATTGAAAAGATAACAAGTAAAAAAGCAGTAAGTTCGGCCGGGCCGAACTTTGAATACCCTCCACCATTTGGAACGAATTAGAAAATTTTCAAAAAAAAAATCCAATAAAAATTCTTTTAAAATCTTTAAAATATCTAATTTAGGAAGGTGCCGATATATGGGGGGATATACGATATTGTGGACCTATAAAGACAAATCTATGTCTGCGTGTAAAGTACTCACAAGGAACTCCATGTGTGGATTTTCAGGCAATACGATTGGAAAATGTGGCTAAAATCATCAAAATACCGAATATCGCGGGGTACCGTTATATGGGAGCTATACGTTATCGTTAACCTATATAGAGAATTCTCTGTCGGTGGGTAAAGTGCTCACAAAGAACCCCTTGTGTACAGAGAACCCCTTGTGGCCATTCCGTTGAAAAATATGGCTAAAAACATCAAAATACCGAATATCGGGGGTACCGTTATATGAGGGCTATACAATATCGTGGACCTATATGGACAATTCTCTGCCGAGGTATAAAGTACCCACAAGGAACTCTTTGTGTGGATTTTCAGACAATTCCGTTGAAAAATGTGGGTAAAATCATCAAAATACCGAATATCGGAGGTTACAGTTATATGGGGGATATACGATATCGTGGACCTATATAGACACTTCATTTTGAGGCGGTAAAATGCCCACAAGGGACTCCTTTTGTGGATTTTCAGACAATTCCGTTGACAAATGTGGGTAAAATCATCAAAATACCAAATATCGGGGGTACCGTTATATGGGGGCTATACGATATTGTCGAAATATATAGATAATTCTCTGGCGAGGTATAAAGTGCCCACAAGGAACTCCTTGTGTGGATTCAGACAATTCCGTTGAAAATGTGGGTAAAATCATCAAAATACCGAATATCGGGGGGTACCGTTATATGGGGGCTATACGATATTGTGGACCTATATAGATAATTCTCTGCCGAGGTATAAAGTACCCACAAGGAACTCTTTGTGTGGATTTTCAGACAATTCCGTTGAAAAATGTGGGTAAAATCATCAAAATACCGAATATCGGGGGGTACCGTTATATGGGGGCTATACGATATTGTGGACTTATATAGATAATTCTCCGCCGAGGTATAAAGTACCCACAAGGAACTCCTTTTGTGGATTTTCAGACAATGCCGTTGAAAAATGTGGGTAAAATCATCAAAATACCGAATATCGGGGGGTACCGTTACATGGGGGCTATACGATATCGTGGACCGATATAGCCCATCTTCGAACTTGACCTGCCTGCAGACAAAAGAGAGATCTGTGCAAATTTAAGCTTCCTATCTTAATTCGTTTAGACTGTATCGTGATTACAACAGACGGACAGACGGACAGACGGACGGACAGGGCTAAATCGTCTTAGAATTTTACGCTGATCAAGAATATATATACTTTGTTGGGTCTAAAATGATTATTTCGATGAGTTACAAACGGAATGACAAAGTTAATATACCCTCCATACCTTTTTTGGTGGAGGGTATAATAATAGGGTAAGTGTGCCTAAGTTCGGCATGTCCCAGTAGTCGGCACTTTTTATTTTTAAGCCCAAATAAATGAGACTTTTATAACTAAATGTATTTTATTTACTTCAAATATATTGTCAGCTATCTTTGTGTACAATTTCGCTAAGAAAAGATGGTTTATTCTAATAAAAAAATAAATTTTTGTCTGTGAAGGTCCTCAACAATATATATTCTTAAGAAAAGTACAATAAAGACGTCGAATCAGTTTAACTAAACAAAAATATTATATTTTAATGAATTAATTTATTATTATTATTAATTATTGTTACAAAAAAATTAATATGCCGACTGTTGGAACATGCCATACCGACAATTGGCAAGTGGTGCCGATTACTGGCAAAAAAGCATTGTTTTAATAAAACTACAAATTTATGAAATTTAATAAAAAGTTTTTAAAACTTTATTTATTATTGCAAACACTATACAAAATTTCGAATCTGAATCAATTAACTTTGTAATAATTGAAAAGTTCCACTCTGAATGGTGAGCGATTAAAAACGCGAAAATCCTAAAAGTGCCGAGTACTGGTACACTTACCCTACTTTCGCTTAACTACACATCCAAAAATTGTGCGAAACTTTGTTCATGTATATCCAACACACCTTCATTTTGCCATTTTTTTCTTAATTCATGCGCTTAAGGCAAAGGGCACATAATTTTTTCGTTTTTATTCTCAGAATTAAATTTTATTACATTTGTAATGTTTTTTTTTTTATTTCAAACAATTTTAGCAAATAAAAGCGTCTCCTCAAAAAAAAAATATTTCTGCTTAATACTTCGTCTTCTACAATCATGGACTTATGCATTTTATACAGCTATGGCCAAAATCCAGGACTAAAATAAAATTTACTAAGATAATTTAGAAAAATATAGTGAATAATTTTACTAGCAAAAACTATGATAATCGAAATTTCCGTACAATAAGACAACTAATACTCTATCCAATGATCTATTTTTATACCCTCAGCCATATCAATAGAGAAGGTATATAAAATTTAAACGGCCACAAGTGCCTCATAGAAATAGCCCTAGCTCTCTTTGGACCAAATCCATTTCAGGACATTTGGAATTGATCGAGCGATTTCGGTCCATCCGTCCGTCTGTCTGGCTGGCTGGCTGGCTGGTGCGCACGATAACATCACGATACATCGTAATATTATTGCCAAACTTAGCTAGAGTTCGGAGATGGGCAATATTGGTCCAATTCTTCTGGTACCTCCCCAACAAAGAACATAATATACCGCACAGGAAGATAAATGATAATCCCATGTTGTTCCAACTTAGCAAAACCTAATATTTGCATCGGTGCTAGGTCAGGTGCGAAAATGAACAATATCGGTCCACTCCATCAAGAACATCTCCCACAAAGGGTCATTATTTTGAATAATTATAACTCTTATAAAATGTAACATACGTGACAAATTACACACATCAGAAGATTTTTATTAACTCAAGGTGAGGTGTGAAGATGGAATATATCGGCCCACTCCTTCTGTTACCTCCCCCACAAAGGTTCTAAATTTTGAATATTTGTCAAGCACATAAAACACAAAAATAACATCCGATTCAATTCGTTAATCTGTTATAAGGTTGGTAGATATCGGACCATTTCTCCTGGTAGCTCCCCCACATAGGGTTCAAGATTTTGAAAAAAAGCACTCAAAGAAAGCGAAATAAGCATCCAATTGTCTTCAAATTTTACACATCCAAATATTTTTGCTAGAGCAAGATCTGTTCTGAATATCTGCAGATATATATCATATCTGTGAACCCCTTCTGGCACCTCACCCACAAAGGGTCACAATTTTCAATAATTATATCTATCATAACTTGCGAAACAAATCGGCGATACTTTACAAGTTGCTATATATAAATATTTCTCTTTACCAGAAATCTGATATAAATTTATCAAAAATTATGATTTCGCATTAAATTGGATATAAATGTTCGATTTCCTTCAAGTTTTGCAGATACCAAAATTTTACTCTATGTTACTCTTAGATGAAGTATGAAAATAGAATACTTCGGTCCGCAATATCTCCACAATTTTCAAAAATGTGTACATATCTTATATAAAGTATAGGAAGTAGTCAATGTTGTCCAAATCTTACAAGTTGTAATATTTATGGCCAACTGCATCGGAAAAGGAACAAAAGTTTGAATAATGATAACTCAAGGATGGGGCTATGCGTCTGTCGGCAAAACCGACTGATACTATTTTACTTGTTTTCTCCAAAAAAGTTTAAACTCGAATTTCGATTTTAAAAACTTAAACTTTATGAGGACTTTGAGAAAGGTAAGAATTAAATGTTGTTTAGAAACTCTCTTTCCCCCCTTAATCATTCCAGTCTCTGAAAGCATATCTAATACTCCCAACACCACTGTACTTCTATTGGTATAGTGAATATTCAGTAGTAGTTGTTGTTGTCAACGAATAACTGACTGTATATGAGTTTTTAGTGAATGAAAGTTGATTACAAAAACAAAAACTAAGAGAGAGAGCGAAATAAAAACGAAGACAAAAAAACTATTAACATTCATATAAACATGCTAGTGAATGCTTTTTCCAGAGCATCCATATTTTGATATTTCGTATTTATGTTGCTGTTGTTTTATTCAACTTACATGTGTATGGGTATTCCCTCAGGTCCCCACCCACATACTCACACTCACCTATGACAAGTGTGGCATAAAAGGTGTACATGTGTTGATTTCAATGATTCGGTTCTTGTTTTTTGTCATGTTCAAAGATTTTTTTCTCCTTTGTATGTTTTATTTTCACTCGATATGTTTGAACATTAAAGAGGATTATATTTTTTTCTGCTGCCAAGCTTTTTCAAATTTTAAAAAGTTTTCCTTTTTTTCTTAATTGTAGTATTTGAAATTTAATTTGTAAAATTGTTTTATTAAATAATATTGTATTCAGGTGGCATTTGGGAATTGTTCTAATTTGCTGAGCAGCTTTCACAAATTATATTATTACAGATGTAGATTTGCATCAGGGTGAAAGATATATATTATGCATAGCTTTTTTAGAACGAAATATTTTAAAACAAAATAAAAAGTGTCAGTCGGTTTTGCCGACAGATGTACAGGGTGAGATAAAAAAAAACTGCAACAAAGTCAAACGGCATAATTTTTAATTTCATTGAATGAAAGCAGAATTTTAGAATAAGTTTAGATTTTTCCGAATTGGTCACCTTTGGCACGAATTATGGCCTTCAAACGGCCAATGAAACCGTCACACGCTGCCTGAATGTTGCTCTACGGTATTTTGGCCCATTCCCTGCGTGGCGCTTGCTTGAGGTGATCGACTCTTTTGTATTTTTTAGTGCCAAGCTGGCTTTCCAAAATACTCCAAACACAATAGTCCAACGGATTGGTATCCGGAGATTTTGGTGGCCATTGTGCGTTGAAAATGAAGCGAGGAACCTCATTTTGTAACCATTGTTGTGTGGCGCGTGCTGAGTACGATGGTGAAGGGTCCTATTGGAATGTCCAAGGTTTGCGGCCAAAATGTTTGCGTGCTCAAGGCTCCAGAATATTTTCGCGATAATATTCGGCATTTATTCTGATGCCATGTTTGATTAATGCGAGCGGAGAGCGATCATCGGCTGTTATGACAGCCCACACCATTGCCATGGCCGCCGCTTGAGTTCTGGTGGCCAAACGAAGATGCACATTTTCAGCTGACCTCTTTGGCAAGTAAACGCGATCATTTTGTTTTTTTACAAACTGCTGGACAAAGAATGTTTTCTCATCGGAGACGGAGAAAACCGGATTCGGCAGTTCACTACTCTCGGCCAAAATGCTTTTGTACCCTTGTAAATAATATAGTATAACGAACTGTCACTGGAATAATTTTAACAGCTGTCGGACGAGTGGCTTAGAAATGATAGCTGTTTAAAGATTGTTTGCATTTTTTTCATCTCAACCTGTATACCCTCAGCCAATGTTCGGTTATTTAAATTTATTTTGACTTAAATTTATTTTTTCAATCGTTGAATCTCTAGGATAGTTATGGCGACGTGGCAGATTTGGACTATATTGGTTGCTTCCTTCACTTTATATGAAATATGTGACAATTTTTAGCAAATATTAAAATGTACGAGAGGAACCAGACTTAGTCAACCGAAGTATTCATTTTCCATATCTCATCTGATAGAGATAAAAATATTGGTATGGGCCAAAATACGATAAAATCGAACATTTATATAAATTTTATGCAAAATCATATATTCCATATTCATCTCGGGTTTCCGGTTAAGAGGAATGCTTAAATATATCGAGTTGTAAAGAATCGATGACTTGCTGCACAAGTTATGACAGAACCAGAAGGGTCTTCACAACAGATCTTTTGTTAGTAGTTTTGAGCGTTTTGTTTTCCAAAATCTTAAACCCTATGTGGAAGAGGTACCAGAAGAAATGGTCCTAGTATCTTTACAACATCTCTAGTGGTGATAGAAATATTGAGATGTACCAGGTCTGAATGGAATCAGATGTTAATTTCGCATCTTAGGAGCTTTATGAATATTCAAAATATTGACCCTTTGTGGGGGAAGTATCAGAAGGAGTGGACCGATATATTCCATCTTCACAGTAGAACTTGTATTAGTATAAATAATGGAATATTGAAAATACCAAGAGAGTCGGATGCTCATTTCAAATTATATAATCATTTTGGTAATTCAGAACTTTGACCCTTTGTGTTGGAGGTACCAGAAGCAAAAGTTTGATCTCCACATATCTTGTGTTGGTAGTAATATTGAGATGTTCCAGGTATGAATGGAATCAGATGTTAATATCGCATCTTAGGAGCTTCATGAATATTCAAAATATTGACCCTTTGTGGGGGATGTATCAGAAGGAGTGGAGCGATATATTCCATTTTCACATCAGACCTTGGGTTAATAAAAATATTATGTAATAGAAATTTGAAGGCAATCGAGCTCTTACATCACATTTTTAAGAGTTATAATTTTTCAAAATGTTTACCCTTTGTGAGGGAGGTACTTTATGGAGTTAACCGATATTGTCCATTTTCCCACCTGACCTAGTACTGATGTAAATACTAGGATTTAGAAAGTTAGAGCGAAACCGGAGTATCCTGCGCATAGTTGTCGTGCGCAGCAGCCAGATTGACAGACGGATGGACGGACGGACATCGTTAGATCGACTCCAAATGTTCTGAAACGTATTTGGCTAAAAAGACCTAGGTTCTAAAACCATTGTTTCGATGAGGCACGTTTTGACCGTTGTATATAAAAAATACCGAATATGGGGGTTACCGTCCGTCATTTTTGGGTCTATACGAAAACGTGTACTGGAATTCTCTAACTCATTTATTGAGTTACCGACAAAAGTGGGTAAAATTAAAATGCATATAATTTCAGCAATTAATGAAATTTGTCGGCAAGTTAGCGACGACATCAAAATAGTAAAATTTGGTTTTCAAAGTAGTCGATTTTTGTCGATAACTCAAAAATGAGTTAGAAAATCCCACTACAGGACTTGTGTAGATAATTTTCTATCATAGGCACATTACGAAGTGCAAATGCGAAATGTGAAACAATTCCGGCGAATTATATCGCTAAAATCATCAAAATACCGAATATAAGAAGATACCGATATTTAGGGGCTATACCAAGACCAGGACCTGCATTGACAATTTTCTGTCATAGCCCGTAGTACCCACTACGAACTTCAAATACGAAATTTGAAACAATTCAGGTGAATGATATCGTTAAAACAGCAAAATACCGAATATAGAGAGGTACGTTTATACGGGGGGCTATACAGAGACCTGGACATATTTGGAAACCTCAAATACAAAATTTAAAATAATTGCAGTCATTGCCGTTACGCACTGTAATTATGTAGATTAAATCTTCAAAATATCCAATATAGAAAGGTACGGGCTGTACGAAGATCTGGACCTGCATATGCAATTGCCTGTCATAGGCTGTAGTACTCATTACGAATTTTAAAAATGAAATTTGAAAGAGATCCAGTGAATAATACATTAAAAATGCCGAATGCAGGGAGCTACTGTTATATGTGGGATATACTATGACCTGGATATGCATATGAAATAATCCGTCAAAGGCTGTAGTACACATAACAAACTTCAAACTTGACATTTTAATAAATTCCTGTGAATAATGTCGCTATAATATAGGGAGGTTTCGATATATGGGGGCTATACATACTATACGAAGACCTATCATTACGAAATACGAAGACCTGCTTAGACAATTCAAATACAAAATTTGAAACAATTCCGGTCAATAATGTCTCTAAAATAATCAAAATACCGAATATGGGGAGGTGCAGTTATATGAGGGCCATAACTAACCATGGACTTATAATGCCCATTTTCAATACCAAAAATCCTGCAGACGAAACATATATTTGAGTAAAATTTTATCAACCTACTTCAATTAGTTCGGAAGCTAGAGTGATTTCCACAGTTGGACAGACGGACGGTCATCGTTAAATCGACATAGAATTTTATGCTGATCAAGAATATATATACCTTGTGAGATCTAAGATGTATGTTTCGAGATGTTACAAACGGAATAAAAAAACTTAATATACCCTCCATGTCGTGGTGCACCAAATCAGATTCTATCTTCGAGACAGACACCGCTAGATCGACTCCAAATGTCGTGAAACGGATTTGGTCCAAGAAGACCTAGGGTTTAAAACCGTTATTTCGATGAAGCACGTTTTGGCCTTTCAAATGATAGGGGATATATATCTCTAGGTATTAAAATATTTAATGTAGGGATATATTACCCGACCGAGATTCGCCAGAAAGGTAAAATTCGGTTGAAGGTGAAAAAATCTATGCGATTTGGGCTGATATTATATATATGGTGAGCAATAACCGTAAAATCGGATGGAGATGCATATCGAAGCTATATACAAATCTAAACTGATCTCGACACAATTTGGCAGAAGTATATTCGAGCAGTATCTGATGTCCGGTACCAAAAACCATTGTTGTGGAGTGCATACTACTTATGTGAGGGACTTTATCACCAAATCGGAAGAAACACATATATGAAAGCTATAGCTGTATCTGAACCGATTTTAACCAAATTTGAAGTACTTGTTTTGTGGAATAAATTTAGTCAGAATTTCCAAAATTCCATCCATTTGGGTTGATATTAGCCATTTGATGCACAATAAATACAAATCGGATATATATATATATATATATATATATATATATATATATATATATATATATATTCATATTCATGAAGCTCCTAAGATGCGATATTAACATCTGATTCCATTCATACCTGGAACATCTCAATATTACTACCAACACAAGATATGTGGAGATCAAACTTTTGCTTCTGGTACCTCCAACACAAAGGGTCAAAGTTCTGAATTACCAAAATGATTATATAATTTGAAATGAGCATCCGACTCTCTTGGTATTTTCAATATTCCATTATTTATACTAATACAAGTTCTACTGTGAAGATGGAATATATCGGTCCACTCCTTCTGATACTTCCCCCACAAAGGGTCAATATTTTGAATATTCATAAAGCTCCTAAGATGCGAAATTAACATCTGATTCCATTCAGACCTGGTACATCTCAATATTTCTATCACCACTAGAGATGTTGTAAAGATACTAGGACCATTTCTTCTGGTACCTCTTCCACATAGGGTTTAAGATTTTGGAAAACAAAACGCTCAAAACTACTAACAAAAGATCTGTTGTGAAGACCCTTCTGGTTCTGTCATAACTTGTGCAGCAAGTCATCGATTCTTTACAACTCGATATATTTAAGCATTCCTCTTAACCGGAAACCCGAGATGAATATGGAATATATGATTTCGCATAAAATTTATATAAATGTTCGATTTTATCGTATTTTGGCCCATACCAATATTTTTATCTCTATCAGATGAGATATGGAAAATGAATACTTCGGTTGACTAAGTCTGGTTCCTCTCGTACATTTTAACATTTGCTAAAAATTGTCACATATTTCATATAAAGTGAAGGAAGCAACCAATATAGTCCAAATCTGCCACGTCGCCATAACTATCCTAGAGATTCAACGATTGAAAAAATAAATTTAAGTCAAAATAAATTTAAATAACCGAACATTGGCTGAGGGTATACAGGTTGAGATGAAAAAACTGCAAACAAACTTTAAACAGCTATCATTTCTAAGCCACTCGTCCGACAGCTGTTAAAATTATTCCAGTGACAGTTCGTTATATTATATTATTTACAAGGGTACAAAAGCATTTTGGCCGAGAGTAGTGAACTGCCGAATCCGGTTTTCTCCGTCTCCGATGAGAAAACATTCTTTGTCCAGTAGTTTGTAAAAAAACAAAATGATCGCGTTTACTTGCCAAAGAGGTCATCTGAAAATGTGCATCTTCGTTTGGCCACCAGAACTCAAGCGGCGGCCATGGCAATGGTGTGGGCTGTCATAACAGCCGATGATCGCTCTCCGCTCGCATTAATGAAACATGGCATCAGAATAAATGCCGAATATTATCGCGAAAATATTCTGGAGCCTTGAGCACGCAAACATTTTGGCCGCAAACCTTGGACATTCCAATAGGACCCTTCACCATCGCACTCAGCACGCGCCACACAACAATGGTTACAAAATGAGGTTCCTCGCTTAATTTTCAGCGCACAATGGCCACCAAAATCTCCGGATACCAATCCGTTGGACTATTGTGTTCGGAGTATTTTGGAAAGCCAGCTTGGCACTAAAAAATACAAAAGAGTCGATCACCTCAAGCAAGCGCCACGCAGGGAATGGGCCAAAATACCGTAGAGCAACATTCAGGCAGCGTGTGACGGTTTCATTGGCCGTTTGAAGGCCATAATTCGTGCCAAAGGTGACCAATTCGGAAAAATCTAAACTTATTCTAAAATTCTGCTTTCATTCAATAAAATTAAAAATAATGCCGTTTGACTTTGTTGCAGCTTTTTTTTTTATATCACCCTGTACATCTGTCGGCAAAACCGACTGACACTTTTTATTTTGTTTTAAAATATTTCGTTCTAAAAAAGCTATGCATAAAATATATCTTTCACCCTGATGCAAATCTACATCTGTAATAATATAATTTGTGAAAGCTGCTCAGCAAATTAGAACAATTCCCAAATGCCACCTGAATACAATATTATTTAATAAAACAATTTTACAAATTAAATTTCAAATACTACAATTAAGAAAAAAAGGAAAACTTTTTAACATTTGAAAAAGCTTGGCAGCAGAAAAAAATATAATCCTCTTTAATGTTCAAACATATCGAGTGAAAATAAAACATACAAAGGAGTAAAAAATCTTTGAACATGACAAAAAACAAGAACCGAATCATTGAAATCAACACATGTACACCTTTTATGCCACACTTGTCATAGGTGAGTGTGAGTATGTGGGTGGGGACCTGAGGGAATACCCATACACATGTAAGTTGAATAAAACAACAGCAACATAAATACGAAATATCAAAATATGGATGCTCTGGAAAAAGCATTCACTAGCATGTTTATATGAATGTTAATAGTTTTTTTGTCTTCGTTTTTATTTCGCTCTCTCTCTTAGTTTTTGTTTTTGTAATCAACTTTCATTCACTAAAAACTCATATACAGTCAGTTATTCGTTGACAACAACAACTACTACTGAATATTCACTATACCAATAGAAGTACAGTGGTGTTGGGAGTATTAGATATGCTTTCAGAGACTGGAATGATTAAGGGGGGAAAGAGAGTTTCTAAACAACATTTAATTCTTACCTTGAAGTACTTGTTTTGTGGAATAAATTTAGTCAGAATTTCCAAAATTCCATCCATTTGGGTTGATATTAGCCATTTGATGCACAATAAATACAAATCGGATATATATATATATATATATATATATATATATATATATATATATATATATATATATATATATATATATATATATATATATGTGTGTGTGTGTGTGAGTTATATACAAATCTGAACTGATCTTGACAAAATTGTATGCAATTATTTCTGAGCCATATCTGATATCTGGTACCAAAGATTATTGTTGTGGAGTTCAGATTACACATTTAAAACCCCAAATCGAATGAAACATATATTTGGGAGCTATAGCTCTATCTAAACCGGTTTCCTCCAAATTTAATGTACATTCTTCTGAACTGAATTCGGTCGGATGTGCCAAAATTGAGGTCATTTGGACTGATATTGGCCACTAGGTGCACAATTCACATGAAATCTGTTGAAGATATAGGAGAGCTATTTCTAAATTTAGCACCGATTCTCACAAATTTCAATCGGGGTTCGTCGTTGGGCCAAACACATATTCTTTGTAAAATTTCATCTCAATCAAAAATACATGAACAGTCGGACAGACGGACGGACCTAAGGACAGACCGACTGACATGCATAAATCGACTCAGAAAGTGATTCTATGAAGATCCTCAAAAGTAACAATGGCTCTATATGGATCTATATAAATATTCTGACTTCATTCAAAGCAAATTTATTTAATCTCCTATATCTAAGAAATGTCAATGTCATTGGCATCCAAAAAAGTATATCTCTTCCGCCAAATCGCTTCATTTAATAATTTACAATAAGTAAATTGAATTGGAATTGTTTTCAATGTCGCTGTACCTATGTGAGTAATTTTTGTGGTAATAGCGCGAACAAAAAACTACCTCGGAGGACAGCCAAAAATAACATTGCAAACAGATTGGGAGCGGTGTTCTTATTTTTCACCACGATATTGTAATGACGTTCATGGTGATGCTGGGTAGTTGGATTGTCTTCTGCATGGTTCCCCTGTCCTTCATATAGTTTTATCCACACTTTCCAATTCCATCAGGGGAGGCGGTGGTGAAATTGTTATTGAAATTGTTATTCAATTGAGCCTTTGTTGTGTGTTCTTGTTTTTTTTTTTTTTTCGAACAAAATTGTTGTCCTTCGTAAAATATATTATTTAGCCCAGCTCACGTTGCCTAAATCCTAAAACAAAACATGACTCTTTTTGTTGTTTTCTAAAACTTTTGTCAACTTTTTTTGGGGCTGCAATTAAGACTTAAAAAAAATGATAAAGTTTAAAAACTCAAAGTCTAGGATTTAAGGCAATGGATAATGAGTAATGCGTCATATATTACGTTGTTCTATTAATTTTAATTATGGAAATTTGATATCAAAGTATGAAAAGTTATGGGATTTCCAAAGTGTAATGAAATATTTTTTTTTTAATAAAACGACTCTTTTAGAAAAGAAAACGGAAAATATTACAAGTTGTGTATTTTTGAGGAATACTTTTTAGGGAAATGTCAAGGTCACAAATGTAAATTTTTTAAAAACAATTTAAGAGATAATATCAAAGACATCAACGTAGATTTTTATACGAATATTTTGAAGGAACTGTGAAAATAAGAGTTCTGGAATATTAAAATATTATTTAAAGAACCATCAATGTAAAAAAAAAAACGTTTTATTTTTGAGAATATCTTTTGAGGCCATGCCAAGACAACAATCCTTGAGATTTTAGGAAAATCTTTTACTACAGGCCCATAATTCTTAATATTTTCTAAATACAGCCTTTCTTAAGAATGTCGGACTTTGAGTCCTAGACTTCAAAAAATTGTTTTAAGGTCTATGCAATCAGCATTATGTGTGTATCAGTACATAATTTACATATGAAATCTTGTCTTTTTAACATATATTTCGTAGATGTTTTAAGAAAAGTTTTCAAGAATCAACAGAACATTTTCAAGGACTATCAGGCATGCAATCATTTATTTAAATAATCTGATTTTTAGAACTAATCGAATTATTATAGTGATTTTGTGAGAGACAAATTATCAAGGATCATCAGACCATAACGGACAGATTTAAAAACAAGTTAAAAAGCAGTAAGTTCGGCCGGGCCGAACTTTTAATACCCTCCACAATTTGCAACGAATTTGGAAATTTTCAAAAAATAAAATCCTTAAAAAATTCTGTTAAAATTTTAAAAATACCGAATATAGCCGTTATTTTGGGGTCTATACGACGTGGACATGCATAGGCATTGTTGGTCATAAGCCATTACCATATTCAAATTCGAAACTTGAAATAAACGGTGAACAATGTAGCTAAAATCATCAAAATACCGAATATAGGGAGGTACCGTTATATGGGGGCTATACGAAGACCTGGACCCGCACAGACAATTTTCTGTCACAGACTTTAGTTCCCATAACGAACTTCAAATACCAATTTTAAAACAATTCCGGTGAATAATGTCGCTAAAATCATCAAAATACCGAATATAGGGAGGTACCGTTATATGGGGGCTATACGAAGACGTGGACCTGCACGGATAATTTTCCGCCTTAGGATGTAGTATCCATTTTGAACTTCAAATACCAAATTTAAAACAATTCCCGTGAATAATGTCGCTAAAATCATCAAAATACCGAATATAGGGAGGTACCGTTATATGGGGGCTATATGAAAACGTGGACCTACATGGCCCATTTACGAACTTAACCTGCCTACTGGAAAAATAAACATGTGTGCAAAATTTTAGCCACCTATCTCAATTCATTCGAAAGATAGCGTGATTACAACAGACAGACAGACGGACAGACAGACAGACAGACAGACGGACAGACAGACAGACAAACAGACAGACAGACAGACGGACATCGCTAAATCGACTTAGAATTTTACGCTGATCAAGAATATATATACTTTGTTGGGTCTGATATGAGTATTTCGAGGAGTTACAAACGGAATGACAAAGTTAATATACCCTCCATAGTATGGTGGAGGGTATAAAAAAACTATTTTCGAGATCGATTGACTCGATAATAGGGATTTTCGAGTACTATATTTTCGAGAATTATCAAGGACTATTTATGATATTTATTTTTGAGTAACAAATTTTCAAATTTTAAAGGTCTATTTCACGGATTTTTGAAAATGGATATATAATCGTGGATTTTTCTACATTCCACCTGGAAAAGGGGGATTCATTCCGTTTGTAATATCTCTAAATATTCGTCGTAGACCCCATAAAAGTCGATTTAAAGATATCGTTACTTCCCGATATTCGGTATTTTGATGATTTTTAATTTTAAAGGTAAGCGAACTTATAATCATGTTTTTTTTAACATAATTCCCAGGGACTACCAAATCTACATTCGTAGAGTCCTAAGAATATAAATCCAAGGACTATCGAAGAATTTCCTTTGCAATGAATTTTTTCTCAAGTATCTGAAAACTATTCTAAAATCTCCACAAAATCTATACAAAACATGGCTTCTAAAGTCCTTAAAGATTATTGTTAGAAAAATACAATGATCATGTCGCCTTGAGTCCTTGAAAAATATTATTTAAAAGCCCACACTAAAAGCTCTTTAAAAAATGTTCATTAAAATCCGCCAACCGCTTCGAAACCTCTCAGATAAAGAGTAAACAGTTTGAATAATCATAAGTCAAGACTGGGGTATACGTCTGTCGGCAAAACTTACTGATACTATTTTACTTGTTATCTTTAAAGTTTTTTACATTTTGTGTGAGATATACCAGAAGGAGTGGACCAATATTGCCTATCTCCGAAGTCGATCTAAGTTTGACAATAATATTACGATGCACCACGTTTGGGTCAAATCGAATACTCCCTTCGTGAGCAACAGCCGGACAGACGTACGGACATCGCTAAATCGACTCCAAATGTGCTGAAACGGATTTGGCCCAAAGAGATCTAGGGTCTAAACCCGTTATTTTGATGAGGCACGTTTTGGTATAATCAAATGATATACACCCTCTGTAGCCATAAGGCTCAGAGTATAATAATTTACGGCACAAAAAGGATAATCCAATTTTTCTCCAACTTTGCAAATCCTAATATTTGCAACAGTGATAGGTCAAATTACACACGTCACAATATTTTTTGTTAACCCAAGGTCTGGGGTAAAGATGAAATGTAGCGGTACACTCCTTCTGGTACCGCCCCAACAAAGGATCAACATTTAAAAAAAAAAAAAACAAAACAATAATAAAATCTAAACTAAGCGGGAGAACCGGATTCTCTTCATATTTCACACATCCTATATCTACCAACACAAGATCTGCTGTGAATATTATATATATCGCTTCACTCCTTCTGGTACCTCTCCCTCAAAAGATCAACATAAAAAGCGAAATTAACATCCGCTTCCATTCAGGCCTTGTACATTTCAATATTTCCATCAACACAAGATATATTATAAAGATGATAGAGATAGAGACAATTCCTTCTCGTACCTCCCCCACATAGGGTTCAAGATTTTAAAAAACAAAACGCTCAAAGAAATCGAAATAAGCATTCAACTCTCTTCAAATTTCACTCATACAAACATTTTTGCTAACACAAGATCTGTTTGTGAAGATAATATATATCTGCAAACCCATTCTGGTACCTCACCCACAAAGGGTCATAATTTTCAATAATTTTATTTGTCATAACTTGTGAAATAAAAGTCAGTAATTTTTTACAACTTGTAATACCTTAATATTTCTCTGAACCAGAAACCTGACAGGAATGGGGAATTTATGATTTCGTTTAAATTTAGAAATAAATGTTCGAATTTGCTTGTAGTTTTAGTATTAGGTGAAGTATGAAAATCGATTACTTCGGTCGACTATATGTGGTACCACACGCACATTTTCACAATTAAGAATTATCACATATCTCATATAGGAAGAAAGGAAGTAATCAATATAGTTCAAACCTGTCTTGTCGCAATATTTATATCATATTTACTTAGGTCCGATACAATATTGACCCATTCCTTTGGAACCTTCTTCATAAAGGGTAAAAATTTGATTATTTTTTTCTAAGCCTTAATCTCCTTTTTATACCCTCCGCCATAGTATGGAGGGTATATTAAGTTTGTCATTTCGTTTGTAACACCTCGAAAAATTTATAAAATTTTACTCAAATGTGTATTATGTCTGCAGAACTTTTGGTATTGAAAATTGGCCATGTAGGTCCACGTCTTCGTATAGCCCCCATATAACGGTACCTTCCGATATGCGGTATTTTCATGATTTTAGCGACATTATTTACCGGAATTGTTTCAAATTCGGTATTTGAATTTCGTAATGAATACTGCAGCCTATGACAGAAAATTGTCTGCGCGGGCCCACGTCTTCGTATAGCTCCCATATTACGGTACCTTCCGATATTCGGTATTTTTATGATTTTAGCGACATTATTTACCGGAATTCTTTCAAAATTGATATTTAAAGTTCATAATAGATACTACAGCACAAAACCGAAAATGGACCATGTAGGTCCACGTCTTCGTATAGCCCCCATATTATGGTACCTCCAGATATTCGGTATTTTCATGATTTCAGCGACATTATTTACCGGAATTGTTTAAAATTTGTTATTTGAAGTTCGTAATGGATACTACAGCCTAAGACAGAAAATTGTCTTTGCAGGTCCACGTCTTCGAATAGCCCCCATATAACGGTACCTACCAATATTCGGTATTTTGATGATTTTAGCGACATTATTTACTGAAATCGTTTCAAATGTGGTATTTGACGTTCGTAACGGATACTTCAGCCTATGCCAGAAAATTGTCTGTGCAGGTCCATGTCTTCATAAAGCCCCGATATAACGGTACCTCCCGATATTCTGTATTTTGATTTTATCGACTTTATAACCGATTTTTTTAAGTTTGGCATTTAAATATTGTAATGGCTTATGACAAATGTTACCTACGCAGGTCCATGTCGTCGTATAGACCCTAATGTAACAGCTACATTCGGTATTTTTAAGTTTTTAACCAAATTTTTAGCTGATTTAATTTGTTTGAGAATTGCCAAATTTGTACGAAATGGTGGAGGGTATTCAAAGTTGGGCCCGGCCGAACTTAAAGCTTTTTTACTAGTTTATGCTGATTTCGTTGACGAATATAGCCAAATATCGTAGACAAGCTTATCATATAGATGAGTCTAAATTTGTAGATGCAGAGGGACGTCTTGCTTTTGAAGATGATCCAAAAATATTCAAGGGTTCAATTGAACCAAAAACAGAAAAAATTCCTGATCACACAATTGAAGCCAATCGACACGCCTGAGAAAAGAGATGATGACCTTTGGACTTTATTTAGCTGTAAAATTTACCACAACAACTATCAGCACGGAGCGTCAATATTAGGCAAATGTCCCTGCTCAAAATGGGCTCCGTGCTCCGTGACATAATTTTAAAAGCGAAATCTTCCAAAATGGATTTGGACATAAGGGGCTTTTAACATATTCTAGGGTTGTAGGGTATCACATGGTCGGCCCCGCACGACTATAACCTTTTCTTACTTGTTTAAAAATATTGTGATCGTAATATTTCAAAAATACCCCAAAATTAGTATTTGGTATTATAAGTATTTGGTGACCTTAAATACCTCGAATAATAATAATAATAAAATAATTTCCTCTAAAATTTCTTAAAAATTCCACACATTTATAAACACCCCTCAAATTTCTAAAAGTGAATATATTTCATAAAAATAAAACCCAGAAGTTAAAAATTAAATATTAACACACGCCCCCCAACATATATATAAATATCAATTAATTAATTTTTTTTTTTTTTTTTGTTTCGACTTCTTTCAAAAACTCTTATACAATTGTGTTTATTAAGGACAAAAACAATATTTAACTCACTTCTGTTCTTTTCATTCGACGACAGCATCAACGTCAGTCAGTTCATTGACAATGATTCGTTGGTTGGTTGGTTCTTCGTTCTTTTCAGAACGATGGGGAGAAAAAAAACAAAAAACAATTGATGGTGGTTTTTGTTATTGTTTCTGTTTGTTTCTCACTCTTTTGTAAAATAAAGTTCTGTTTTGTTTTTGTTCTCCTATGACCCTTCATACCTCCAACCATTCGTTTTTTTTTTTTTTTTTTTTTTTTTTTTTATTTCATTCATTCATTCATTGAGCGAAATGTTAAATTGCGCCTCCAGCGTAGACAAGTTTAATGAATTTTCATGTATCACCAACACAATAATAATAATAAAAAAAAAAAAAACAAAAACAACAACAACAACAACGACCAGAGAAAAATAAAAACATTCATAAAAATGAACTACACAACAGCAGGAACAACAGCAGCAGCAGCACAACAACGACACCAATGGCAACAATGTGAACACAGGATATCATCAGAGTGACACATATACACTGGAGGACTCATACTGACACCACTACAACTACTACCACGACTAGAGAGCGATTGTAGGATTGCTACTGTCGGACGGACGGACAGATGTTTTGTATGGCAAGCATTTGCTACAAGCAGTATTATGCTGTTCTCCATTCCATTCCACTCCTGTTGCTTTCCATTGTTGTGTCCCGCTTGTGAGACAATAGGGTTCTCTGGATTTCGTTATTCATTTTCATACCCCTTTTTTGGTGGATTTACGCATCAGCACACCCATCCATCCATTTATCCACCAACCCACCCTCACATTAACCAAAACCGCCATGGATGTTGAATAAAGAAACTTAAAGTGGAAATAAAAACAAAATAACAAAAGAGGAAAAGTAAGTGTTTAAGGAAATGGGGGGATGGTCTGGGAAATGTAGAACCTTATATTCTAAACAGTACGCAAAAAACTAGAATTTTTTTCAGATAATTTTGGAATGTTTGTCATTCGTCCTCTTCAAAAAAGTGATCACAAATAATAGCTAAAAAGCCCGAAATGTCAATATTTAAGGAGTTATGGCCATTTTAAAGTATGCTATTTTTCCCCTCTAAAGAAGTGATCACTAATAATAGCTAAAAACCCCGAAATGTCAATATTTAAGGAGTTATGGCCATTTTAAAGTATGCTATTTTTCCCCTCTAGAAAAGTGATCACAAATAATAGCTAAAAACCCCGAAATGTCAATATTTAGGTAGCTATAGCCATTTTAAAGTATGCTATTTTTCCTCATTGTAAAAGTGATCACAAATAATAGCTAAAAACCCCGAAATGTCAATATTTAAGGAGTTATGGCCATTTTAAAGTATGCTATTTTTCCCCTCTAGAAAAGTGATCACAAATAATAGCTAAAAACCCCGAAATGTCAATATTAAAGGAGTTATGGCCATTTTAAAGTATGCTATTTTTCCCCTCTAGGAAATAATAGCTAAAAACCCCGAAATGTCAATATTTAAGGAGTTATGGCCATTTTAAAGTATGCTATTTTTCCCCTCTAGAAAAGTGATCACAAATAATAGCTAAAAACCCCGAAATGTCAATATTTAAGGAGTTATGACCATTTTAAAGTATGCTATTTTTTCCCTGTAGGAAAGTGATCACAAATAATAGCTAAAAACCCCGAAATGTCAATACTTAAGGAGTTATGGCCATTTTAAAGTATGCTATTTTTCCCCTCTAGAAAAGTGATCACAAATAATAGCTAAAAACCCCGAAATGTCAATACTTAAGGAGTTATGGCCATTTTAAAGTATGCTATTTTTCCTCTTAAAAAAAGTGATCACAAATAATAGCTAAAAACCCCGAAATGTCAATATTTAAGGAGTTATGGCCATTTTAAAGTATGCTATTTTTCCCCTCTAGGAAAGTGATCACAAATAATAGCTAAAAACCCCGAAATGTCAATACTTAAGGAGTTATGGCCATTTTAAAGTATGCTATTTTTCCTCTTTAAAAAAGTGATCACAAATAATAGCTAAAAACCCCGAAATGTCAATATTTAAGGAGTTATGGCCATTTTAAAGTATGCTATTTTTCCTCTTTAAAAAAGTGATCACAAATAATAGCTAGTTATGGCCATTTTAAAGTATGCTATTTTTCCCCTCTAGAAAAGTGATCACAAATAATAGCTAAAAACCCCGAAATGTCAATATTTAAGGAGTTATGGCCATTTTAAAGTATGCTATTTTTTCCCTGTAGGAAAGTGATCACAAATAATAGCTAAAAACCCCGAAATGTCAATACTTAAGGAGTTATGGCCATTTTAAAGTATGCTATTTTTCCCCTCTAGAAAAGTGATCACAAATAATAGCTAAAAACCCCGAAATGTCAATATTTAAGGAGTTATGGCCATTTTAAAGTATGCTATTTTTTCCCTGTAGGAAAGTGATCACAAATAATAGCTAAAAACCCCGAAATGTCAATACTTAAGGAGTTATGGCCATTTTAAAGTATGCTATTTTTCCCCTCTAAAAAAGTGATCACAAATAATAGCTAAAAACCCGGAAATGTCAATATTTAAGGAGTTATGGCCATTTTAAAGTATGCTATTTTTCCTCTTTAAAAAAGTGATCACAAATAATAGCTAAAAACCCCGAAATGTCAATATTTAAGGAGTTATGGCCATTTTAAAGTATGCTATTTTTCCCCTCTAGGAAAGTGATCACAAATAATAGCTAAAAACCCCGAAATGTCAATACTTAAGGAGTTATGGCCATTTTAAAGTATGCTATTTTTCCTCTTTAAAAAAGTGATCACAAATAATAGCTAAAAACCCCGAAATGTCAATATTTAAGGAGTTATGGCCATTTTAAAGTATGCTATTTTTCCTCTTTAAAAAAGGTGATCACAAATAATAGCTAAAAACCCCGAAATGTCAATATTTAAGGAGTTATGGCCATTTTAAAGTATGCTATTTTTCCTCTTTAAAAAAGTGATCACAAATAATAGCTAAAAACCCCGAAATGTCAATATTTAAGGACTTATGGCCATTTTAAAGTATGCTATTTTTCTTCTTTAAAAAAGTGATCACAAATAATAGCTAAAAACCCCGAAATGTCAATATTTAAGGAGTTATGGCCATTTTAAAGTATGCTATTTTTCCTCTTTAAAAAAGTGATCACAAATAATAGCTAAAAACCCCGAAATGTCAATATTTAAGGAGTTATGGCCATTTTAAAGTATGCTATTTTTCCTCTTTAAAAAAGTGATCACAAATAATAGCTAAAAACCCCGAAATGTCAATATTTAAGGAGTTATGGCCACTTTAAAGTATGCTATTTTTCTTCTTTAAAACAGTGATCACAAATAATAGCTAAAAACCCCGAAATGTCAATATTTAAGGACTTATGGCCATTTTAAAGTATGCTATTTTTCCTCTTTAAAAAAGTGAAATGTCAATATTTAAGGAGTTATGGCCATTTTAAAGTATGCTATTTTTCCTCTTTAAAAAAGTGATCACAAATAATAGCTAAAAACCCAGAAATGTCAATATTTAAGGAGTTATGGCCATTTTAAAGTATGCTATTTTTCCTCTTTAAAAAAGGTGATCACAAATAATAGCTAAAAACCCCGAAATGTCAATATTTAAGGAGTTATGGCCATTTTAAAGTATGCTATTTTTCCTCTTTAAAAAAGTGATCACAAATAATAGCTAAAAACCCCGAAATGTCAATATTTAAGGAGTTATGGCCATTTTAAAGTATGCTATTTTTCTTCTTTAAAAAAGTGATCACAAATAATAGCTAAAAACCCCGAAATGTCAATATTTAAGGAGTTATGGCCATTTTAAAGTATGCTATTTTTCCTCTTTAAAAAAGTGATCACAAATAATAGCTAAAAACCCCGAAATGTCAATATTTAAGGAGTTATGGCCATTTTAAAGTATGCTATTTTTCCTCTTTAAAAAAGTGATCACAAATAATAGCTAAAAACCCCGAAATGTCAATATTTAAGGAGTTATGGCCACTTTAAAGTATGCTATTTTTCTTCTTTAAAACAGTGATCACAAATAATAGCTAAAAACCCCGAAATGTCAATATTTAAGGACTTATGGCCATTTTAAAGTATGCTATTTTTCCTCTTTAAAAAAGTGAAATGTCAATATTTAAGGAGTTATGGCCATTTTAAAGTATGCTATTTTTCCTCTTTAAAAAAGTGATCACAAATAATAGCTAAAAACCCAGAAATGTCAATATTTAAGGAGTTATGGCCATTTTAAAGTATGCTATTTTTCCTCTTTAAAAAAGTGATCACAAATAATAGCTAAAAACCCCGAAATGTCAATATTTAAGGAGTTATGGCCATTTTAAAG
This sequence comes from Musca domestica, assembly GCF_030504385.1. Taxonomy (NCBI): domain Eukaryota; kingdom Metazoa; phylum Arthropoda; class Insecta; order Diptera; family Muscidae; genus Musca; species Musca domestica. The sequence goes on along the minus strand of NW_026712207.1, from coordinate 5,705,419 downwards.
TATGCTATTTTTCCTCTTTAAAAAAGTGATCACAAATAATAGCTAAAAACCCCGAAATGTCAATATTTAAGGAGTTATGGCCACTTTAAAGTATGCTATTTTTCTTCTTTAAAACAGTGATCACAAATAATAGCTAAAAACCCCGAAATGTCAATATTTAAGGACTTATGGCCATTTTAAAGTATGCTATTTTTCCTCTTTAAAAAGTGAAATGTCAATATTTAAGGAGTTATGGCCATTTTAAAGTATGCTATTTTTCCTCTTTAAAAAAGTGATCACAAATAATAGCTAAAAACCCCGAAATGTCAATATTTAAGGACTTATGGCCATTTTAAAGTATGCTATTTTTCTTCTTTAAAAAAGTGATCACAAATAATAGCTAAAAACCCCGAAATGTCAATATTTAAGGACTTATGGCCATTTTAAAGTATGCTATTTTTCTTCTTTAAAAAAGTGATCACAAATAATAGCTAAAAACCCCGAAATGTCAATATTTAAGGAGTTATGGCCATTTTAAAGTATGCTATTTTTCCTCATTGTAAAAGTGATCACAAATAATAGCTAAAAACCCCGAAATGTCAATATTTAAGGAGTTATGGCCATTTTAAAGTATGCTATTTTTCCTCTTTAAAAAAGTGATCACAAATAATAGCTAAAAACCCCGAAATGTCAATATTTAAGGAGTTATGGCCATTTTAAAGTATGCTATTTTTCCCCTCTAGGAAAGTGATCACAAATAATAGCTAAAAACCCCGAAATGTCAATATTTAAGGACTTATGGCCATTTTAAAGTATGCTATTTTTCTTCTTTAAAAAAGTGATCACAAATAATAGCTAAAAACCCCGAAATGTCAATACTTAAGGAGTTATGGCCATTTTAAAGTATGCTATTTTTCCTCTTTAAAAAAGTGAAATGTCAATATTTAAGGAGTTATGGCCATTTTAAAGTATGCTATTTTTCCTCTTTAAAAAAGTGATCACAAATAATAGCTAAAAACCCCGAAATGTCAATATTTAAGGAGTTATGGCCATTTTAAAGTATGCTATTTTTCCTCTTTAAAAAAGTGAAATGTCAATATTTAAGGAGTTATGGCCATTTTAAAGTATGCTATTTTTCCTCTTTAAAAAAGTGATCACAAATAATAGCTAAAAACCCCGAAATGTCAATATTTAAGGAGTTATGGCCATTTTAAAGTATGCTATTTTTCCTCTTTAAAAAAGTGATCACAAATAATAGCTAAAAACCCCGAAATGTCAATATTTAAGGAGTTATGGCCATTTTAAAGTATGCTATTTTTCCTCTTTAAAAAAGTGATCACAAATAATAGCTAAAAACACCGAAATGTCAATATTTAAGGACTTATGGCCATTTTAAAGTATGCTATTTTTCTTCTTTAAAAAAGTGATCACAAATAATAGCTAAAAACCCCGAAATGTCAATATTTAAGGACTTATGGCCATTTTAAAGTATGCTATTTTTCCTCATTGTAAAAGTGATCACAAATAATAGCTAAAAACCCCGAAATGTCAATATTTAAGGAGTTATGGCCATTTTAAAGTATGCTATTTTTCCTCTTTAAAAAAGTGATCACAAATAATAGCTAAAAACCCCGAAATGTCAATATTTAAGGAGTTATGGCCATTTTAAAGTATGCTATTTTTCCTCTTTAAAAAAGTGATCACAAATAATAGCTAAAAACCCCGAAATGTCAATATTTAAGGAGTTATGGCCATTTTAAAGTATGCTATTTTTCCTCTTTAAAAAAGTGATCACAAATAATAGCTAAAAACCCCGAAATGTCAATATTTAAGGAGTTATGGCCATTTTAAAGTATGCTATTTTTCCTCTTTAAAAAAGTGATCACAAATAATAGCTAAAAACCCCGAAATGTCAATATTTAAGGAGTTATGGCCATTTTAAAGTATGCTATTTTTCCTCTTTAAAAAAGTGATCACAAATAATAGCTAAAAACCCCGAAATGTCAATATTTAAGGAGTTATGGCCATTTTAAAGTATGCTATTTTTCCTCTTTAAAAAAGTGATCACAAATAATAGCTAAAAACCCCGAAATGTCAATATTTAAGGAGTTATGGCCATTTTAAAGTATGCTATTTTTCTTCTTTAAAACAGTGATCACAAATAATAGCTAAAAACCCCGAAATGTCAATATTTAAGGACTTATGGCCATTTTAAAGTATGCTATTTTTCCTCTTTAAAAAAGTGATCACAAATAATAGCTAAAAACCCCGAAATGTCAATATTTAAGGAGTTATGGCCATTTTAAAGTATGCTATTTTTCCTCTTTAAAAAAGTGATCACAAATAATAGCTAAAAACACCGAAATGTCAATATTTAAGGACTTATGGCCATTTTAAAGTATGCTATTTTTCTTCTTTAAAAAAGTGATCACAAATAATAGCTAAAAACCCCGAAATGTCAATATTTAAGGACTTATGGCCATTTTAAAGTATGCTATTTTTCTTCTTTAAAAAAGTGATCACAAATAATAGCTAAAAACACCGAAATGTCAATATTTAAGGAGTTATGGCCATTTTAAAGTATGCTATTTTTCCTCTTTAAAAAAGTGATCACAAATAATAGTTAAAAACCCCGAAATGTCAATATTTAAGGAGATATGGCCATTTTAAAGTATGCTATTTTTCCTCTTTAAAAAAGTGATCACAAATAATAGCTAAAAACCCCGAAATGTCAATATTTAAGGAGTTATGGCCATTTTAAAGTATGCTATTTTTCCTCTTTAAAAAAGTGATCACAAATAATAGCTAAAAACCCCGAAATGTCAATATTTAAGGAGTTATGGCCATTTTAAAGTTTCCTATTTTCCCCTCTAAAAAAAGTGATCACACATAATAGCTAAAAACCCCGAAATGTCAATATTTAAGGAGTTATGGCCATTTTAAAGTATGCTATTTTTCCTCTTTAAAAAAGTGATCACAAATAATAGCTAAAAACCCCGAAATGTCAATATTTAAGGAGTTATGGCCATTTTAAAGTATGCTATTTTTCCTCTTTAAAAAAGTGATCACAAATAATAGCTAAAAACCCCGAAATGTCAATATTTAAGGAGTTATGGCCATTTTAAAGTTTCCTATTTTCCCCTCTAAAAAAAGTGATCACAAATAATAGCTAAAAACCCCGAAATGTCAATATTTAAGGAGTTATGGCCATTTTAAAGTATGCTATTTTTCCTCTTTAAAAAAGTGATCACAAATAATAGCTAAAAACCCCGAAATGTCAATATTTAAGGAGTTATGGCCATTTTAAAGTATGCTATTTTTCCTCTTTAAAAAAGTGATCACAAATAATAGCTAAAAACCCCGAAATGTCAATATTTAAGGAGTTATGGCCATTTTAAAGTTTCCTATTTTCCCCTCTAAAAAAAGTGATCACAAATAATAGCTAAAAACCCCGAAATGTCAATATTTAAGGAGTTATGGCCATTTTAAAGTATGCTATTTTTCCTCTTTAAAAAAGTGATCACAAATAATAGCTAAAAACCCCGAAATGTCAATATTTAAGGAGTTATGGCCATTTTAAAGTATGCTATTTTTCCTCTTTAAAAAAGTGATCACAAATAATAGCTAAAAACCCCGAAATGTCAATATTTAAGGAGTTATGGCCATTTTAAAGTATGCTATTTTTCCTCTTTAAAAAAGTGATCACAAATAATAGCTAAAAACCCCGAAATGTCAATATTTAAGGAGTTATGGCCATTTTAAAGTATGCTATTTTTCCTCTTTAAAAAAGTGATCACAAATAATAGCTAAAAACCCCGAAATGTCAATATTTAAGGAGTTATGGCCATTTTAAAGTATGCTATTTTTCCTCTTTAAAAAAGTGATCACAAATAATAGCTAAAAACCCCGAAATGTCAATATTTAAGGAGTTATGGCCATTTTAAAGTATGCTATTTTTCCTCTTTAAAAAAGTGATCACAAATAATAGCTAAAAACCCCGAAATGTCAATATTTAAGGACTTATGGCCATTTTAAAGTATGCTATTTTTCCTCATTTAAAAAGTGATCACAAATAATAGCTAAAAACCCCGAAATGTCAATATTTAAGGAGTTATGGCCATTTTAAAGTATGCTATTTTTCCTCTTTAAAAAAGTGATCACAAATAATAGCTAAAAACCCCGAAATGTCAATATTTAAGGAGTTATGGCCATTTTAAAGTATGCTATTTTTCCTCTTTAAAAAAGTGATCACAAATAATAGCTAAAAACCCCGAAATGTCAATATTTAAGGAGTTATGGCCATTTTAAAGTATGCTATTTTTCCTCTTTAAAAAAGTGATCACAAATAATAGCTAAAAACCCCGAAATGTCAATATTTAAGGAGTTATGGCCATTTTAAAGTATGCTATTTTTCCTCTTTAAAAAAGTGATCACAAATAATAGCTAAAAACCCCGAAATGTCAATATTTAAGGAGTTATGGCCATTTTAAAGTATGCTATTTTTCCTCTTTAAAAAAGTGATCACAAATAATAGCTAAAAACCCCGAAATGTCAATATTTAAGGACTTATGGCCATTTTAAAGTATGCTATTTTTCCTCATTGTAAAAGTGATCACAAATAATAGCTAAAAACCCCGAAATGTCAATATTTAAGGAGTTATGGCCATTTTAAAGTATGCTATTTTTCCTCTTTAAAAAAGTGATCACAAATAATAGCTAAAAACCCCGAAATGTCAATATTTAAGGAGTTATGGCCATTTTAAAGTATGCTATTTTTCCTCTTTAAAAAAGTGATCACAAATAATAGCTAAAAACCCCGAAATGTCAATATTTAAGGAGTTATGGCCATTTTAAAGTATGCTATTTTTCCTCTTTAAAAAAGTGATCACAAATAATAGCTAAAAACCCCGAAATGTCAATATTTAAGGACTTATGGCCATTTTAAAGTATGCTATTTTTCCTCATTTAAAAAGTGATCACAAATAATAGCTAAAAACCCCGAAATGTCAATATTTAAGGAGTTATGGCCATTTTAAAGTATGCTATTTTTCCTCTTTAAAAAAGTGATCACAAATAATAGCTAAAAACCCCGAAATGTCAATATTTAAGGAGTTATGGCCATTTTAAAGTATGCTATTTTTCCTCTTTAAAAAAGTGATCACAAATAATAGCTAAAAACCCCGAAATGTCAATATTTAAGGAGCTTATGGCCATTTTAAAGTATGCTATTTTTCCTCTTTAAAAAAGTGATCACAAATAATAGCTAAAAACCCCGAAATGTCAATATTTAAGGAGTTATGGCCATTTTAAAGTATGCTATTTTTCCTCTTTAAAAAAGTGATCACAAATAATAGCTAAAAACCCCGAAATGTCAATATTTAAGGAGTTATGGCCATTTTAAAGTATGCTATTTTTCCCTCTTTAAAAAAGTGATCACAAATAATAGCTAAAAACCCCGAAATGTCAATATTTAAGGAGTTATGGCCATTTTAAAGTTTCCTATTTTCCCCTCTAAAAAAAGTGATCACACATAATAGCTAAAAACCCCGAAATGTCAATATTTAAGGAGTTATGGCCATTTTAAAGTATGCTATTTTTCCCTCTTTAAAAAAGTGATCACAAATAATAGCTAAAAACCCCGAAATGTCAATATTTAAGGAGTTATGGCCATTTTAAAGTATGCTATTTTTCCTCTTTAAAAAAGTGATCACAAATAATAGCTAAAAACCCCGAAATGTCAATATTTAAGGAGTTATGGCCATTTTAAAGTATGCCTATTTTTCCTCTTTAAAAAAGTGATCACAAATAATAGCTAAAAACCCCGAAATGTCAATATTTAAGGAGTTATGGCCATTTTAAAGTATGCTATTTTCCCTCTTAAAAAAGTGATCACAAATAATAGCTAAAAACCCCGAAATGTCAATATTTAAGGAGTTATGGCCATTTTAAAGTATGCTATTTTCCCTCTTAAAAAAGTGATCACAAATAATAGCTAAAAACCCCGAAATGTCAATATTTAAGGAGTTATGGCCATTTTAAAGTATGCTATTTTTCCTCTTTAAAAAAGTGATCACAAATAATAGCTAAAAACCCCGAAATGTCAATATTTAAGGAGTTATGGCCATTTTAAAGTATGCTATTTTCCCTCTTAAAAAAGTGATCACAAATAATAGCTAAAAACCCCGAAATGTCAATATTTAAGGAGTTATGGCCATTTTAAAGTATGCCTATTTTCCCTCTTAAAAAAGTGATCACAAATAATAGCTAAAAACCCCGAAATGTCAATATTTAAGGAGTTATGGCCATTTTAAAGTATGCTATTTTTCCTCTTTAAAAAAGTGATCACAAATAATAGCTAAAAACCCCGAAATGTCAATATTTAAGGAGTTATGGCCATTTTAAAGTTTCCTATTTTCCCCTCTTAAAAAAAGTGATCACAAATAATAGCTAAAAACCCCGAAATGTCAATATTTAAGGAGTTATGGCCATTTTAAAGTATGCTATTTTTCCTCTTTAAAAAAGTGATCACAAATAATAGCTAAAAACCCCGAAATGTCAATATTTAAGGAGTTATGGCCATTTTAAAGTACGCTATTTTTCCTCTTTAAAAAAGTGATCACAAATAATAGCTAAAAACCCCGAAATGTCAATATTTAAGGAGTTATGGCCATTTTAAAGTATGCTATTTTTCCTCTTTAAAAAAGTGATCACAAATAATAGCTAAAAACCCCGAAATGTCAATATTTAAGGAGTTATGGCCATTTTAAAGTATGCTATTTTTCCTCTTTAAAAAAGTGATCACAAATAATAGCTAAAAACCCCGAAATGTCAATATTTAAGGAGTTATGGCCATTTTAAAGTATGCTATTTTTCCTCTTTAAAAAAGTGATCACAAATAATAGCTAAAAACCCCGAAATGTCAATATTTAAGGAGTTATGGCCATTTTAAAGTATGCTATTTTTCCTCTTTAAAAAAGTGATCACAAATAATAGCTAAAAACCCCGAAATGTCAATATTTAAGGACTTATGGCCATTTTAAAGTATGCTATTTTTCCTCATTGTAAAAGTGATCACAAATAATAGCTAAAAACCCCGAAATGTCAATATTTAAGGAGTTATGGCCATTTTAAAGTATGCTATTTTTCCTCTTTAAAAAAGTGATCACAAATAATAGCTAAAAACCCCGAAATGTCAATATTTAAGGAGTTATGGCCATTTTAAAGTATGCTATTTTTCCTCTTTAAAAAAGTGATCACAAATAATAGCTAAAAACCCCGAAATGTCAATATTTAAGGAGTTATGGCCATTTTAAAGTATGCTATTTTTCCTCTTTAAAAAAGTGATCACAAATAATAGCTAAAAACCCCGAAATGTCAATATTTAAGGACTTATGGCCATTTTAAAGTATGCTATTTTTCCTCATTGTAAAAGTGATCACAAATAATAGCTAAAAACCCCGAAATGTCAATATTTAAGGAGTTATGGCCATTTTAAAGTATGCTATTTTTCCTCTTTAAAAAAGTGATCACAAATAATAGCTAAAAACCCCGAAATGTCAATATTTAAGGAGTTATGGCCATTTTAAAGTATGCTATTTTTCCTCTTTAAAAAAGTGATCACAAATAATAGCTAAAAACCCCGAAATGTCAATATTTAAGGAGTTATGGCCATTTTAAAGTATGCTATTTTTCCTCTTTAAAAAAGTGATCACAAATAATAGCTAAAAACCCCGAAATGTCAATATTTAAGGAGTTATGGCCATTTTAAAGTATGCTATTTTTCCTCTTTAAAAAAGTGATCACAAATAATAGCTAAAAACCCCGAAATGTCAATATTTAAGGAGTTATGGCCATTTTAAAGTATGCTATTTTTCCTCTTTAAAAAAGTGATCACAAATAATAGCTAAAAACCCCGAAATGTCAATATTTAAGGACTTATGGCCATTTTAAAGTATGCTATTTTTCCTCATTGTAAAAGTGATCACAAATAATAGCTAAAAACCCCGAAATGTCAATATTTAAGGAGTTATGGCCATTTTAAAGTATGCTATTTTTCCTCTTTAAAAAAGTGATCACAAATAATAGCTAAAAACCCCGAAATGTCAATATTTAAGGACTTATGGCCATTTTAAAGTATGCTATTTTTCCTCTTTAAAAAAGTGATCACAAATAATAGCTAAAAACCCCGAAATGTCAATATTTAAGGAGTTATGGCCATTTTAAAGTATGCTATTTTTCCTCTTTAAAAAAGTGATCACAAATAATAGCTAAAAACCCCGAAATGTCAATATTTAAGGACTTATGGCCATTTTAAAGTATGCTATTTTTCCTCTTTAAAAAAGTGATCACAAATAATAGCTAAAAACCCCGAAATGTCAATATTTAAGGAGTTATGGCCATTTTAAAGTATGCTATTTTTCCTCTTTAAAAAAGTGATCACAAATAATAGCTAAAAACCCCGAAATGTCAATATTTAAGGACTTATGGCCATTTTAAAGTATGCTATTTTTCCTCATTGTAAAAGTGATCACAAATAATAGCTAAAAACCCCGAAATGTCAATATTTAAGGAGTTATGGCCATTTTAAAGTATGCTATTTTTCCTCTTTAAAAAAGTGATCACAAATAATAGCTAAAAACCCCGAAATGTCAATATTTAAGGAGTTATGGCCATTTTAAAGTATGCTATTTTTCCTCTTTAAAAAAGTGATCACAAATAATAGCTAAAAACCCCGAAATGACAATATTTAAGGACTTATGGCCATTTTAAAGTATGCTATTTTTCCTCTTTAAAAAAGTGATCACAAATAATAGCTAAAAACCCCGAAATGTCAATATTTAAGGAGTTATGGCCATTTTAAAGTATGCTATTTTTCCTCTTTAAAAAAGTGATCACAAATAATAGCTAAAAACCCCGAAATGTCAATATTTAAGGAGTTATGGCCATTTTAAAGTATGCTATTTTTCCTCTTTAAAAAAGTGATCACAAATAATAGCTAAAAACCCCGAAATGTCAATATTTAAGGACTTATGGCCATTTTAAAGTATGCTATTTTTCCTCTTTAAAAAAGTGATCACAAATAATAGCTAAAAACCCCGAAATGTCAATATTTAAGGAGTTATGGCCATTTCAAAGTATGCTATTTTTCCTCTTTAAAAAAGTGATCACAAATAATAGCTAAAAACCCCGAAATGTCAATATTTAAGGAGTTATGGCCATTTTAAAGTATCCTATTTTCCCCTCTAAAAAAAGGGATCACAAATAATAGCTAAAAACCCCGAAATGTCAATATTTAAGGAGTTATGGCCATTTTAAAGTATGCTATTTTTCCTCTTTAAAAAAGTGATCACAAATAATAGCTAAAAACCCCGAAATGTCAATATTTAAGGACTTATGGCCATTTTAAAGTATGCTATTTTTCCTCTTTAAAAAAGTGATCACAAATAATAGCTAAAAACCCCGAAATGTCAATATTTAAGGAGTTATGGCCATTTTAAAGTATCCTATTTTCCCCTCTAAAAAAAGTGATCACAAATAATAGCTAAAAAGCCCGAAATGTCAATATTTAAGGAGTTATGGCCATTTTAAAGTATGCTATTTTTCCCCTCTAAAAAAGTGATCACAAATAATAGCTAAAAACCCCGAAATGTCAATATTTAAGGAGTTATGGCCATTTTAAAGTATGCTATGTTTCCTCTTTAAAAAAGTGATCACAAATAATAGCTAAAAACCCCGAAATGTCAATATTTATGGAGTTATGGCCATTTTAAAGTATGCTATTTTTCCTCTTTAAAAAAGTGATCACAAATAATAGCTAAAAACCCCGAAATGTCAATATTTAAGGAGTTATGGCCATTTTAAAGTATGCTATTTTCCCCTCTAAAAAAGTGATCACAAATAATAGCTAAAAAACCCCGAAATGTCAATACTTAAGGAGTTATGGCCATTTTAAAGTATGCTATTTTTCCTCATTGTAAAAGTGATCACAAATAATAGCTAAAAACCCCGAAATGTCAATATTTAAGAAGTTATGGCCATTTTAAAGTATGCTATTTTCCCCTCAAGTGATCACAAATAATAGCTAAAAAGCCCGAAATGTCAATATTTAAGGAGTTATGGCCATTTTAAAGTATGCTATTTTTCCCCTCTAAAAAAGTGATCACAAATAATAGCTAAAAACCCCGAAATGTCAATATTTAAGGAGTTATGACCATTTAAAAGTATGTATTTTTCCCCTCTAAAAAAGTGATCACAAATAATAGCTAAAAACCCCGAAATGTCAATACTTAAGGAGTTATGGCCATTTTAAAGTATGCTATTTTTCCTCATTGTAAAAGTGATCACAAATAATAGCTAAAAACCCCGAAATGTCAATATTTAAGGAGTTATGACCATTTAAAAGTATGTATTTTTCCCCTCTAAAAAAGTGATCACAAATAATAGCTAAAAACCCCGAAATGTCAATACTTAAGGAGTTATGGCCATTTTAAAGTATGCTATTTTTCCTCATTGTAAAAGTGATCACAAATAATAGCTAAAAAGCCCGAAATGTCAATATTTAAGGAGTTATGGCCATTTTAAAGTATGCTATTTTCCCCTCTAAAAAAGTGATCACAAATAATAGCTAAAAAAACCCCGAAATGTCAATACTTAAGGAGTTATGGCCATTTTAAAGTATGCTATTTTTCCTCATTGTAAAAGTGATCACAAATAATAGCTAAAAACCCCGAAATGTCAATATTTAAGAAGTTATGGCCATTTTAAAGTATGCTATTTTCCCCTCAAGTGATCACAAATAATAGCTAAAAAGCCCGAAATGTCAATATTTAAGGAGTTATGGCCATTTTAAAGTATGCTATTTTCCCCTCTAAAAAAGTGATCACAAATAACAACTAAAAAACCCCGAAATGTCAATACTTAAGGAGTTATGGCCATTTTAAAGTATGCTATTTTTCCTCATTGTAAAAGTGATCACAAATAATAGCTAAAAACCCCGAAATGTCAATATTTAAGAAGTTATGGCCATTTTAAAGTATGCTATTTTCCCCTCAAGTGATCACAAATAATAGCTAAAAAGCCCGAAATGTCAATATTTAAGGAGTTATGGCCATTTTAAAGTATGCTATTTTCCCCTCTAAAAAAGTGATCACAAATAACAACTAAAAAACCCCGAAATGTCAATACTTAAGGAGTTATGGCCATTTTAAAGTATGCTATTTTTCCTCATTGTAAAAGTGATCACAAATAATAGCTAAAAACCCCGAAATGTCAATATTTAAGAAGTTATGGCCATTTTAAAGTATGCTATTTTCCCCTCAAGTGATCACAAATAATAGCTAAAAAGCCCGAAATGTCAATATTTAAGGAGTTATGGCCATTTTAAAGTATGCTATTTTTCCCCTCTAAAAAAGTGATCACAAATAATAGCTAAAAACCCCGAAATGTCAATATTTAAGGAGTTATGGCCATTTTAAAGTATGCTATTTTCCCCTCTAAAAAAGTGATCACAAATAATAGCTAAAAAACCCCGAAATGTCAATACTTAAGGAGTTATGGCCATTTTAAAGTATGCTATTTTTCCTCATTGTAAAAGTGATCACAAATAATAGCTAAAAACCCCGAAATGTCAATATTTAAGAAGTTATGGCCATTTTAAAGTATGCTATTTTCCCCTCAAGTGATCACAAATAATAGCTAAAAAGCCCGAAATGTCAATATTTAAGGAGTTATGGCCATTTTAAAGTATGCTATTTTCCCCTCTAAAAAAGTGATCACAAATAACAACTAAAAAACCCCGAAATGTCAATACTTAAGGAGTTATGGCCATTTTAAAGTATGCTATTTTTCCTCATTGTAAAAGTGATCACAAATAATAGCTAAAAACCCCGAAATGTCAATATTTAAGAAGTTATGGCCATTTTAAAGTATGCTATTTTCCCCTCAAGTGATCACAAATAATAGCTAAAAAGCCCGAAATGTCAATATTTAAGGAGTTATGGCCATTTTAAAGTATGCTATTTTTCCCCTCTAAAAAAGTGATCACAAATAATAGCTAAAAACCCCGAAATGTCAATATTTAAGGAGTTATGGCCATTTTAAAGTATGCTATTTTCCCCTCTAAAAAAGTGATCACAAATAATAGCTAAAAAACCCCGAAATGTCAATACTTAAGGAGTTATGGCCATTTTAAAGTATGCTATTTTTCCTCATTGTAAAAGTGATCACAAATAATAGCTAAAAACCCCGAAATGTCAATATTTAAGAAGTTATGGCCATTTTAAAGTATGCTATTTTCCCCTCAAGTGATCACAAATAATAGCTAAAAAGCCCGAAATGTCAATATTTAAGGAGTTATGGCCATTTTAAAGTATGCTATTTTTCCCCTCTAAAAAAGTGATCACAAATAATAGCTAAAAACCCCGAAATGTCAATATTTAAGGAGTTATGGCCATTTTAAAGTATGCTATTTTTCCCATCTAAAAAAGTGATCACAAATAATAGCTAAAAACCCCGAAATGTCAATATTTAAGGAGTTATGGCAATTTTAAAAGTGAGATTACCTGAACGACCTTAAAAAAATTAAAATATACCCTCGGCCATATGGATATATTTTTTTTGTCAAACTTGGTACATCGTAATATTATTATCAATCTTAGATCGGGTTTGGAGATGAGCAATTTCGGCCTAGTATTTCTTATTCCTCCTCTACAAATGATTACAATCTTCAAAGAAAAAAATGTCCTCCATATGGGTTTCCCGAAAAAAAACATCCAATTATCATCAAATTTATAATTTCACATAAAATTGGATATAAATATTCTATTTTCTCGTAATTTTGTCAATACCAATACTTTTATCTGTATTATATGAGGTATGAACATGAAATACTTCGGCCGACTATATCTGGTACCACACGCACATTTTAACATTTTTTACAAAAATATCACATAAATAAGTTAAAAAGCAGTAAGTTCGGCCGGGCCGAACTTTGAATACCCTCCACTATTTGGAACGAATTTGGAAATTTTCAAAAGATAAAATCCTTAAAAAATTCCGTTATATTTTGGTCTATACGACGAGGACACATATTGGCATTGTTCGTCATAAGCCATTACCATATTCAAATTTGAAACTTGAAATAAACGGTGAATAATGTAGCTAAAATCATAAAAATATCGTATATAGGGAGGTACCGTTATATCCGACCTGTGCGAAGACCTGAACCGGCGTAGACAATTTTCGTCAAAATACCGAATATATGGAGGTACTGATATATGGGGCCTATACGAAGACCTGGACCTGCATAGACAATTTTCTGTCACAGACTGTAGTTCCCATAACGAACTCTAAATACGTAATTTGAAACAATTCTGGTGAATAATGACGCTAAAATCATCAAAATACCGAATATTGTGAGGTCCCGTATAACGGGGCTATATGAAGACGTCGACCTGCACAAACAATTTTGTGTCTTAAGGTGCAGTATCCATTTCGAACTTCAAATACCAAATTTGAAATAATTCCGGTGAATAATGTCGCTAAAATCATCCAAATACCGAATATAGAGAGGTACCGTTATATGGGGGCTATACGAAGGTGTAGACTTGCACAGACAATTTTCTGTGTTAGGGTGTAGCATCCATTTCGAACTTCAAATAACAAATTTGAAACAATTCCGGTGAATAATGTTGCTAAAATCATCAAAATACCGAATATCGGGAGGTGCCGTTATATGTGGGCTATATGAAAACGTGGACCTACATGGTCAATTTACGAACTTAGCTTGCCTACTGGAAAAATAAACATGTGTGCAAAATTTTAGCCATCTATCTCAATGACAAAGTTAATATATCCTCCATAGTATGGTGGAGGGTATAAAAAGTGAAGGAAGTAATTAATCTGGAACGTCGTTATATCATATTTATTTAGGTCCAATACGAAATGGCCTATTACTTCGGAGTCTATTCCATAGTTGGTCAACAATTCGAGTAATCATAACAGATGTCAAAATATATTTAAATAATCAAACATTGGCTGAGGGTATAGGGATTTATACTTTTTAGGTAATTTTTTGTATTACTCCTGTTAGGAAGATATCCAGGTGATCCAGGATATCCAGGTTCAAAAAAAAATTCAATAATATTTGGTGGCATTTCAAAAATATATTTTATTTAAAATCGAAGACTAGCTCATTGACATTTAAAGAAATTTTTTTAAATCCAAGGGTAAACAACTTTTAAAACCCAGGGATATCTAAAAGTACTAAAAAATATAGGCCCGTCGTAGAACTCTTAAAAATATATAACCACCTGGTTGTCCTAAGTTAATTTTATAGATTCACCCATAAAACTTCTTCCTTCATATTTTCCCCTTCCCGAACATACGCTCATCCTTTATTCAATAGTAATGAGAAGCAAGTAACACAACAACAAAAAAAATACAAAAAAAAATAAAGAAAACAAAATATGAAACCACAGCTAAAAGGGGTTAAATATAAGCATAATTATGTGGTTAAAATGAACAATTTGAATATTTCGGTATAGGGCGGTTTTGACACAACGAATGCAGTGCAGACTGTCTGTGTTCGGTAGTCGTGCGCTTCGTTGTCGTCTCCCGCATTTGTGGTTTGACTATTTTTTCTCCAATCATCTTCCTGGAGTGTGAGATTAAGTGTAAATGTCGTACAAGACACAAACACTTACATGCACACACACACACACACACACACACACGCACACACAGAGAGGATGACAACGACCATTCATGCCAAAGTGGTGATGGCACCAACAACGACAACAAAACACGACATAAAAATAGAAAACAACAAAATAAAACAACATCACCAGTAAAGACATAAAGATACAAAAACAACAGCAACAACTAATACAACAATGAGGATGACACACATCATAGCCAAACATGGATCTCAAAACAGCTGGAAAAAGGTGGCGTGAAATGGGATAGGGCAATATTTGCTGTTGCTGTTCCACCAGTAGCAGTGGCAGGCAAGCATTTAGGCAACGAAGCTATGAAATTATTTTGCTTTTATTTTTTAATGAGCTTTTCAGATTATCCACATGTAATGTAATACGGCTTTTTTTGTTATTGTTGTCATTTTAGACGTTTTCAGGCTCATTGCTATAAACGTTGCTAGGATGTGTTGTCGCTGCTTCGTGGGAAAGAGGTTGGGAAAAAAACGTTCCAATTGTTTTTGGGTATCTGTCTGTCTGTCTGTATCTGTGTATGTATGTGTGTGTGGGTGTGTGTGCACTTTGTACCATAATGTGATGACGATGATGATTCATTTGACGTCTGTTTTTGCCTTCACCACAGAAACTCATAATTCGTGAAGGGGAGTGCGAGTGTGTGTGTGTCCACAATACAATACTAGCAGCAAGATATGAATGGCAATGACTGACTACTCACTCATTCACACACACACACATAAGCACCCAAACGCACCACACACTCCTTTGGTAGGATAATTGATGTTGTTAAAGTTTTATGTAATTTCCCTTTAATCACGTTGATGACATCGCAAGTGACGCTACCAACAGCGAGATCTGACTGGTGGCTGCCATGGCCACCATTAACAAAAAAAGGGGTGAGAATGTTGCCGGAAAGCTTTCAGCTTTTTTATGTTAGAAAAATAAAATAAAAACGCAATACACCAACACACACAGACACAAAATGTTTATGATTTATTTACCAGCTGTGAGCATCACGGTTGGAAATCGCAGCATTTTGAATGCTTTGCGTGGTCCTAGTGGCGTATGTGCAATCTGCCTGCTAATGTGTCGTCTTCTTCTGCATTGCACATACGCCGTGGGAGGCCATGAAACGATTCTAATTGAAGTGTGCCCATGAATCAATGATGATGGCCAAGATAATGTGGTGTGCGTATATTTCAGCAGCAATTAAATCGTAAAAAAATCTGTACATATGTTCTG
Organism: Musca domestica; assembly: GCF_030504385.1. NCBI lineage: Eukaryota > Metazoa > Arthropoda > Insecta > Diptera > Muscidae > Musca > Musca domestica. Next base: position 5,689,490 of record NW_026712207.1, on the reverse strand, counting down.
ATTGCGTTTGAATAATTTAGGCGGGCATTTAAACGGATTTTTTTTGGAGGGAGAGATAGAAGATTTTGCTAATTTAGAAGAAAAAAAAGTTAAAAAAACATTAGTCGGATCTCCAACTGATTTTTAACCAAGGCATATGATAATTCATGTTTACCCTTTAAGGGGAAGGTACCACAAGGAGTGGACCTATATAGTCTGTACTCACACAGAACTTCATTTATCCAGGAGCTGAGTTTCAAGAATATCGGGAAATATTGTATAATTTTATTAAACTCATTATTAACAACATTTCGGACTATTTATGGAAGAGGTACCACAACGAGTGGTCGCCTTTCCACACCAACATAAGTCTTATGGAAATATACGATATTTTTGAAAATGTTCGCCAAGACTTATTGTTGGTAAATACATTGGGGTATGCGAAAATGTAAGAAGATCCTTAAAAAATTTATTTAAAAAATCCACGAATTGTTAAGAATCCCAAAATCAATATCTAAAAAAAAAATCTATAACTTGCTAAGAAACCATAAAACAATACTTAAAAAATCCACAAATTTCCAAAAATCCTTAAAACAATATTTAAAAAAAAAATCCAAAAAGACTAGTTGAGAATCCTTAAAAGATTATAAATATTTTTTTTTATAAAATAAAAAACACGACTTGCAGAGACCTTAAAAAATATTTTTAAAAAAATCCACGACTTGCTGAGAGTCCTTAAAAAATATTTTTAAAAAAATCCACGACTTGCTGAGAGTCCTTAAAAAATATTTTTAAAAAAAGTCCACGACTTGCTGAGAGTCCTTAAAAAATATTTTTAAAAAAATCCACGACTTGCTGAGAATCCTTAAAAAATATTTTTAAAAAAATCCACAGACTTCTGAGTATCCTTAAAAAATTACTTCTAAGAAATCCACGACCTGCTGAGAATCCTTAACAAATTATTTTAAAGAAAACCACGACTTTCTTATAATCCTTAAAAAATACTTCTAAAAAACCACGACTTTCTGATAACTCTTAAAAAATACTTCTAAAAAATCCACAACGACGACAATCCTTAAAAAAATTATTTAAAAAAATCCACGACTTTTCGAAAATGCTTTGAAAATTATTTTAAAAATCCATAACTTTCTGAGAATCCTTAAAAAATTATTTTTAAGGAATCCACAACATACTGACAACCCTTAAAACTTGTTTTAAGCATCCACGACATTCTGAGAATTCTTAAACAATTATTTAAAAAAATCCACGACTTTTCGAATATCCTTTGAAAATTATTTACAAAATCCACGACTTATCGAGAATCCTTTAAAAATAATTTAAACATTCTAAAAATCTTTAAAAAATTATTTAAAATATCCAGGACTTTAAGAGAGTCCTTAAAAAACTTCTGAGAATGTTAAAAAAATCCACGACTTTCTGAGAATGCTTAAAACATTATTTTAAAAAAATCACGACTTTCTGAGGATGCTTATAACATATTTAAAAAAAAAGTCCACGACTTTTTGATGATCCTTGAAAAATTATTTTAAAAAAAATCCACGACTTAATGAGAATCCCTAAAAAAATAATCATTAAGGAATACATTTTGAAAAAGTCCCGACCTTCTGAGCATCTTTAAAAAGTTTTTTTTTAATCCACGACTTTTGAGAAACCTTAAAAAAGTATTAAAAAAAAATCCACAACTTTCTTAGAATTCTTAAAAATTAATTTTTTGAAAAATACACGACTTTTTTAGAATACTTAAAAATTGTTTTAGAAAATCCGCGACTTTTTGAGAATCCTTAAAAATTATTAAAAAAAAAACACGACTTTTTGAGAATCCTTGAAATATTATTTTTAAAAATGCACGACCTTTTGAGAATCCTTAAAAAATTATTTTAAAAAATCCACAACTTTCTGTGAATCTTTAAAAAATTATTTTTAAAAAAATCCACGACTATTTGAGAGTCTTTAAAAAAGTATTATAAACATATCCACCACTTTTTGAGAATTCTTAAAAAATATAAAAAAATCGACGACTTTTTGAGTATCCTTAAGAAGATACTTTTAAAAAATCCACAAATTTCTGAGAATTCATAGCGATTTATTTTTTGAAAAATTCATGACTTCTGATAATTTTTGAAGATTTATTTTTAGAAACACCCACCCATGACCATCAGATAATTGCATGTGATAGACCTTTGAAAATCGACTACGACCGACAATTTTATACTGCAAGGATTGTCATACACCAAATCTTCTTATATACCAAATTTAAAATAACAATTTTGTGGGTAAATGTGACTAGGATTATCAAAATACCGATTATTGGTAGGAATCGTTATATGTGCGCTATACTACAATTTTTACAAATGCCAATTTTTAGACAAATCCATGGAAAAAGGTCGCAAAAGTAATCATAATATTGAATATGCGGAGGTACCTAATGGTCATATGATGGGGCCATAGGAAAACCTAGACCTATACGCACTTTGTTCCACCACAGGAGCTAGAGCCTACTACGAACCACAAATATCAATTTTTGGAAAAATCCGTGAAGAAATATGGCAAAAATCATGAAAGTACCGAATATCGAGAGGTACTGTTATATGGGGGGCTATAACAAAACGTGGACCTATATATATTCGCCACCAGAGCTAAAACGCATTATGACTTAAAAATAACAATTTTTTGAGAAATTCGCGAAAAAATGTGTCGAAAATCATCAAATTACCGGCTATTCCAAAACGTGGACCGATATATCTCGTTTTCAATCCCAAACATTCTAGACGCAACACAAATTGTTTTACTAAAGACGGACATCGCTAAATCGACTTTGAATTTTATGCTGATTAAGAATATAAATACTTTATGGGGTCTACGACGAATATTTAGGGATGTTACAAACGGAATGGGTTTGGTCAAACAAATAAATCAACATTTTTTGAACTTATCTTTAATTTTCCAAATAAAATCATTGAGATTCACAATGTTTTTTTTTCCAAATCATTTCATAAAGATTTCCCCCACCCACCCAACACTGAATAGCTTATTAAGTAATTACAAATAATAATAGAGGGTCAACATAAAATGGACTAAGGCAATGGGTCATTGCGAGAAAGACAGAGAAACGCAAACAAACACAAAGAAAATCACAAATGAATGGCAGCTTAGATGAACTGAGCACAAAACTTTGAAGACCAATCAAATGGACTAAAAAGCAAGCGTTCTCCATATATATATATATATATGTATTATGGCAACAAAAACAGCAACAACAACAACAATGGGCAATTGCATGTGCTTTAGTATGTTTTTAGGACATCTCAGTTTTTTTTTTTTTTTTGCTACAAAGATTTCTCAGGCTTTTGTTTTCTTCATTTTCATTCCATGCCATTTTTTTTGTTCATTTGCAAAATGACCCCCAAATGGAAAAACCCAATGGAGAAACATTTATGAATTGTCCTTCAAAGGAAATGGCAGCAGCAACAACAACAACAGTAACAAAGCAAGGTGCAGGTCCATTTATAAAATGGCCAGCGGCCAAGTGTGAAATGTTTTAGCTAAAGAAAAGAAAGGGCTCCACTGTTCCGCACAGAAAGAATGAAAGAAAAAAACAAGAAAAACTGTTTGCCAACTCTTGCAGAGACAAGACAACAAAGGCAAGTGATTAATAAGTCAGTGAAACGCTTTTCACACTTTTCCTACAAACACAGACAAACACACACACACACATGAAGTCACATGCATATTTCTTTTGTATATGAGGCGTTAACTACAGGGTGAGATAAAAAAACTGCAATAAAGTTAAACGCCCGTAATTATTATATTTGTTATACCCTCCACCATACGATGGAGGGTATATTAACTTTGACATTCCGTTTGTAACACCCCGAAATGCTTATGTCAGACCCAACAAAGTATATATATTCTTGATCAGCGTAAAATTCTAAGTCGATGTAGCGATGTCCGTCTGTCTGTCCGTCCGTCTGTCTGTCCGTCTGTCTGTTGTAATCACGCTCTATTTCGAACGAATTGAGATAGAAGGCTAAAATTTTGCACAAATGTTTATTTTTCCAGTAGGCAGGTTAAGTTCGTAAATGGGCCATGTAGGTCCACGTCTTCGTATAGCCCCCTTAAAACGGGACCTCCCGATATTCGATATTTTGATGTTATTGGCGACATTATTCACCGGAATTGTTTCGAATTCGGCATTTAAAGTTCGTAATGAATACTACAGCCTAAGACAGAAAATTATCTGTGCAGGTTCACGTCTTCGTATAGCCCCCATATAACGGTACCCCCCCCCCTATACGGTATTTGGATGATTTTAGCGACATTATTTATCGGAATTGTTTCAAAATTGGTATTTAAAGTTCCAAATGGATACTACACCCTAAGACAGAAAATTGTCTGTGCAGGTCCAGGTCTTCGTATAGCCCCCATATAACAGTAGCGATATTCGGTATTTTGATGATTGTGGCGACATTATTCACCGAAATTGTCTCAAACTTGGTATTTGAAGTTCGAAATGGATACTACAGCCTAAGACAGAAAATTGTCTGTACAGGTCCACGTCTTCGAATAGCCCCCATATAACGGAACCTTCCTATATTCGGTATTTTGGTGATTTTAGCGTCATTATCCACCGGATTTTTTTCAAATTACGCATTTAGAATTCGTATAGGAAACTACAGTCTCTGACAGAAAATTGTCTATGCTGGTCCAGGTCTTCATATAGGGCCCACATACCAGTACCTCCCTCTGTTCGGTATTTTCACGAGCTTAGGTACAATACTCACCAAAATTGTTTGAAATGTCGTATTTGAAGTTCGTAATAGATGCTACAGCCTATGACAGAAAATTGTCTTTGCAGGTCCAGGTCTTCGCACAGCTCCTATTTAACGGTACTTCCCTATATACGATATTTTGATGATTTTAGCTACATTATTCACCGTTTATTTCAAGCTCCGAATTTGAATTTGGTAGTGACTTATGACAAACAATGCCTGTGTGGGTCCACGTCGTATAGACACTAATCCTCGGCAATCTTCGGTATTTTTAAAATGTTCACAGAATTTTTTAAGGATTTTATTACCAAATTCTTTCCAAATGGTGGAGGGTATTCGACCCGACCGAACTTACTTACTACTAGAATAAGTTTAGAGTTGTTCGAATTGGTCATCTTTGGCACGAATTATGGCCTTCAAACGGCCAATTAAACCGCACCACACGCTGCTCGAGTGTTGCTCGGCGGTATTTTTGGCCCATTCCCGGCGTTTACGTGAGGTGATCGACACTTTCGTATTTTTTAGTGCCAATCTTGCTTTTCAAAATAATCCTGAGATTTTGATGGCCATTGTACGCTGGAAATGAAGGGAGGAACCTCATGTTATAACCATTCTTGGGTGGCGCGTGCTGAGTGAGATGGTGCTGAGTCCTGTTGGAATGTCCAAGGTCTGCGGCCAAAATAATTGCGTGCCCAAGGCTGATTTATTGTGATGCCACGTCTGATTAATACGTGCGGAGAGCGACCGTCGGCTGTTATGGCGGCCCACACCATCACCATAGCCGGCGCTTGGGTTCTGGTGGCCAACCGAAGCTGCACATTTTCAGCTGACATCTTTGGCAAGTAAACACGATCATTTTGTTTGTTTACAAACTGCTGGGAAACGAATGTTTTCTCATCGGAGAACCCCAATTTGGCAGTTCACCACTTTCAGCCAAGCGAAGCAACTCTTTAGCTCTTTAGAGTCTATTTATACCCTACACCACAAGGTGGTCAGGGTATTACGTCTTTGTGCATTTGTTTGTAACAGGCAAAAGGAAACGAGATAGACCCATAGTTACTTTTGATGATCTGCATAGAATCACATTCTGAGTCGATTTATGCATATCTGTCCGTCCGTCTGTCTGTCTGTCCGTCCGTCCGTCTATCCATGTATTTTTGTAAACAAAGTACAGTTCGCATTTATTGCCCGATCCAGATGAAATTTTGCACAAATCATTTGTTTGGCCCAAGGACGAACCCTATTGAAATTTGAGATAATCGGTGAAAATTTAGATATAGCCGTCATATATATCTTCGTCCGATATGCCTTTTATTGTGCACCAAACGTCTAATATTTGCCCAAATGGGAAGGAATTTGGCACATACGACCGAATTGAGTCTAGAAGGTAGTATGCCAATTTTGGTGAAGATCGGTTCAGATATAGCTACAGCTCCCATATATATTGTTCATCCGATTTGTTATTTTTGTCCTCCGCAGCCGTAATATGCACTCTGTAACAACAATATTTGGGGAAATATAGCAAATACAGCTCAGAAATACTTTTGGTAAATTTTATCGAGATCGGTTCATATTTGGATATAGCTCCCAAAATGTCTAATATTTGTCCAAATGGGATGGACTTTGACATTTAGGACCGAATTTAGTCTAGAAGCTAGAATGTCAAATTTGGTGAAGATCGGTTCAGATAAAGCTATAGCTCCCATATATATTGTTCATCCGATTTTTTATATTTGTTACCCACAGCCGTAATATGCTCTCCGTAACAACGATATTCAGGGAAATATATCAAATACAGCTCAGAAATATCTTTGCCAAATTTTATCGAGATCGGCTCAGATTTGGATGTAGCTCCCATATATATTTTTATCCGATTTCAAATTAAAAAAACAACTTTTAATTGTTATGCGGAGCTCTATTAAATTAGAAAAGTGGTGTAGGTCGGCTCCGCCCGTGTAAAGTCGGCTCCGCCCGACTTTAGGACTTTCTTTACTGGTTTCTTTCTGTTGCGGTGTAAGTTCTTGCGCTTTTTGGAATTTCAATGGCTTTACCCCGAGCTCATTTTTCAATATTTGCCGAATGGATATTGCAATATGTTCTGCTCACGAGCCATTTTTCGGCCACTGCGACGCGGGTTTCGATCAAGTCGCTTCTTTACTTTTCGAACCGAAATTTTTGCTGATGTTGCTGTTTTCTTCCGTCCACTTCCTTGACGTCGGGCAACGCTACCGGTATCACGGTAACGAGCGATGGTACGAGACACAAAAGATTTATTCACATTTAAATGCTGGAGTGCTCTAACGATAGCCACTTGAGAATTTTCAGCCAAATATAAAGAGCCTAAACCCTATCACGCTTGAATTCAATCACGAATAACTTTTTTCTGGAAAATACTCACCAAAGTGCTTTTGTACGCTTGTGCACAATATAATGAACTGCCACTGGAATAATTTTAATAGCTGTCGGACGAGTGGCTTAGGAATGACAGCAGTCTGAAGTTGGTTGCAGTTGTTTCATCTTACCCTTTAAAAGTAGTCATTTAACTTCTTTAAATAAAAAATAAGCACTACTTTTCATGGAACAAAACAAAACAAAAACGAGATGGCAAACGAGAATGTGTCTTCAAATATTACGGTATATTTTGTACAAATACAACAACATCGCTTCCAATGTTAAATATTTATGGAGCAAAGATGCTTGTGTGCTATTTCGGAGATAGATTGAGTACTCACTATGCAGGCTATGCAAAAAAAAAAAAAAAAAAAAAAACATAATAAATGTCATTTACAATTTTTGGCATTCCCAAGAAACATGTGAAAACAAGCCAAAAATAAGTTGCATGGACAGATTTGACTTGTGGTGATGGCTCACAAAAAAAGCTAAAAAATGTTATAACCGCATAGAAAAATGGAGCATTTGGATTTTAACTGTGGGACTATGGTGAAATATAATCTATGTTACATGAGGGCCCATAAGTTTATTTTTTGAAAAATCGAGAGGAAGAGAGAGTGTGAGAGAGCAAGGATTAAGGTCTCGTTTCTTGAGGACTATAAAAAAACGAGTAAAAAAGTATCTGTCCGTTTTGCCGACTGATGTATACCCTCAATAAAGGATTATTTACAAATATTTTGACTTCTGTTATGATTATTCAAATGTTTAACCCCTTATGGAGTAGGTTCCGAAGGAATGTGCCAATATTGACCATTTCGTATCGGACCTAAATAAATATTGTTTCAATATTGCGACGTGCCAGGTTTGGACTATATTGGTAACTTCCTTCACTTTACATGACATATATGATAATTTTTAGAAAATTTTAACATGTGCGTGGGGTACCAGATATAGCCGACCAAAGTATTTTAATGCCATGCTTCATCTAATACAGATAAAAATATTGGTATGGGCAGAATTACAAGAAACCCGAACATTTATATCCAATTTTATGCGGAATCATAAATTTCATATTAATCTCAGGTTTCTGGTAGAGAGAAATATTTCGACATTGCAAGTTGTAAATAATCTCTGACTTGTTTCGCAAGTTATGACAGATAAAGGTGTTGAATATTGTGAACCTTTGTGAGTGAGGTACCAGAAGGGGTTCACATATATATATTATCTGCACAACAGATATTGTATTAGCAAACATTTTTGTATGTGTAAAATTTGAAGAGTTTGTTTTTCATAATCTTGAACTACGGGCAGGTAGCAAAAGAAATGGTCCGGTCTCTACCATCTTTATAACAGATCTTGTGTTGATGAAAATAAAATCGTATTTTAATTTCGAAATCGGATATTAATTTCGCTTTTTATTTGTTGGATAAGGTACCAGAAGAAATGGTCCGATCTCTACAGTTTTTATAACAGTATAAATGGAATCGGATATTAATTTTACGCTTTGTGAGCTCAATGAATTTTCGAAATTTCGACATTTTGTGGATCAGAAGGAGTGGACCGATATATTCCATCTTAACACCAGATCTTGGGGTTATAAAAATATAAGGATGATGATTTTAAGATAATCGGATTCTTACATTTTATAAGAGTTGTAATTATTTACCTTTTGTGGGGGAGATACCTGAGGGAGTGGACCGATATTGTCGATTTTTGCACCTGGCATAGAAATGACGCAGATATTCGGATTTGCAAAGTTGGAACAAAATCGGATTATTGCTTCTCTTTCTGAACATTTTGACATTAACAAGGTTGACAACTTGACCTTGGTTTAACAAAATTATTGGCATGTGTGAAATTTGAAGATAATCGGACTCTTACATCACATTTTACAAGAGTTGTAATTATTCAAAATTTTGACCCTTTGGGAGGTACCAGGAGGAGTGGACCAATAGTGCCCATCTATGAACTCGATCTAAGTTTGACAATAATATCACGATGTACCAACTTTGGATCAAATCGGATACTCACTTCGAGAGTTATCGTGCGCAGACAGACGGACTGACGGATCGCTAGATCGACTTGAAATGTTCTGAAACGGATTTGCTCCAAAGAGACCTAGGGTCTAAAACAGTTATTGGTTTATTTGAATATATTTTGACTTGCGTATTCAAACTGTTGACTCTTTATGGGTGGAGGTTCCAAAGGAGTGAGTCAATATTGTCCCTTTGTGTGGGAGATACCAAACGGGGTGGTCCGATATATATCATATTCACACCAGAACTTGTGTTAATAGAAATATTAAGATGTGTTAAATTTGAAGGGATTCGGATGCTAACCGGTCTAAAACCGTTAATTCGATGAGGCCCTTTTTTCCATATCAAATAATATATATACCCATTGTAGCCATATGACTGAAGGTATAATAACTTGGAGAACTTTTCACAAACTTTTTATTATTAAATCCACTTGGAATTTTCCACACCCCGTACAGGCTATTGAAGAGTAAAATTATAAGAAAATCTGCAACTAATTCAGATATTAGCTAAAAAGTGCCAGTCAATTTGCCAGCAGATACATACCCTCAGCATTTGGCCTTGTATTTATGTCTACCCTTTTTGGGACCCACAATAAAGGTTGGACCTATGTAGGTCTTAAACTGAATCTAATGTTCATTACAATGTTCGATTTTGAAAGTGAACTGGGATATATTTTCGAATATTATGAGTTATCATTATCCAAAGTATTGACCCTTTGTGAAAACCCATCTGGGTTACAAATATTAGGATTTGCAAAATTTGAACACAATCGGATGAACCTTCCACTTGCTATGAGATGTCCTATTTTTGATAGAGAGGGGGGTGTACCAGACCACCACAAAGGAGTGGACTGATATCGGATACTACCTTCTAGAGTTATCGTGCGCACCATACGGACGGACGACTCAAATTGTCTCGAAACGCATTTCGTCGAAAAGAAACCATTATTTCGAGGCTATAAAAATGAAGAGTTAATTCTAAAATTTTCAAATTCATATGTCGAGGACCTATTTTATCAAGTTTCAGAATTCAGAAATCTACACCAAATTTCCAGGTTTTTCCCAAAAATCACATATATACTATTAGTGGGTACTACAGCCCCTATATAACGATATCTCCCTATATTCTGTACTTTGATGATTTTAGGGATTTTATTCGTATATCGTCACCTCAATGAAATGTTTATAGAACCTCCAATACCTACCCAAAAAATATAAAAAGCGACTGTCACATAACCTACTGTTCATTTCGGCATACCATCAACTGTACATCGTACAAAACACGATTGGAATTCACAACGAAAACAACAACCGAATGTTCTCAACAATTTAGCTAACAAACATGCAAAAGTTGCAAGCAACAAAAACAAACACATCTACCCTGGCAAATAAAGCAAAAACGTGAATTGGTCCAAGCGGAACACAACAGCAATGCTTTTACCAACAAGCGGATGTACACAAATGTCTACAAAAAATTAAGCATATACGAATATTGGAAAGGCATCTGTCATAAAGAAATGGAGCAGGGCAACAATTTGGAACAACATGAACGCCACGAAATAATTTACTACGGCCGCTGGGAGCCGAAACCCAAACCGAAATGTAAACGAACAAACAATTTTAAACGAAAAAAAAATAAAAACAACAACCGAACAAATACCTACTTTTCAGGAAAAGAATGGATTACCTCGGCATGTGCTACAAAAAACGCAACTTAAATATTTGGAAGTCTCTGTAAGGGAGAGGATATACCAATTATATTTCTATGGAAAGACGTAAGAAGACCTACAGGTCTCCCATGAGTAAAATTTTTAGCCTCTCATAAGAATTGGCCGTGATTTTCTGCGAAAAGACTTTCTGGTCTCCTGTAGCCAGACCTCAGAAGTCGAGAAGATACTCCATTTCTTCTATGCGAAGACCTTCGGATCTGCCATGAGAAAACCTTCTGGTCTGCCATGAGAAGACCTTCTGGTCTGCAATGAGAAGAATTTCCGGACTAATATGAGAAGACTTTCGGTCTGCCATGAGAGACCTTCTGGTTTTGCTTCCGGTCTTCTATGAGAAGACCTTCGGGTCTTCTACGAGATGACCTTCGGGTCTTCTACGAGAAGACCTTCGGGTCTTCTACGAGAAGACCTTCGGGTCTTCTACGAGAAGACATTCGGGTCTTCTACGAGAAGACCTTCGGGTCTTCTACGAGAAGGCCTTCGGGTCTTCTACGAGAAGACTTTTGGGTCTTCTATGAGAAGATCTTCTGGCCTTCTATGAGAAGACCTTCGGGTCTTCTATGAGAAGACCTTCTAGTCTTCTTTGAGAAGACCTTCTGGTCTTCTATGAGAAGACCTTCTGGTCTTCTATGAGAAGACTTTCTGGTCTTCTATGAGAAGACCTTCGGGTGTTCTATGAGAAGACCTTCGGGTGTTCTATGAGAAGACCTTCGGGTGTTCTATGAGAAGACCTTCGGGACTTCTTTGAGAAGACCTTCGGGTCTCCTATGAGAAGACCTTCGGGTCTTCTATGAGAAGACCTTCGGGTCTTCTATGAGAAGACCTTCGGGTCTCCTATGAGAAGACCTTCGGGTCTTCTATGAGAAGACCTTCGGGTCTTCTATGAGAAGACCTTCGGGTCTTCTATGAGAAGACCTTCGGGTCTTCTATGAGAAGACCTTCGGGTCTTCTATGTAAACAGCTTCGGGTCTTCTAGGAGAAGACCACCTTCTGGTCTTCTAGGAAAAGACCACCTTCTGGTCTTCTAGGAAAAGACCACCTTCTGGTCTTCCAGGAGAAGACCACCTTCTGGTCTTTTAGGAGAGGACCTTCGGGTCTTCTATGAGAAGACCTTCGGGTCTTCTATGAGAAGACCTTCTGGCCTGTCATAAAAGACCTTCTTCTGGTCCTCAATGAGAAGACCTTCGGGTCTCCTATGAGAAGACCTTCGGGTCTTCTATGAAAAGACCTTCGGGTCTTCTCAGAGAAGACCACCTGCTGGTCTTCTATGAGAAGATCACCTTCTGGTCTTCTATGAGAAGTCCTTCTGATATTCTAGAGGAAGACCTCCTTCTCTTCTAAAGGAAGACCTTCTGTTCTTCTATGAGAAGACCTTCTGGTCTTCTATGAGAAGACCTCTGGTCTTCTATGACAAGACCTTCTGATTTTCTTTAAGAGGACCTTCTGGCCTTTTATCTGAAAACCTAATTTCACTTCTTTGCATTGATAACCTTAAATTCAACTCCCATTTACCATTTGCCAATATATTTTTTTAAATTCCATTTTTCATCATCGACCTGCCTGCACCCCTGCTTACTACTTACTTGCTTTCCTAAGAAAACGGCAACACAACGCCAATAAACCGAACGCCCCAAAATTTGCATCAATAAGTATGTAAATTGTACAAATGTTCCATAACCGAAAACATATCCACCCACTAACTAACGAACTAACCAACCAAACAACCAATTCCCAGTAAATATAAATGTTAATATATGTATTTCGGAATGTATGAAAACGTATATATGTATTTGAACGAACGCACACAATCAAGTATGTGTGTTATACATACTTACGGCAGATATTTAAGGAAGGAAACAAACGAGCTATCGAATAAAAGACCAAGTCAAACAATTCTAATACCCAAACATGGGTGGTTTTTAACGCGAAAACAAAATATTAAAGCTGCCCTCATTAGGGAGAGCCTTAAAGTTTTTTTTTTTTTTTTTTTTTTTTTTTTTTGCATTAAATCGAAAATCTTCCTCAGAAGGAAAAATGCTAGCCAAACAAAAATTTGAAGACATCGAAATATCACAAAAAAATGTCAAAGGCAAGAAAGGCCTTTTCCTTTGCTTTTGACAGCGATGAAATGGAGGCTATAACACTGGGCAACAAAAATGCATACATTTTTATGGTAATAAAGCTATAAAAAATAGACAGGATGAATATTTGTTGCAGATCCTACTGGCCATGAATTTATAGGCCCGTGGGTCTACTATTGGTAGAACTATTGAATAGGGCTCAGAATATGTGTAACTGAACATTTATGGTAAGAATTACATATTTTCGGGTCAGTAGGAGAAATCGATCTCTCGCGTCTCTTGGCCTTCTTTTAGATTCCAGACCCTACTTCTAAAAAAAAAAAATCCAAAAAATAAATAAACGTATCTGGAATATCAGAAAACTAGTTGGCATTGATTTAGAAGATCTCTGTTATATTAAGCCTCGTGATTGTCATAATTGCATAATTATTTTCGTCCACGGGGAATACTGTTGCTTAAAATTTCTGCTCATTTTTGGACAAACTTTCTGGACTTTTTTAATGAGTCATTCAATGGAAAAATTTTTGCGATCCTCTAGAGTAATATTTTTCGGTCTTCTAAGAGAAATCCTTTATGAATATGACACAAAAACATGCTTGATAAAATGGGATGGGCCTATCTGCCGAATATGAGAATACCTTAAGGTATTCTGTGGTATGAGGATCTTATAAATATTTCAAGTTATTATTCGGTACATTGGTAGCTCGTGAATGTATAATTCTTATAGAAGGGTTCAAAGCCATCTTAGGAAGAAGCCCTATTATCTTCTTAGAGAAGAGTTCATGATCTTTTTAGAGTAGAGTTTCTTAGAGAAGAGTTTAAGATTTTCTTGGAAGATCTTGGAGAAGAGATCAAAATCTTCTTAGAGATGACTTTAAAGTCTTCATATAGAAGAGCTTGAGATCTTCTTACAGTTGAGCTTAAGATTTTCTTATAGAAGATCTTAATTGTTCTTAGAGAAGAGAACAAGATCTTCCTGGAGAAGAGTTAAATTCTTCGTAGAGAAGATCTCAAGGTCTTCGTGGAGAAGAGCTCAAGGTATTCGTGGAGAAGAGCTCAAGTTTTTTGTGGAAAATAGCTCAATTTCTTCGTTGGGAAGAGCTCAAGGTCTTCGTTCTTCTTGGGAAGAGCTCAATGTCTTCTTGGAGAAGAGCTCAAGGTCTTCGTGGAGAAGAGCTCAAGGTCTTTGTAGAGAAGAGCTCAAGGTCTTCGTAGAGAAGAGCTCAAGGTCTTCGTAGAGAAGAGCTCAAGGTCTTCGTAGAGAAGAGCTCAAGGTCTTCTTGGAGAAGAGCTCAAGGTCTTCGTGGAGAAGAGCTCAAGGTCTTCTTGGAGAAGAGCTCAAGGTCTTCGTGGAGAAGAGCTCAAGGTCTTCTTGGAGAAGAGCTCAAGGTCTTCGTGGAGAAGAGCTCAAGGTGTTCGTGGAGAAAAGCTCAAGGTCTTCGTGAAGAAGAGCTCAAGGTCTTCGTGGAGAAAATCTGAAGATATTCTTAGAGAAGAGCTCAAGGTCTTCGTAGAGATGAGCTCAAGGTCTTCGTAGAGATGAGCTCAAGGTCTTCGTAGAGATGAGCTCAAGGTCTTCGTAGAGATGAGCTCAATGTCTTCGTAGAGATGAGCTCAAGGTCTTCGTAGAGATGAGCTCAAGGTCTTCGTAGAGAAGAGCTTAAGATCTTCGTAGAGAAGAGCTTAAAATATTCCTAGGGAAGGACTTAGCATCTTGTTAGAGAAGATCTTAAGATCTTCTTATGGAAGATCTCAAGGTCTTGGTTGAGAAGAGCTCAAGGTCTTCGTAGAGAAGAGCTCAAGGTCTTCTTGGAGAAGAGCTCAAGGTCTTCGTGGAGAAGAGCTCAAGGTCTTCTTGGAGAAGAGCTCAAGGTCTTCGTGGAGAAGAGCTCAAGGTCTTCGTGCAGAAGAGCTCAAGGTCTTCGTGGAGAAAAGCTCAAGGTCTTCGTGAAGAAGAGCTCAAGGTCTTCGTGGAGAAAAGCTCAAGGTCTTCGTGAAGAAGAGCTCAAGGTCTTCGTGAAGAAGAGCTCAAGGTCTTCGTAGAGATGAGCTCAAGGTCTTCGTAGAGATGAGCTCAAGGTCTTCGTAGAGATGAGCTCAAGGTCTTCGTAGAGATGAGCTCAAGGTCTTCGTAGAGATGAGCTCAAGG
This sequence comes from Musca domestica, assembly GCF_030504385.1. Classification (NCBI taxonomy): domain Eukaryota; kingdom Metazoa; phylum Arthropoda; class Insecta; order Diptera; family Muscidae; genus Musca; species Musca domestica. The sequence goes on along the minus strand of NW_026712207.1, from coordinate 5,674,335 downwards.
TCTTCGTAGAGATGAGCTCAAGGTCTTCGTAGAGAAGAGCTTAAGATCTTCGTAGAGAAGAGCTTAAAATATTCCTAGAGAAGGGCTTAGCATCTTGTTAGAGAAGATCTTAAGATCTTCTTATAGAAGATCTCAAGGTCTTGGTGGAGAAGAGCTCAAGGTCTTCGTGAAGAAGAGCTCAAGGTCTTCGTGAAGAAGAGCTCAAGGTCTTCGTGAAGAAGAGCTCAAGGTCTTCGTAGAGATGAGCTCAAGGTCTTCGTAGAGAAGAGCTTAAGATCTTCGTAGAGAAGAGCTTAAAATATTCCTAGAGAAGGGCTTAGCATCTTGTTAGAGAAGATCTTAAGATCTTCTTATAGAAGATCTCAAGGTCTTTGTTGAGAAGAGCTCAAGGTCTTCGTAGAGAAGAGCTCAAGGTCTTCTTGGAGAAGAGCTCAAGGTCTTCTTGGAGAAGAGCTCAAGGTCTTCTTGGAGAAGAGCTCAAGGTCTTCGTGGAGAAGAGCTCAAGGTCTTCGTGGAGAAGAGCTCAAGGTCTTCTTGGAGAAGAGCTCAAGGTCTTCGTGGAGAAGAGCTCAAGGTCTTCGTGGAGAAGAGCTCAAGGTCTTCGTGGAGAAAAGCTCAAGGTCTTCGTGAAGAAGAGCTCAAGGTCTTCGTGGAGAAAAGCTCAAGGTCTTCGTGAAGAAGAGCTCAAGGTCTTCGTAGAGATGAGCTCAAGGTCTTCGTAGAGATGAGCTCAAGGTCTTCGTAGAGATGAGCTCAAGGTCTTTGTAGAGATGAGCTCAAGGTCTTCGTAGAGATGAGCTCAAGGTCTTCGTAGAGAAGAGCTTAAAATATTCCTAGAGAAGGGCTTAGCATCTTGTTAGAGAAGATCTTAAGATCTTCTTATAGAAGATCTCAAGGTCTTGGTGGAGAAGAGCTCAAGGTCTTCGTAGAGAAGAGCTCTAGTTCTTCTTGGGGAAGAGCCAAAGATCTTCTTAGGAAGAGCTCAAGGTTTTCGTGGAGAAGAGCTCAAATTCTTCGTGGAAAAGAGCTCAAAGTCTTCGTAGAGAAAAGCTCAGGGTCTTCGTGGAGAAGAGCTCACATTGAAATCCTCAAATTCTTCGAGAAAAATGTGGAGAAGAGCGATTTAACGGCGATGCACAGGCCTCCTACTTTTTTCTCTATTTTCAAAATCAGCCAAGCTTTCTTGTCAGTATTGAAAAAGTCACTTTTGTCGCATACTGTAATCCAATATGATTTTTAAAATCTCTTCAGAATATAGGGATAGAAATTCGAAACAATTTGACCTCCAAACATTTCCCAATATCCTGTGCACTACTAACAATTTCTGTGGAAAAGAAAAAATGGGTTGCATGGTGCCATCAACGGAAACAGCATCTTAAAATGTCTAACAAAACGACAACAAATACATACTAACTCTCTCACACCCACACACACAACCCAACAGTCATTGATACAAAAAGGCTAGCAGACAAACACTAAACACTCTTAAACAAGTCAAGTCGGCTTTAAGTATACACTCACAATCATACACTTTAACCCGCTGGCTTCATTCTATTCTTCCTTTCCAGCTGGCCCAACCATTTTGGTTGGGCATCTATGCCATAGCTGTGTGAGTGTATGTGTGTGTGTGTGTGTGTGTGTGTGTGTGTGTTGTGGACGAAAATAAATAAAGCCCAAATAAAAACAGACTGTTTAAATTTTAAACAAGCTGTGAAACATTGACTACAATTTTACTGCCAACACACAGAAGAAGAAGAAGAAGAAAAAAGTGGAGAAAAATAAACAAAACAATGAATAACGTTTGGAGCTGAAACACTACTACCCATACAAACAAACACGCGCACACATACAGTTCAGAAGCAGCCCATTTCTGACTTGAAGAGCAAAGCACGAAAAACGTAAAATTTAAGGCAAATTCTCTTCTCTCCATAGTGAAATTAAGAATGATACCAAAACACAGCCATACAAACGAGCACACACGTACATACCTACACCCTGACAATGGCATAGACACACACGCACACACTCGCACACTCACTCAGCTGTTGAAAAGAGGTCACATTACTGTGATATTGGCTGAAAGGAAAAAAAAAAACGAGCAAAAAAAGCTGGAAGTTCAGCCGGGCTGAACTTTGAATACCCTCCACCATTTGGTACAAATTTGGGAATTTTCGAAAAAATAAAATCCGTTAAAAATTCTGTTAAAATCTTAAAAATAGCGAAAGTGGCCGTATATTAGGGTCTATACGACGACGTGGACCGGCATAGGTAATCTTTGTCACAAGCTATTACAATATTCAAATGCTAAATTTGAAAAAGATCGGTGTATAATGTAGCTGAAATCATTAAAATACCGAATGAAGGGAGGTACCATGGGGGTTATAAAATGTGGACCTGCACAGATAATTTTCTGTCTTAGGCTGTAGTATCCATTACGAACTAAAAATACAAAATATGAAATAATTCCGGTTAATAATGTCGCCAAAATCATCAAAATACCGAATATTGGGAGGTACCGTTATATGGGGGACCTGCACATGCAATTTTCAGTCATAGGCTGTAGTATCCATTACGAACTTCAAATGCGAAATTTGAAATAGTTCCGGTAAATAATGTCGCTAAAATCATAAAAATACCGAATATAGGGAGGTACCGTCATATGGGGGCTATGCGAAAACTTGGACATACATGGCTCATTTTCTGTCTTATGCTGTGGCATCCTTTACGAACTTCAAATACTAAATTTAAAATAGTTCCGGCAAATAATGTCGCTAAAATCATCGAAATACCGAATATCGGTAGGTACCGTTATATGGGGGCTATACGAAGACGTGGACCTACATGGTTCATTCTCCGTCATATGATGTAGTATCCATTACGAACTTCAAATACCAATTTTGAAACAATTCCGGTTAATAATGTCGCTAAAATCATCAAAATACCGAATATCGGGAGGTACCGATATATGGAGGCTATACAAAGACGTGGACCTGCACAGACAATTTTCCGTCATAGGCTGTAGTATCTATTTCGAACTTCAAATACCAAATTTGAAACAATTCCGGTGAAAAATATCGCTAAAATCATCAAAATACCGAATATCGGGAGGTACCGTTATATGGGGGCTATACGAAGACGTGGACCTACATGGCTCATTTTCTGTTATATGCTGTAGTATCAATTACGAACTTTAAATACCAATTTTGAAATAATTCCGGTTAATAATGTCGATAAAATCATCAAAATACCGAATATCGGGAGTTACTGTTATATGGGGCCTATACGAAGACGTGGACCTACATAGCTCACTTTTTGTCTTATGATGTGGTATCCATTACGAGCTTCAAATACCAAATTTAAAACAATTCCGATAAATAATGTCGCTAAAATCATCGAAATACCGAATATCGGGAGGTACCGTTATATGGGGGCTATACGAAGACGTGGACCTACACAAATAATTTTCTGTCATAGGCTAAAGTATTTATTACGAGCTTCAAATACCAAATTTGAAACAATTCCGGTAAATAATGTCGCTCAAATCATCAAAATACCGAATATCGGGAGGTACCGTTATATGGGGGCTATACGAAGACGTGGACCTACATGGCTCTTTTTCTTTTTTATGCTGTAGTATCTATTATGAACCTCAAATACCAAATTTGAAATAGTTCTGGTAAATAATGTCGCTAAAATCATCGAAATACCGAATATTGTGAGGTTCCGTTAAATGGGGGCTATACGAGAACGTGGATCTACATCCCCCATTTTCAATATCAAAAGTCTTGCAGACATAATACACATTTGAGTAAATTTTTATCAACTTGCTTCATTTCGTTCGGAAGCTAGAGTGATTTCCACAGACGGTCAGACGGACGGATATTGCTAAATCGACATAGAATTTTATGCAGATCAAGAATCTGTATATACTTTCTTGGGTCTGACATGAGTGTTTCGAGGTATTACAAACGGAATAACAAAGTTAATATACCCTCCATACTAGGGTGGAAGTTATAACAACAACACTGAAGGCAGCCCAAGCAGCATCAGCAGCAGCTGTAGAGTAGTAGGCAGCAACAACCACAACAAAAACACAAAGAAAGAAGAGGAAAACGAACCAAACAAAATAATGCCAAACACACGCACAGACATAGGCACAGGCACAGCAAACGTTTGGCAGAAACATAAAGTCGATTTCGACAAAACGACAGGCGAACGAACGTAAAGATGCTGTTTATGTTTTGTAATTTCCATACGAAAACAGAATTTTGGTTATGGCAATGCTACGCACAAACGCACACACACAGGGACACACATATACATACAAACACACACACGTACACACAACCATCCATTGAGTCAATATTCCATTTTTAGGAGGCAGCATTTATTTTCTGGTTTGGTAGCCAGCCAAACGCACTGGGGAACTCAATTACACACACATACTTTTACACAGAGAAGCAATACACATACACACATCCACACACACACACACTCACTCACTCGCTCGCTGGCGCGTTTATACAATTTTAAAAATTCATTTTTATGGTGATTTGTACTTTGCGATAAGCAAATGAGGATAATATTAATGTTAAGTAATTAGTTTGTTGATGGCAGCCGACACACACAATAGAATGGCGTTTCCTTTTGAACGGCGACGGGAGCGATGCTGCCAAAAACTGATGCTGCGGGAAAACGGAATTGGGAAATCGTGGTTGTGGGGTGACGGGGTGGAGGGTATGAATATGGAAGTAAGCATTAATGTCAATTATGCAGTCTTTTCGGCTCCAAACTCCATTCATTTCAATTTCCATTAATACAAAACGCACGCACACACACACGCACGCACACCCAATGATAAGCCTCATTTTCCATTGGCCAGCCAGCCATTGTTGGCCAGGCAAAGTCCACACAAATCCTCAATTCCAAGTACATGTTGTACAATGGTCAACAACAAGTTTGTCGTATTCGTTGTCAATCTTTCTTCGTTTATTGTCTTCAGTCTGTCATTCTTTTAGTGGCTATTTGTTGTTGTCGTGGTTGCTACTGCTGTTGTTGTCGTTGGATTGGTCTATTGGCTCACAGCTCAACGCTGACGGCCACAATCAAGGCTTTCAAATGAAATTCTCAAAATGTCACGAAACACACGACAGGTGTTTATTTAAGTGTCAAGTTAACAATAAATTGAACACGCATGGTCTCAGGGTCATTCATTAAGGATATTAGCAAAAAAAAAAACATGAAAATTCAAAGGCGTCGACGAAATTTAAATAATGGTCAAAATATAGCTGTGCACAAAATTTGGAATTGGAAAAATGGGGGGTCACATGGTGAAAGGAATGGAAATAACACTTTACTAGAATTTATACAGAAGTTCTCCGAAAAACGCTTTAAGTTTAAATTTTGCAAGCATTTAATATTGAGAGTATATAACAGGCAGAATTTTTAAATACCTCCACCATAAGGGTAAACAAAAATTTAAAAATATATGTATTTATTGCGAATAATTATACCCTACACCACATAGTGGTGTCTGCATTTGTTTGGAGAAGGAAGCGATATAGACCCATAGATACTTTTGAGGGTCTTCATAGAATCACTTTCTGAGTCGATTTATGCATGTCAATCCGTCTATCCTTCTATTCTTGTGAACAAAATGCATGTCGCACTTATTACCCGATTGAGATGAAATTTTGCAGCAATATTTGTTTGACCCAAGGATGAACCCTATTGAAATTGGACGTAATCGGAACAGATATAGATATAGCTCTCACAGATTTCGAGTAAATCGCGCACTTATTGGCTAATATAAGTCTAAATTACCTGTTTTTTTTTCTTGTTTTTACATCCCACCGACTTCAGTCTAGAAGCAAGTAAATCAAAGTTGGAGAAAATCGCTTCAGATATAGATATAGCCCCCATATGTATGTTTCATCCGATTTGGGGTTATAAGTGCCTCACTTGAGTAATATGCACACCGAAAGAATGATATTTGGTACCAAACATCAGATACTGCTCGAAAATACCTCTGTCAAGTTTTATCGAGGTCGGTTCAGGTAAGGATAGAGCTCCCACATATATCTTCATCCGATATCAGGTTTATTGTGCATTGAATGACTAATATCAGCCCAAATGGCAATTACGACTGGATTTATCCTATAAACCAATGCTTCAAATTTCGTGAAAATGGTTTCGGATGTAGCTATAGGTTCCACATACAGGGTGAGATAAAAAAGCGCAACAAAGTCAAACGCCATAATTTTTACACTTTTGTTTTTTTTAATGTTTTTGAAATGTCGGAAATAGCATCAAATTATAGTATAAGTTCAGATTTGTTCGAATTGGTCACCTTTGGCACGAATTATGGCCTTCAACTGGCCAATGAAACCGTCACACGCTGCCCGAATGCTGCTCTACGGTATATTGGCCTATTCTCGGCGAAGCGCTTGTTTGAGGTGATCAACATTTTGGTATTTTTTAGTGCCAACATTGCTTTCCAGACACAATAGTCAAATGGATTGGTATCCGGAGATTTTGGTGGCCATTGTGCGCTGGAAATGAAGCGAGGAACCTCATTTTGAAATCATTCTTGGGTGGCGTGTGCTGAGTGCGACGGTGCTGAGACCTGTTGAAATGTGCAAGGTCTGCGGCTAAAATGTTTGCGTGCCAAAGTCATTAATACACCCTCCAGAATATTTTCGCGATAATATTCGGCATTTATTCTGATACAAGCTCATTTTTCAATATTTGCCGAATGAAATATTGCGATATGCTCATCTCACGAGCCATTTTTGGCCAGTGCACTATGGGTTTTTTTACGTTTATTTTGGCATAAACTCTAATTTCAAAGCTATTGAATTGAAATTTGGTTTATATGCATTTTTTATGCTTCCAAGATGACCTACCAATTTTCATATGATTTGGGGCACTATTTCATATAGCTGCTATATAGCCGATCTGGCCGATTTGACCCAACTTTTTTGTTTATGAAGCTATTGAAGTGAAATTTGGTTTGTATTAATTTTTTATACCCCAAAGATGACTTACGAATTTTCATATGATTTGGGGCACTATTTCATATAGCTGCTATATAGCCGATTTGGCCTATTTGACCCAACTTTTTTATTTATGAAGCTATTGAAGTGAAATTTGTTTGGTATACATTTTTTATTCTCCCAAGATGACCTACGAATTTTCATATGATTTGGGGCACTATTTCATGTAGCTGCTATATAGCCGATCTGGCCGATCGGCTATGATGATTTGGAGAAACATACTGCTCATTCATTACAATAATTATACTTTTGCTAAGCCATTTTGAATGTTTAGTTTTAAATCGCTCTAGTTTACGGATGCACTTTGGCAAATGCTTTTTTATATAATTAACAAAATCTTTCACTTGTTTTGATATCAAACGCATTTGGTCTTCATTTAAACTGATATTATTGATATTCTGTAACACATATTTCACAAGTGCATCTTCTGAGCGATTGTTGCTTCTCCAAATTTCAATAAGCGCTGCATGGACAAACACATGTTTATCTGCAAAACACGTGTTGGCACAAAATAGAACAAAAAAGGCTAGTTACTCATTAATTAACACACTTTTGTTAATAACTTGGCATTTATACCTTTTTGCAATGCTTTGCCATTCACAAGTTACACTCCACGGAACACAACTACAATTTATAGATTTTATATAAAGCTATACATAAACGAAACAATTCACAGTATTACAACAACAGACAATTATGACAAAAAGGGCACCTCGTCTTAATTGTACATACCTGCACTAACGTTTTCCATAATTACACATTTTATTTTTTTCAATTTTGTCAAATCAGAAGCACTTGAACTTAGCTGATCTTTACCGCCAGTTGTACCAAATCAAAGTGACTTTCAAACAGCTGACTTTAAAAGCTCGCCAGCAAAAAAGGGTTGCCACCCGTATTGATATTAAACATTTTTTTTTCTAATGTGGGTATCTACATTTAGGAAATCAGTTAAATTTCAAAATATGAAACCAAAAAAAAAATGACTTTATGCCAAAAAATCATGCTTTTTACCCATAGTGCAGTGGCTTAGAAATGACAGCAGTCTGAAATTGGTTGCAGTTTTTTCATCTCACCCTGTATGGGAGCCATATCCAAATCTCAACCGATTTCAATATATTTTGGAAATTTTGGATTTGAAGACTCTGCATACAAAATGGCCCCATAGAACTTTACCTCCACTCATTCGAAAATTTGATGATTTATTTCACACTTTTCACCGGAGTTGTTTCAAATTTGGTATTTAAAGTTCGTAATGGATACTAAAGTATATGACGGAAAATTGTCTATGCTGGTTCACGTCTTCGTATAGCCCCCATATAACTGTATCCCACGATATTCGGTACTTTGTTGATTTTAGCGACATTATTCACCGAAATTCTTTCAAATTTGTAATTTGATGTTCGTAGTAGATACTACAGCCTATGACAGAAAATTGTCTGTGCAGGCCCAGTTCTTCGTATAGCCCCCATATAACGGTACCTCCCGATATTCGGTATTTTGATGATTTTAGCACATTATTCACCGATTTTTTTTTTTTTTTTTGTTAAGTTTCGCATTTGAATATTGTAATGGCTTATGACAAAAGTTACCTATGCAGGTCCATGTCATCGTATAGACCCTAATGTAACAGCAACATTCGGTATTTTGAAGATTTTAACAAAATTTTTAACCGATGTTATTGTTTTTGAGAATTGCCAAATTCGTTCCAAATGGTGAAGGGTATTGAAAGTTCGGCCCGGCCGAATTTACAGCTTTTTTACTTGTTTTTTATTTATTATTTTATATTAAATCTAGAACTAATGTCGACGAAGTTATTGCATTGTGCGAAACTAGAAGAAACATTGAACAATTATTTTTTAATTTTTACACTTGACTTATTTAAGTGCTGAATACAAAATTTTGACCCGTTATGTGGGAGTTACAAGAAGGAGTGGGCTGATATCTTCCATTCTCACATCAGTTCTTGTGTTAGTCGAAATATTAGCATTTGCAAAGTTTAAAATTAATCGGCTGCTTATTTGACACTATATGAGTGATTGAATTATTCAAAATTGTGACATGTTGGGGGGCAGGTACCAGAAGGACTGATGCGATTTCCGTCTCCCCACCAGAGCTGATGTTGGTGAAGATCAGAATCTTATTTTGCATTTTATAATAGTTATGATTATTCAAAATGTTGACTCTTTTTTGGGGCAGGTACTTGATGGAGTGGACCAATGACCGAACAAATCCATAGGTAAATATATAGGATATTCCAAAATTTGAAAAAAAAAAAAAACAAGTAAAAACCTTCCCTGAATACCCTCCACCATATGGTAAAAATTTGGCAATTTTCAAAAAATAAAATCCATTAACAATTCAGTTAAAATCTTAAAAATACTGAATGTAGTCGTATATTAGGGTATATACGACGACGTGGACCTGCATAGGCAACTTTTGTCAGAAGCTATTGCAATATTCAAATGCGAAACTTGATAACAATATATTTATAATGTAGCTAAAATCATCAAAACACCGAATATAGTGAGGTACCATGGGGGTTATAAAACGTGGACCTGCACAGACAATTTTCTGGCATAGGCTGTAGTATCTATTAGGAACAGCAAATACCAAATTTGAAAAAAATCTGGGAAATAATGTCGCTAAAATCATCAAAATACCAAATATCGGGGTAGGTACTGATATATGGGGCCTATACGAAAACGTAGACCTTCATGGCTCATTTTCTGTCTTAGGCTGTAGTATCTATTGCGAACTTCTTATACCAAATTTGAAACAATTCCGGTAAATAATGTCTCTAAAATCATCAAAATACCGCATATCGGGAGGTACCGTTATATGGGGGCTATACGAAGACGTGGACCTACATGGCCATAATTTTAATCTTTAATTCGTGTTATAATGACTCCTATTTATTTGTTTTATTTTTCCCCAAAATATGGCAACGCTCTGCATTGCCAACATTTGTTTACTCCAAACAAAAACTTAAAGTACATTGTCACACATTTTCTGCTGGGGACGACTGCATAGAGCAGTGAATAAACTGAATATCCACAAATGTGTGTGTGTGTGTGCATGTGTTTGTGTGAGCGAGTATTGCCACTGTTCTATGAACGGTACATAGAGACATGTGTGCAAATAACCAAATAACAAACGAACTGACAAATAAACAAAAAGGAACCTACCACAGACCCAATCGCACACACGCACACACACACACACACTTTTAACAAAACACTTAAATGCGAGTAACAGACACAAAGGGATACTGGCAATCAAACAAACAGACAAACAAACAATACTCATTGCTCGGTTTAACATGAATCCTAATGCGTTGCCTCTGGAGCAAAGTGGGGTTGGTTATGGGAGAGTATTGCCCCGGCTGCAAAGCAGGAATTAAATTGAACTAAAGGAATTTTGATGGGAGAGATGAGTGAGAAAAAGAGAGTGTGGAGAGCAACATTGCCTTACATGGCGGGGTTAACACTTTTTATAGTTGCTTGAAGGTAAACCTGAAATAAAGGCTAGCAATGGAGTTCCTGACTGCCTGCCGATACACAACTCCAAACAACTTGACATGCACTGGCATTTGCGTGTGTTCGGGTGCGAGCAAAAGCTCTGCCACTTGCCTTGCGATTTTCGCGAGAGCCAAAGAGTGAGGCTGCGCAGGATTTCGTCAAAAAAGAAATCCGAACGAGCCAGGCGACAAAGGAAAAATTTTTCCTAACTCAAATGATTTGCTGGTCGCACCCTGAATTTCTTCGTGATGTAAGCTCTGGGGCAGTCGGTCTCTGTATACTCGCTTGTTTTTACACTTATGGATTGTTCTTAAAACTAACCAACCAACCAACAAAAAAATTGAAAAATTAAAATTTCAAAAGAAGCAAGAAGCAGAAATTGTGTGAAAACTAAAAAATGAAATTCAAGAAAATTGAAATAAATACAAAATTTTGAAAATAGTTTTTAAGTAAAACCAAGAAAATTTCCACGAAAAAAATAAAAAGCGATTACAAACCAAAGGAAAATTTGTCCAAAAAAAATTTCAGTGTTTTCCAGGCAGAGGTGCAAGTGAGAAAAGTAAATGTCACAAAGCCAAGAAAAAAATAGAAAATTTGAAAATTGTGAAAAATTTTGAAAATTTCGAAAATTGGAAAAAAAAATTGGAAACCCAAAAGAAATTTTGAAAAATTAAACCAGGCTGGCATTTGAAATTTGTGTTAAATAAAAAAATCGGGCAAAAAAAAAGGATATTGTGGCCTGCATGTATACTCCCGTCTATAGTATACACAGATTTTCCTTTCCTTTGTTACAAATATCAAATCTAAAGTGAAGCAAGCAACAACAAAAAAAAAAAAAAACAAAAAAAAGGAAAAATGAAAAGGAAAAACGAAAATTCTGCCTGAAGTTTCCTGTGCCACAATTTTCACGGCTATTTTGGTGTAAATTAAACGAATGCTTAACCCACTCACTCACTCAACTTTGATAGCCACCAGTGATAATCAACGACATCAAATCAAATGTGTCATATCGAGCCGAAAAGGATATTAAACGGAAATTGGTTTATGGCCATTGGATTTATGTCTTTTTGAACTGTTTCATTTTTTTTTTGTCTTTTTGGTCTCGCTTTTGCCACCCAGGCCCCCTCTGTGATACTTATCGGTTTTGTGAATAGTTCTATTTGTGTATTTGGCAGTTTCTGCAAACACACACACACCCGTATTAACATACATACACACCGTTTTCCACAGGACTTGGCACTGGTGCTGCTACACGGCCTGTTGGCCTGGTGCGTGCGCGACTGGTTGGCTGTCTAAAACGCCAAAGTCATGCTGTTTGTTTCTTTGGCTCTATATACCCTGTGCTGTGCTGTGTGTGTATGTTCACCTACATGTATGAGAATATGTGAACATACAACCTTACACACAACCTTAGCGAAAAAAACGCAACAAAAACAACTCTAGAAAACTGAAACTGGAGCCAAAGCAAGAAAACAATGTTACTAATTTCCATAAAGCAAGTCAAGACCTTAAAGTCAAAATATGCCCCTGTGCACAGAAAAAAAAAGTTATTAGATAAACGCTAGACATTCACAAAACAACAAGAGAAAAAAACAACAACAAACGGAAAATGCAAACGTAAATGCCAACAAAAAAGCAAAACTAGGCCAACAATTTTTTTCCTATTTTTTTCGCTTTTTTTTTTTTTTGGTAAACAATACTCTACTACTCTCTGCTACGACAACGATCTAGTTTTGAATAGCTAAAAACTTGTACTACTAACTCAAGGTAGCATTTGCACAGCTGTGCAAGCTAGCCATGAATGTTGGTGTGGCCAACATGGTAATGGGTTTTATTAGATTTCTTAAAAATAAATGGTCGGAAATGGGTTGTAGCTTAAAAATGAAAGGGTCATAAAACCAAAAAGAAATAAGTAAAAAACGGGTTGAGGGCTTACAACCTAATGAGGTTCCAACATTTAGAAACAATAAAAATCTACTTAAAATACCAAAGAAAATTACCAAAAATACCCTAAGGTTAAACTAATCGTTTCAAAACTTTTCTAGACTTTTGAAAGCAGGGGACAAAGCATTTCTGTGATTCAAAATAAATATTTCGAGAATTTTAAAAAATAAAAAAATAAATATATAAAATTTGTTGAAATAAATAGAAACCATCATTTGGTACAAATTTGGCAATTTTCAAAAAAATAAAATCCATTAAAAATTCTGTTAAAATCTCAAAAATACCGAATGTAGCCGTATATTAGGGTCCATACGACGTGGACCTGTATAAGCAATTTTGTCACAAGCTATTACAATATTCAAATGCGAAACTTGAAAAAAATCTGTTTATAATGTAGGTAAAATCATCAAAATATAGAGAGGTACCATGAGGGTTATAAAACTTGACATTACGAACTTCAAATACAAAATTTGAAATAATTCCGATAAATAATGTCTCTAAAATCATCCAAATACCGAGTATCGGCGGTTTCGTTATATGGCGGCTATACGAAGACGTGGACCTGCACAGAAAATTTTCTGTCATAGGCTGTAGTATTCATTATGAAATTCAAATACCAAATTTACGTGGACCTACATGGCTTATTTTCTGTCCTAGGATGAAGTATCCATTGCGAACTTCAAATACAAAATTTGAAATAATTCCGATGAATATATCATCCAAATACCTAGTATCGGCGGTTTCGTTATATGGAGGCTATACGAAGACGTGAACCTACATGGCCCATTTTCAATACCAAAAGTCCTGCAGACATAATACACATTTGAGTAAAATTTTATCAACCTTCTTCATTTCGTTCGGAAGCTAGAGTGATTTCCACAGACGGACGGACATTGATAAATCGACATAGAATTTTATGCTGATCAAGAATATTTATATTATGTGGGGTCTAAAATGTATATTTCGAGGTGTTACAAACGGAATGACAAACTTAATATACCCTCCATACTATGGTGGAGGGTATATAAAAGGATTCAGGGCTTACAACCAAATTAGGTTCCAACATCAAAACTCTCTATACGGAAGCAATTAAATAGGCCCATAAATAATTTCTTAAATATAAAATTTACCTCCGATTTCGGTAAAGAACTGCAAAATACCCTAAAGTTCAAGGAATGGCTTCAAAACTTGTCACAATGAATCTAGACCGCTGGAAACAAAAAGGATTTGAATATAGAGACTCGAAATAAAATTAAGAACAATTATAAAATAATAAAAAATATATAAAATTTATTGGGATACTATAAAAAGGTCTGCAATACTAAGCATCTCCATATATAACGAAGAATTTACATTTTTCTCCGATATGTTTTATATACATATCTGAAATTGGCTAGAAAATCTTTTAAATATTCAAAATTGGGAGAAGTCGCCATTTTGGGACTATGCCAGAATATAAACTCATTTTTCAAATATGTATGTGTATAGCTTCACTGAGGACTGGAAATGTTATTAACATTCAATTCTTTTGGAGTATCTGTCATAGATCTTCAATATGTAATAAGACCCCTGTGGCACTTTAAAATTTAAAAAAAAAATTAAAAAGCAGTAAGTTTCGCCGGGCCGAACTTTGAATAACCTCCATCATTTGAAACGAATTAGGCAATTTAAAAAAAAAATAAAATCCGTTAAAAATTCTATTAAAATCTTAAAAATACCGAATGTAGCCGAGATAGTAGAGTCTATACAACAACGTGGACCTGCCTAGGGAACTTTTGTCATAAGCCATTAGAATATTCAAATGCGAAACTTGAAAAAAATGTGTTTATAATGTAACTTAAATCATCAAAATACCGAATATAGGGAGGTACCATGGGGGTTATAAAACGTGGACCTGCACAGACAATTTTCTGTCCTAGGCTGTAATATCCATTACGAATTTCAAATGCCAAATTTGAAGCAATTCCGGTGAATAATGTAGCTAAAATCAACAAAATACCGAATATCGGGTGGCACCGTTATATGGTGGCTATACGAAGACGTGAACCTGCACAGACAATTTTCTGTCTTAGGCTGTAGTATCCATTACGAACTTCAAATACCAATTTTTAAACAATAATGTCGCTGTGGACGCTATGGGCGCTATATGAAAACGTGGACCTACATGGCCCATTTATGAACCGCACTTGCCTACTGGAAATTCGTTCGAAAAATAGCGTGATTATAACATACAGACGGACATGGCTAAATCGACTTAGGATTATATGCTGATCAAGAATTGTTGGGTCTGACACGAATATTTCGAGGAGTTACAATCGGAATGACAAAGTTAATATACCCTCCAAAGTATGGGTATAAAACAAGTAAGGTACAAAAACAAGTAAGCAAAGGCTATAGTCGTGCGGGGCCGACCATGTGATACCCTACAACACTACAATATATTGAAAGCCCCCGTTAAAAATTCTATTAAAATCTTAAAAATACCGAATGTAGCCGAGATAGTAGAGTCTATACAACAACGTGGACCTGCCTAGGGAACTTTTGTCATAAGCCATTAGAATATTCAAATGCGAAACTTGAAAAAAATGTGTTTATAATGTAACTTAAATCATCAAAATACCGAATATAGGGAGGTACCATGGGGGTTATAAAACGTGGACCTGCACAGACAATTTTCTGTCCTAGGCTGTAATATCCATTACGAATTTCAAATGCCAAATTTGAAGCAATTCCGGTGAATAATGTAGCTAAAATCAACAAAATACCGAATATCGGGTGGCACCGTTATATGGTGGCTATACGAAGACGTGAACCTGCACAGACAATTTTCTGTCTTAGGCTGTAGTATCCATTACGAACTTCAAATACCAATTTTTAAACAATAATGTCGCTGTGGACGCTATGGGCGCTATATGAAAACGTGGACCTACATGGCCCATTTATGAACCGCACTTGCCTACTGGAAATTCGTTCGAAAAATAGCGTGATTATAACATACAGACGGACATGGCTAAATCGACTTAGGATTATATGCTGATCAAGAATTGTTGGGTCTGACACGAATATTTCGAGGAGTTACAATCGGAATGACAAAGTTAATATACCCTCCAAAGTATGGGTATAAAACAAGTAAGGTACAAAAACAAGTAAGCAAAGGCTATAGTCGTGCGGGGCCGACCATGTGATACCCTACAACACTACAATATATTGAAAGCCCCCTTATGTCCCAATCCATTCCATTGAAGCAGTGTCATAGAGTCCTGCCCAGATGTAACCCAGATGTTGTTAGGTATTCAAAGCAATTGCATACGAAATTTGTGGTCCATTTTACAGCTAAATATAATTCAATAGTCATCCAAAATGCCAGGCTTCCTCCCTGTCCTTAATTCTCTTCTCATGTAAAATTCCGTGTCGATTGGTTTTCAATTGTGACCTGTAGAGCGACTGCAAAATTTATTTATTTTTTTTTTTTTTGGTCCATTTGAACCCCTAGATGTATATATTAAAATATTTTATTTTAACCTTTAATTCTGACACAAACCCTACCCCCATGCAAAATTTCGAAGGATCGGACGATAGTGTGTGCAGGGTGTAGAAAAAAATTAGAAATTGTAAAATGGAAAATTGTAAGTAAAAAAACGCATGCGATAAAATATATGAAAAAAATCACTTTTTCATTGGCATATTTTTACGCGATTTTCTTAGATTTTATTTTTTTCTGCAAAGAGACCATTTTAAATTGATGGGAATTGTGAAAATACGTCCAGCCGCTCTTGACTGATAAGCAGAATAATTAAGATCTATTTCTTTTACATATGTATATATATATATATATATATATATATATATATATATATATATATATATATATATATATATATATATATATATATATATATATATATATATATATATATATATATATATATATATATATATATATATATATATATATATATATATATATATATATAGCAAAGATATTGTATATATAGCGAAATAGATACAACATATATATATATATATATATATATATATATATATATATATATATATATATATATATATATATATATATATATATATATATATATATATATATATATATGTTGTATCTATTTCGCTATATATACAATATCTTTGCTATCAGCATCACTGTAATGGCCAGAAGTGACCTTTTCGTCTATTAAACATATTTGCGGTTTAATGGAAATTTTCGTATTTTGCACATAAAAGTTATGGTCCTTTTCACCCGCTAAATATTGGCGGATGACCAAACAAAATGGCAGGCTTCTGACCAGCCCTAAACTCTGGCCCCATACTATATTCGGCGCCAATTGGTTTATAATTGAGACCTGTAGAGCAACTGCAAAATCAGAAATTTTTCAGGTCTTGGTCCATTTCAACCTCTAAATATTATGCGACCATCTCAAAACCAATAGGCTTATATTCTGTCTCTAGCCTTACCTCCATTCTAAATTTCGTGAAGATCGGGCCATAGACAAGACTTGTAGAGTGATTACAAACTAACATGGACGGACAGAAAAATTTCGGACGGAAAAATTTCGGATGTCTTCGGGAATATTACAAATTTTGGTTGAAGATTTTTAAAATCAAGGAAACCATAAAATGGGTCTTTTTGGTCCTAATTTTAAAAATATAGATAAAAACTCCTTTGAAGGGGATAGGTCCCAGAATACATCAAAAGACTAAATCTTACAAACTCTGAGAATTCATAAATATAAAAACAAATTTTAGGGTTAAAATCGCACCATTTCAGAAATATGACTTCAAAGACAAAAACATTCCTCATAAAATTTTATATTGAGTAACAAACGAAAAAAATCTCTTTTCGAACTATGAATCCAGTAAATATTTGCATTAATGCCCCAAAAGAAAAGAAATCAGAAAATATTAGAATTTCTAGAAATCTTAATCCGAAATTGAAAAAAAAATGTGAAAGAAGAAGTGTAAGCAAACCTTGCCAATGGTAAAATTTGATTTGGACGAGATTTAGACAATTCCAATCAGTTATATTCAGTATATTCCAGATTTCGGAATTTTATAAAGTAGGTCTTTTTCACACCTATAGCCTATATTTATAATGTGTGCAATTTGAAGATAATCAGTCTCTGACATCATATTTTGTAAGTGTTGTAAATATTCAACATTTTGTGGGGGAGGTACTTGATAGAGTGGACCAATGTTATGCATTTTTACACCTGACCGAAAACTGACACAAATATTATGATTTGCAAAGTTAAAGCAAAATCGGATTATCCTCTCTCTTTCTGTGCAGTAAAATATTTTTCAAAAAATTCAACGTTTTGTGGGGGAGGTGTCAGAAGGCGTGGATTGGTATTGTCCATCTCCGAACTCGATCTAAGTTTTATAATAATATTACAATGTACGAAGTTTGGACCAAATCGGATATTACAAGTCATACGGACAGACGGACATCGCTAGATCGAGTCCACATGTCCTGAAACGGATTTGGTCTAAAGAGACCTAAGGTCAAATACGGTTATTTCCATGTGGCACGTTTTGGCCGTATCAAATGATATATACCCTCTGTAGCCATATGGCTGAGGGTATATACAATGTCTATACAGTGAGAAACCAAAATGTAAAACTTCAGCCACTGCGGCTGGAAATATCTGAATAAGGAGACACCTTTATATGGGTTCTTTGTTAGTTATTTTCTGCAGTATTCTTTGGAAAAAAACCAAAATACAAAATACCAAAAATTCCGTCTTCACAAATACAGTTTAGAATTGGCATTTCTAATAAATAAATCTATAGCAAATTTATTTCTATGTGCTCCAGTTTTTAGTTGGGTTAAGAAATTTATATGAGATATAGATTCCACAAAAGTGTAGTGGATACGGAAAGCGAAGGATAAACCAAATTTTTGAAAATTACGATATGATCACCTAACGAGTTACGATTTGTTATACCAGTAAGAATTTGTGAATAAAGTCGAAATTCGAACTTGATCTAAGTTTTAAAAAAATGTAGAGTTTTTTAGTCAATTTCATATTAAATTCAATTTATTATGCTTACAATTTTTAATTTGTCCCTTAAATCCCTATCAATAACAGCAATCCTTTTCTTCATTGATACTTCCTTCAATTTTCACTGATATTGAAAACTAGCCTACATATGGCAACCCTACTTGCTAGGCCCATACACACAAAGACGTAGAACATTTCGAATTTTAACAAACATTTAAATTTTAGTTTTTTTTTCGTCTTTTTTTCTCGTCTTCTCCGTCTCCTTTTTGTGTCGTTTAAGTGGCAAACACATGCCATATGATAGGCAACACAACTAAGCACTTTTAATTAAAACCACTTAACATAGTTTGTAATTATGAGATAAACATTGTATTCATAGATGTCTGTTCCGCCCAGTTGACACCGCCTCCCCACATCGAAAAAAATCCGAAGAAAACATTTTAATTAATATTTTCTTAAATTAGATGACAAGTTTTGGTGCGTAAGATATAAACGAATAGTTTTGGATTTAGGAAATATTTGACATTTTAAATTGTGAGTGATTTTATGAATTGAATTGGGTTGATATGGAAATTCTTAAATACGTTCGAACAAAAGTTTTAGATTTTTAAGAATATCTCTGAAATGACCATCCGTACTTCGAAATACTTGTGTGACCTACTATTAGGATATAACTGAAATAAAAAATTAAATCCACGTGGATTATCAAAAAAAAAAAAAAAAAATGAATATTATTGCAAATAATTTGGATTGTCCAAAATATTTTAATAACTAACAGAACAAAAATTTCGAATTTAATGATTTTTCAATGTAATTTTCAAGGATTTTCAGGGCTATAGACGTGATTTTTGCAGGATGTTGTTCAAATACTATTAAATCAATGACTATTTTCAAGGACTATCAAGACTATACTCGTAGATTTTTTTAATGAATATGTTTCAAGGAGTGCCAGGACTAAACTAGTGGATTTTTTTAGAATATTTTTCAAGGACTATCAAGACTATACTTCTGATTTTTTAAAATTATTCTGTAAGGACTATCAAGGCGATAATTGTGGATTTTTTTAAAGAATATTTTCCAAGAACTATCAAGACTATAACCGTAAATTTTTTAAAGAATATTTGTCAAGGACTATAAAGGCTATAATCGTGATTTTTTTAAGAATTTTTTTCAAGGATTTTCAGGAATATAATTGTGGATCTTTTTCAATAATATTTGTCAAGGACTATCAAGGCTATAATTGTGTGTGTGTG
Organism: Musca domestica; assembly: GCF_030504385.1. Taxonomy (NCBI): domain Eukaryota; kingdom Metazoa; phylum Arthropoda; class Insecta; order Diptera; family Muscidae; genus Musca; species Musca domestica. The sequence goes on along the minus strand of NW_026712207.1, from coordinate 5,654,551 downwards.
TGTTTTTTTTTTTTTTTTTTTTTTGAAAGAATATTTATCAAGGACTATCAAGGCTATAATCTTTTATATTTTTAAAGGATATTTTTCGAGGACTAGCAAGACTATAACCGTAATTTTTTTAAAAAATATTCTTTAAGGACTATCAAGGCTACATTCGCGGATTTTTTAAAGAATATATATAAAGAACTATTAAGGCTATAACATATAGAGTTATTAAGGAATATTTTCAATTGTATCAAGGATACAACTGTGGATTTTTTTAAAAAAATATTTTTCAAGGACTATCAAGGCTATAATCGTGGATTTAAAAAAAATATTTTGTGAAGGACTATCAAAACTATACTCGTTGTTTTTTTTAAAGAATATTTTTCAAGGACTATCAATGGTAGAATCGCGGATTTTTTAAAAAATACTTTTCAAGGGCTATCAAAGCTATAATCGTGGGTTTTTAATGAATATTTTTCAAGGACTATCAAGGATATAATTATTGATTGTTTAAAGAATATTTTTTAGGAACTTTCAACTGATTTTTAAGAATATTTTTCAATTATATCAAGGAAAAAACCAGTAAAGAAAGTCTTAAAGTCGGGCGGGCCGACTTTATGATACCCTACACCACTTTGCTAATTAAGTAGAGCTCCACATAACAATTAAAAGTTTTTATGGGAGAATTCAATCATACACGCTATGATTATAATTATAATTTAAAGTTCAAAGGACTAAATATGCGGAAGCATTTGTATCTTTTAAATTCGGAATTGTATTGCCCATTTGGTGAAATCGGATAATAATATATATGGGAGCTATATCCAAATCTGAACCGATCTCGATAAAATTTGGCAAAGATATTTCTGAGCTGTATTTGACATATTTCCCCAAATATCTTTGTTACGGAGTGCATATTACGGTTGTGGGTGACAAATATAACAAATCGGATGAACAACATATATGGGAGCTATAGCTATATCTGAACCGATCTTCACCAAATTTAACATACTAGCTTCTAGACTCAATTCGGCCAATTTCCATCCCATTTGGACAAATATTAGACGTTTGGTGCACAATAAAGGGTAAATCGGATAAAAATATATATGGGAGCTATATCCAAATCTGAACCGATCTCGATAAAATTTGGCATACATATTTTCAGGCCTAATTTGGGTGTATATGTAAAATTCCATAAAATTCGGGCTGATATTACACGTTTGGTGCACAATAAAAGGCAAATCGGACGAAGATATATATGGGAGCTATATCTAAATTTTTACCGATTATCTCCAATTTCAATAGGGTTCGTCCTTGGGCCAAACAAAAGATCTTTGCAAAATTTCATCTGGATCGGGCAATAAATGCGACCTGTACTTTGTTTACAAAAATACATGGACAGACGGACAGACGGACGGACAGACGGACGGACGGACAGACGGACGGACGGACAGACGGACATGCATAAATCGACTCAGAATGTGATTCTATGCAGATCATCAAAAGGAACTATGGGTCTATCTCGTTTCCTTCTGCCTGTTACAAACAAATGCACAAAGACATAATACCCTGACCACCTTGTGGTGTAGGGTATAATTATATGTATTTTTTGAGGACTATCAAGAATATAATTGTGGATTTTTTAAAGAACATTTTTCAAGGACTATCAAGGCTAAAAACATGGACTTTTTTAATGAATAATTTTCAAGGACTATCAAGGATATAATTATTGATTTTTTAAAGAATATTTTTTAGGAACTTTCAAGGCTATAACACTGATTTTTAAGAATATTTTTCAATTATATCAAGGATAAAATTATATGTATTTTTTAAGGACTATCAAGAATATAATTGTGGATTTTTTTTTTAAATATTTTTCAAGGACAATACTAAGACTATTAATTTTATTAATATTTATTAATATTTTTCAAGTGCCATCACGACAATGTGATATTTTTTTTTCTTTAATATCTTACAAACTATAAAGGCCATAAACCTTACTTATTTGGCTGAGTCGTAAATATTTTTCAGAATATTGTTAAAGGAGAATTGTTGATTTATCCAAGGGTATTTTCAAGGGATTTCGAGATAATCGTTTCTTATTTCCAGGACATTTCTCAAGGACTTTTCAGTGTTTTTTAAGACTATTTAACTATTGTGGGTATAAAAACGAATTTTTTCTAAAACAGCAAATGTGAAATTTTCAGAATATTTTTGAAGGGCTATCATAATCGAAAATATTTTTTAGTATATTTTATCAAAATATTTTTCAAGGACTATGAGGGCTATAAAAATGAACCTTTTTAATAATATATTTAAGCCGACCAGTGATGAAAATATTTAAATATATTCCAAGACGAAATCGCGAATTTCTCGAAAGATATTTTTTAATTAAATTTACCATATTTTTCGAGGATTTTTGGAATATTTTTCAAGGACTATAGGCTTAAAAGAACACGTTTTTTTGTGTAGCTCCCATCTATGGGTATAAAAATAAACAATCCTTGCAAAAAGTTATCAATATAACCCCATGTTTTGGTTTAACCGTTATATGAATATAACGCCATTTCCGGTGTCTTGGCCACATTTTTGAAATTTCTTTGGCCGTTTTTTGGGCATTTTGGTTCCTAAGGGGGCAGAAAAAGAATTTGCAGAAAATTGTCAGTGCTTCGAAGTAGCGTCGAAGGGCGTTGAAGGGCTATCATAATCGAAAATATTTTTTAGTATATTTTATCAAAATATTTTTCAAGGACTATGAGGGCTATAAAAATGAACCTTTTTAATAATATATTTAAGCCGACCAGTGATGAAAATATTTAAATATATTCCAAGACGAAATCGCGAATTTCTCGAAAGATATTTTTTAATTAAATTTACAATATTTTTCGAGGATTTTTGGAATATTTTTCAAGGACTATAGGCTTAAAAGAACACGTTTTTTTGTGTAGCTCCCATCTATGGGTATAAAAATAAACAATCCTTGCAAAAAGTTATCAATATAACCCCATGTTTTGGTTTAACCGTTATATGAATATAACGCCATTTCCGGTGTCTTGGCCACATTTTTGAAATTTCTTTGGCCGTTTTTTGGGCATTTTGGTTCCTAAGGGGGCAGAAAAAGAATTTGCAGAAAATTGTCAGTGCTTCGAAGTAGCGTCGAAGGGCGTTGAAGGGCTATCATAATCGAAAATATTTTTTAGTATATTTTATCAAAATATTTTTCAAGGACTATGAGGGCTATAAAAATGAACCTTTTTAATAATATATTTAAGCCGACCAGTGATGAAAATATTTAAATATATTCCAAGACGAAATCGCGAATTTCTCGAAAGATATTTTTTAATTAAATTTACAATATTTTTCGAGGATTTTTGGAATATTTTTCAAGGACTATAGGCTTAAAAGAACACGTTTTTTTGTGTAGCTCCCATCTATGGGTATAAAAATAAACAATCCTTGCAAAAAGTTATCAATATAACCCCATGTTTTGGTTTAACCGTTATATGAATATAACGCCATTTCCGGTGTCTTGGCCACATTTTTGAAATTTCTTTGGCCGTTTTTTGGGCATTTTGGTTCCTAAGGGGGCAGAAAAAGAATTTGCAGAAAATTGTCAGTGCTTCGAAGTAGCGTCGACATAATAGTACATTCTGATTTCACCTATTTCAAGGGTCTTGACCACGTTTTCCATTTATTGTTTTGCTATGCTGACTTAATACCATATCCAGCATTTGGAATTCTCCATTCCGCCCGAGAATATTGGTTGGGAACGCGGTCTTAAGGTTTATATATGTCCAAAATATCCAGCTAAAGCTTGAAGTTTTTCTAAAGGTATTTTCTCTAGAAATCAAATCTGACATTTTCCCTATGAATATCCGATTAAAATTCTTTGAGTTTCTAAGTTATTCACCCAAGGCAAACCACATGACTTTTTAGACCTTTTCTAAGGAATTTAAGACAAATTTTGGACCTACCTTGTTTGGATTTCTGCAAGGACAATCAACTCAAATCAAGAATATTTTCTGTTATCCAAAAATTTGTTTCTCCAAAAATATCCTAGGACTTTGACATCGATCGCCATCAACAATTTTATAATATACAAAATCCATGCCACAAACAATTTTATATTCCAATCTTAATTTGAAATCTTAATTGAATTGATTTCATTATGGAATTTTTTTATAATTAAAACAAAAAATATGTGAGATGAAATATTCATTATAAAATCCCCCCACCCCCACTTACCAATCATTCAATTATATTTAGGCAAATTATGGCTCGTATGGTGAAGTCTAAAAATGTCACACACACACACACGTTTGCATACGAAATTCAGCATTTGAAAATAGCTTCAAGATGTGTGTGTATAACATTGAAATTGCACACATACACACACAAAAGGACTACAATGACTTACATGCAGACTCACATACAGATACATACAACCATACAATAAACAAAGACTTTGTCACTTTGATTTAGGCATATACATACGAAAGAAATCCCAACACAACAGCATACACAGAGAGACAGCGAACGGAGAAAACACATTCATCTAAATCTCTCAGTCAGATGCAAACATACTTTGGCAAACAACGAGGCAAACAAATCTTGTTGGTGGCCAACACACCCACAAACGGCAAAGGCAAGGAACACTTGAACCCCAGTGATACCAAAACAGCAGCAGTAGCCTGCCAGCCTGGCAGCCAACAAACACAGCCCTACCGAAATAAATAACAACAACGAGCACGACAACGGCAGTGAAAGCAAAAAGGCTAAACGAAATAATAAATGTCAAAAGGAAAGCAAAATGAAAAGTACAATGCAACCAATTAACAACATATACCTATTGGCCAACATAATAAAAGTTGGTCAGACCAACAACAGCAGCAGCAACAACAACAACAACGGCAATAGCAGAATACCCAAAAACAAAAAAAGTGGGTAGTAAAAGAAAATAGAAAATAAAGAAGAAAGCAAACAAAAAGTATGTATTTTAGCAGGACATACCAACAGTTACAGACCTACACACACACACACATGCATACATACATACAGACATTTGTAGACTTGGCCAAAAGGGATACTTGAACAACGACGGCTACGAAAATGACGGCTACGACAACGACGATGATAACACGAAATGCCATGACATAGAGAAACTGAACAAAAACATATGATACGAAGGCACGATAATAACGTTGAGAATGACAACAATAACAACAAAAAGGATGACGAGGACGACAACGACAAGAGCGACAACAATGCCTTTTTTAAGGGCCACACACAGAAAGAAGGCAAACATTTAAAAGAGGTGTTTTTTGTTCGGAGTCGAGTGTTAGTTAAGAGCCCATATATATGTATACGTGTGCCTGTATGCAAATACAACTGTTCTGCAATGATGGAGAAGTAAAAAGAGAATATGGAAAAGAAATTTAGATATTTGGCAAAAATGTGGAAATACTAAAAAATGCAGGGCTTATATCTGGAATATTTTACAAAATGTGTGAAGTTGATCAATGAATTGTATTTCGTTATGCGATTTTAAAATAGGAAGTTTAAGGAATATCCAAAGGACTTTCCGGGCCATAACGATAAATTTTACAGACAAAGTTTTCAAGGACTTTCTGGGCTAGAATTGTGATTGTTTTCAAGGATATTTGCGGAAGGGAATTTTTATAATTTTTTTGGGGACTCACAGGACTATAATCGTGGATTAATAAACAATATTTTTATAGGACCAATAGAATCACAGTCTTGGGATTTTTATAAATATTTTTTAAGGATTCTTTACAGACCAACAACCAAGACCATAACCTCCGATTTTTTGAAAATATGTTTAAGGAGTAACTAGACAATAATTGTGAATTAAAAAAATCGTTACAATAATCTTGAATTAAAAAACAATATAATTAAGTACTAATAGGATAGTAATCCTGGATCTTATAAAAATATTTTTTTAATTAATAAGAGAACAATAATTGTGGATTAAACAAAAAATATTTCTCAGGACTAACAAGAAAAATAGTTAAAAAAAACATTTCAAGGACTATCAAGGCTGTAACTGTAGATTTTTAAAAAAATATTTCAAGGACTTTCAAGGCTATAATTTTAGATTGTTAAGGAGTAGTACTCAGAGATGGCTATCAGGGCTAGAACTTGGATTATTTTTACACCCTACACCACATAGTGAGAAGGGTATTATGTCTTTGTGCATTTGTTTGTAACATGGAGAAGGAAGCGAGATAGACCCATAGTTACTTTTGAGGATCTCCTTAGAATCACTTTCTGAGTTGGTTTATGCATGTCAGTCCGTCTGTCCGTCCGTCCGTCTGTCCATGTATTCTTGTGAACAAAATGCAGGTCGCATTTATTATATTTGTTTGGCCCAAGGACGAATCCCATTGAAATTGGTGACAGTCGGTTCAAATTTAGATATAGCTCCCATATATTTTCAGCCGATTTTGGGTTAATTATGCTCCAAATGGCTAATATCAGCCCAAATAACCTGAATTTTGGCTCATCCGACCGAATTTAGTCTAGAAGCAATTACATCAAATTTGATGAAAATCGGTTCATAGCTCTCATATATATGTTTTATTCGATTTGGGGGCTCATGTGAGGGACATGCGTAATATGCCCTTCACATTAATGATATATTATACCGGTCATCAGATTGTGCTCAAAAATACCTCTGCCAAATTTTATCGAGATCAATTTAAATTTTTATATAGCTTCAATATACATCTTCATCGATTTAACGGTTGTTGCTCAGCGTATATTTAATATCTGGCCAAATTGAATAGATTTTTTCATATTTTACCGAATTTTACCACTTCGACGAAACTCGATCCCGTATATCTATTGCTCCAATAAATATTTTTCAATACAATCCTTATCGAAGTCATATCATGCACTATACAGAAATGCTTTTTGGATCACAGCTGGTATGATCTACTTCACATAATTTCCTAATATATATAGGCATGTTCCCCTCTTCAACATTTTTTTTAAATTTATGCACTAGGAGTTCTAGTAATCAGCGTTTTAAGATACTGAAAAGAAGTTTTTATATGTTAAACCACAGAGGTTTTTTAGTCAAACGCCATTATTTTTACATTTTTTTTTTTAATTTTTTTTGAATGAAAGCAAAAAATGTCGGACAAAGCATCAAATTTTAGGATAAGTTTAGATTTGTTTGAATTGGTCACCTTTGGCACGAATTATGGCCTTCAAACGGCCAATGAAACACTAACAAGCTGCCCAAATGTTGCTCTGCGGTATTTTGGCCCATTCCCGGCTCAGCGCTTGTTTGAGGTGATCAACACTTTTGTACTCCAGACACAATAGTCCAACGTACTGGTATCCGGACATATTGGTGGTCATTGTGCGCTGGAAATGAGGTGGAGTGTTCTAATGATAGCCACTTGTTATACAGCCAAATAAAGAGTGATTTGTTAAGAGCTTGATAACTTTTATTTAAAAAAAAAAAACGCATAAAATTTGCAAAATCTCATCGGTTCTTTATTTGAAACGTTAGATTGGTCCATAACATTTACTTTTTGAAGATAATTTAATTTAAATGTTGACCGCGGCTGCGTCTTAGGTGGTCCATTCGGAAAGTCCAATTTTGGGCAACTTTTTCGAGCATTTCGGCCGGAATAGCCCGAATTTCTTCGGAAATGTTGTCTTCCAAAGCTGGAATAGTTGCTGGCTTATTTCTGTAGACTTTAGACTTGACGTAGCCCCACAAAAAATAGTCTAAAGGCGTCAAATCGCATGATCTTGGTGGCCAACTTATCGGTCCATTTCTTGAGATGAATTGTTCTCCGAAGTTTTCCCTCAAAATGGCCATAGAATCGCGAGCTGTGTGGCATGTAGCGCCATCTTCTTGAAACCACATGTCAACCAAGTTCAGTTCTTCCATTTTTGGCAACAAAAAGTTTGTTAGCATCGAACGATAGCGATCGCCATTCACCGTAACGTTGGGTCCAACAGCATCTTTGAAAAAATACGGTCCAATGATTCCACCAGCGTACAAACCACACCAAACAGTGCATTTTTCGGGATGCATGGGCAGTTCTTGAACGGCTTCTGGTTGCTCTTCACTCCAAATGCCGCAATTTTGCTTATTTACGTAGCCATTCAACCAGAAATGAGCCTCACCGCTGAACAAAATTTGTCGATAAAAAAGCGTATTTTCTGCCAATTGTGATTTTACAGCCAAATATAAAGAAATCACACTATCACGCTTAAATTCCATCACGAATAACTTTTCTTCTGGAAAATTCTCACCAATATGCTTTTGTACGCTTGTAAACAATATAATGGACTGTCTCAGCCTGTATTGTGTTGGAAAAATGCATCTAAATACTTAAAATTCTTAGATTCCACTAAATACTTTGTACATCATATGGAGGATTTCTATTGATAATTTTACTTTTTCTCGTAAAATTATTAAAAACCCGATATATGCTGACCAAAATGCAGATATATACTTTATGGAGAATATTTTAGGCAATACCGCAAAAGAGGATATTAATTGCTTTAAAAGTTTATATAGAAATTCTAAAGGCTAGTCATTAGTGTGCATGTGGGAAGGCCTTCAAAGTAGATGCAAATTTTAATGAATTTTGACCTCCGAAAATTTACGGCAGATTTTTATCATATACCTATTATGAATTATACCAATCACATCACAAAAAAATATTAATTAAACAACAGGTTGCTAGGAATCGAGATTGTAGCTTTTTGACTCAGACTCCGACTGCAGCAAAATTGTACGACTCCGATTCCGAAATCCTATTTGGATATATTATTTAGATATAATGCTGATATTTTTATGCCCTCATATTTTTCAACAGAATTTCCTGGAAATTTGTGTTCCCTGTATTTGAAAAACGTTCTTAAGAAACACTATCTGTATAAATCTAAGTTTCTGTATAGTCCAAATATAACTGTACTTTCCAATATTGTGTGTTTTAAAATTTTTGTCACAGTTTTCACTGGAATTATGTTAAGTTCGGTACCACCTCCTGTGGCAGAAATTTACGCCTAGACACCATATGAATACCACTTTTAACTGTTAATAATTTGTCATTAAAACAAAATACACATGATTAATTGTGTTGTACAGGGCAAGACATGCAAAATATATTTCTGAATAAGTTCATGTTTTGACTTAACACCAATACATCGAAATATTTCGATTTGAGTTCTTTGTGAGTTTTTTTTTTTTTACTTTATGATGGGGCAATTTCAATGAAAAGCTTTAAGGATCAAAATTATTGTCCCTCCGTGTTTACGAATTTTGAAGGGTTTTTGGTTTTTTTTCAATAGATTTAACAAGGTCCTATGGCAATAGGTCCTTAAATATCAGCACCTTTCGTTTGCACCCAATATTTGAGAACCTAATAAATTTATAGACGTTGTACCAAACTCCCAAACGAATTGTGCGGATGCATTATTAAATTTTAATTTTATTATATCTTATGAAAGTAAATCTAATATGTAATAGTGACTTTATGATTAGCCGGACCGGATTTTCTATATATCGTCCACTATGTGAAAACTTAGTTTATGGCAGCCGATTCGGCCGTTATATAGGGACTATTCATACATTGAATAATCATGAAAGGAGTAAATCTGACAACAGGGAATACAAAATGTCAAATTACAGCTAAGTTGGTTGGAAATTGATCTAGAACCCTCCAACATACTGAAAATTAGGAGGTGGAATTATATAGCGGCTATACTTATTCGTGGATCGATGTATTGCAATTTCAGCACCAAATGTCCTAAGAATAACAGTCATACTGTATATAACTTTAAAGCTCTTTTTTATGATACCAATCGAAAGACGGATAAGGCTAAGACCTTTAGACCGGTCTGATGGATATGTTTGAGGTATTACGTAGCTTATATCAATATTAACGCACAAATAGTAAATTTATGTATTATTTCAAATTTATATTTTTTGATTCAAAATTTTCATTAAACTAAAAAATATTAAAAATTGAAAAAGATCATTCAAAATTAATTTCTATTTTTTAAGCTTTAAAAAATTTTTATAGTTTTTATAGTTTTCTTTTCGTATACACTTTCGTATCGTCATAGCGACATTTATATTTTGAAAAATTCTTACATTGAAAACTGGTGCGTTTTTTGAAAATTGGTCACTATGACACAATAACTTGTTGTCATCTATTTTCGATTTTTTTTTCCAAGGAGGGACCATTATCCGACGGTGCCAAAATGTGGGATAAGGTATTTCAAATACATATGAAATCCTAAAAGTTAAGTCCCTTAAAAAAACTGAAAACATGCTTATCGATGATATTGGACATATCCTAGCTAATTTTCATCTGTTCCATACCTGCAATAATCTACTAGTTTTGCTTTTTTCTGATACTATTAAGAAAAAATCAGATATCATAGTAAATTTTTTTACATTCTTGCAGTTCTGCAACAGACCATTAAAGATCTCCTTCTCTAGTCGCAACAATATTTGTGATATTAGGGGTTAAAAAATAGTTGGCTTATTGGAAAATTAAAATATGCTCCAAATTTGCTGCATTTGACATTAAAACCTAGGGAGATATATTTGTCAAGCGTATTGCCTTACTTGAAAATTTTGCGGTTCAATTTTACTTCCTACACATTTGCATATTTATTTTTTTTATTTAATTAGCCCAAATCCTTTAGAACTTTGTTTATTTTAAGTTATATTCCTTGAAAATCAAGTCAAAATTTCAAAAAATTTGTTCTGTTAAACCGTGTAATACGGCGAGTAAATAGAGGAGAAGAAGATATAACCCATGAGATGGGTGTTGTATGTGCAGAATTTTAAGGTAACATTTCCATTATTCTGTGCATAATTTAACGGCAGTGTTTGCCAAGAGAGTTTGCTCTCACGGTAATAACATTTTGAGAGCAGAGAAAAACTACAGTTTAGGAATAAATGAGAGTCATGTTAAAAAACACGAGAGAAGAGAGACACTGTTAGAGCTAACATTGAGGGAGAGCAATGAAATTGTCTCCAAAATCTGCACAACAAATTCGGGCAACTGACAAAGCATCAGGAGGACACAAAAAGCCCTGACTTCGTTCAGTGAGTTGAGTCCTTTGACAAGGCAGAGTATAGGCTCCACTACTCAGTGCCTAAAGCACTTTGATACTTAACGTTTGCACACAGCATACACTTCGGGCCGCTTAAGAACACCAAAACCAAACAAAGGAAAATAAATCCCCAAAAAAGAAAATCAAACACACAAACACATACAAAGTTTAGGGTATACAAAAAGGAAAAAAAGGAAGAAAAAATACACAAAATAGAAGAAGAAAAACAAAGATAAATAACAACGGGGAGCAAAAAATGCAAAACAAATAAAACACCCAGTGCCTGGACAAAAATTGTGTTGGTGTGTATGTGCGCGAGTGTGTAAAGAAAAACCTGAATGAAAAAAATGGCCTGCGGAATGTGAAAAAAAAAATAAAATTTTAAATATATCTAATTTTTTTTAGGATATGGAAAAGTGAAAAAAATCTAGAGTAACAGAAAAAAAAAATAATTACAAAAAAGGAAGAAAATTCAAAAAAAAAAGATTTCAAAATGTTAAATTTGAATAGAGTTGCAATATCAAAAAAATCAAAAAACAATGTTTAGCTTGAAGAGCAGACGACGAAACATCATTTACAGACAACACCCATGTGTCGAGGGCTCTACAAATTCATGAAAATTGTTATAAATTCAAACAGAACAACAACAACAAAATTACAATAATAAAACAATGGTTGTGCGACGGTGAAATGTCATTGGCTGCCCACTCAATCCGGTGACAAAGTGTGAAACGAGAATTTTGTAAATGAGGATATAGACGGTCTAATTAAAAACAAAAACCCCAACAAAAACAAAAACGGTGTATAATTTTCTCAACAAGAACAACAACAACAACAAGGCTGCAGCAACAACTAATGATCCTAAGAACAACAACAACAACTAAATGTAAAACCTCCATCATTAACTTAACTAATTGGCATTAGAGTTTTTGTGCCTAACCACCCTCCTCCTGCTCCTCCAATGGCTCTCTGGTCGTTCCTCGTTCCAAAACAATAACCAGGCTAAATGGAAATCCATTAGGAATAACAACAAACATAATTCTTGTATAATTAAAACAAAAAACAAAAACAACAAAGAAAAGGGAGTTGTGAAACCCATCCTCTAGTAAGGCTTGATGACTTCAATAGAAAACAAAAACAAGAGAAAAATCAGCAACAACAACAACAACAACAGTAATACCTAAAAGCATCACGTACACAAAACTCTTTCCAACATAAAAAACAACAAACATACACACACACATCCAACCATACTCTGCACTCACACTCACACCCACTCATATGTTGATGCTAATGCTTTGCGGGCAGGACGACGGCAGCAAACAACATTAAAGACTTATTTATAAAACTCAGAAAATCATTGGACTGTGGCAGCTATAAAAATATCTCAATTAGAAAAGGAAGGCAAAAAACAACAACAACAACCAGCCATATGATAAGCAGGCGAGGGCCACAACAATTACATGTGACCAGCAGAACTGAGGTCTAGATGTATTCATGTCTCTAGACATACATCTACATATATACGGACAAAGGAGAGTGTATGCGTGTGTGTGTGTGTTTTCTAAGGATATATAATTCATTCATTTAGCCAACGACAACAAGATCCTTAACCCTTCCAACCAAACACCAGCACACAGTTCCCACACAGAGACACAAAAAAAACTCCCTCTCCCCCGGCTACCACAAAGGAAACAGATTCTAAAGTTAGTTAAAAATTCAAAAAAAAAAATATCGAGGACCACAGGAAACTGTTAATAATAAATCCAAAACAACAACAACAACCACAACAACGATGATAACGGTGATAAACAACTTAACGGAAAACAAAGCACAACAACAACAACTAGTATAGCTGCTGTTTTAGAATTTCCAGAACAGAACAAATACAGAGAAACAAACAAAAGAGAAACAGAAAAGAGGAGCCAAGCAACCATTGATAGTTGCCAAAAAAAAAAAAAAACAACAAAAAAACAAAACTTGCCCCACTCCCCGCAGACCTGGTTTTTTGGTACAACCCCCCAAAAAAACTACAAGGTGGACATATCACAACAACAACACCCAAAGGGGGCAGACAATTTCCCAAGCACCAATAGCAACAACAACAACAACAAACCGCAACAATAATTTTAATAGGAATCCTCAACGATTTTCACACGGTTCATTGACCATCCAGCTCATTATCATTGGCGTTATCATCGGTATCAGTGAATAAATTGCAATACTAGTAGCCGCAACAGCATCGGAGAAACGACAGCATTCCAACACCACCATCCAAACAACAGCCACAGCACCCTAACCTCCATCAGCACCACCACCACCATGAGTGATTCAATGATATATCAAACACTGCAAACATGTCTGCCCAAATCGCGCCTCATTACCCTGTGGCTAGCCTTTACACTGGCGATGTTGATACAGGAGCCCAGGCGACATGCGGCCACAGTAAATGCAGCGTAAGTAGCCATCACCCTTTTTTTAATTGTTTGTTTTGAATGTTTTTCCTTTATAGCTTTTGAAATACGTGGGATTATTAACTTTTAGAGAATGTATTAATAACTAGTTCTTATCACTCACAACTCATTTTAGTTTTATGAAAAAAATATTAAAATTCCATGTGGTATTGTAGTACAAGGTAGAAAACCAATAGAACCCATTAAAACTATTGTCCTTATACCCTATGAACATTCGGTATACCTTTCATAAAAATCCAAAATTTGCAGGCCAAAAAGAAACAACAAGTTTTCATAGAGCATAAAATATTTAACTGAATGTCAAATTTTTAAAAAAATAAATACAAAATTAAGTTTTACCAACACGATCGGAAAATTGATATCATCGCCCGAAAGTCAAGTTTGAGATGTTGCCATCAGAAAAAGAATCCTATATAAAATTCTTTCAATTTAAATTTTCAAAATAAAAAAATTACCTCCAGATAATGTTTTTTTTTTCTCCGAAATTAACTGAAATGTTTTTCTACTTCCTTCAAAAGAACTGTAGTTAAACCCTGAATGAAATATGGAAAAGGACCTTAAAACCATATGATTCAAACTTTTTGTAACCTCCACCATGAGAGAATGAAAAAACTTAAAAAAATTCATTCGAATGCACCCATTTCCAATTATTTATACCCTACAACACTATATGTTGGGGGTATTATAAGTTTGATTGGGCCAAAAATTTTGTAGTACCTCTAAATATTAGTACCCGGCATAGGAAATGATATATGGATCTTCCTATCTAGTCGATGTAGCTATGTATGTCCGTCCGTCTGTCTGCCCGGCTGTCCATGTTAATTTGTAATCACTCTACAGGTCGAAGTTTTAGCCCGATCCTAACGAAATTTAGCATGGAGGTGGAACTAGGGTCAGAATAGAAACCTATTGTTTTTGAAGAGAATCACATAATATTTAGGGGTTAAAATGGACCAAAAGCAAAAAAATTGCAGTTGCTCCACAGATCGCAATTATAGACTAATCGACGCGGAATTTAGCACGGGGTTAGAGTTTAGGGCTGATCAGAAGCCTACAATTTTCATCGGACAATATTTAACGGGTAAAATAGACCATAACTTTTACGTAACAAGTAAAAAAGCAGCTACGTTTAGCCGGTCCGAACTTTAAATACCCTCCACCATTTTGAAAGATCTTGAAAAATGTCAAGAAATTTCGTCGAAAACACCACTTAAATGGGAACCCTTAATTGAGGGCTATACGAAGACGTGGACCTGCATAAGTAATTTTTTGTCATAGACTGTAGTACCGATTCCGAACTTCAAATACGAAATTTCAAACAATTTCAATGAATAATGTCGCTAGTATTGTCAAATTTGAAACAATTCCGGTGAATAATGTTGTTAATTGTTGTTAATTGTTGTTAAACGGAATAGAGGGAATCGGAACCGTTTTATGTGGGCTATACAAATAGCATCATTTGAGCGTTAAACTATAACTACGAAATTGAAAACAATTCCGGTCAAAAATGTCGCTAAAATCATCAAAATATCGAATATCTTGGTGTACCGTTATATGGGGACTATACGATATCATAGACCTATGCAATTCTCTTTCAGGGGGTAATGTACTCAGAAGGAACCTCTTTCGTGGATTTTTAGACAATTCCGTTGAAGAATGTGGCTAAAATCATGAAAATGTAGAATACTAGGAGGTATCGTTATAGGGGGGATATACGAATTCTCCTTCAGGGGGTGAAGTACTCAGAAAGAAATTCTGATGTGAATTTTTAGACAATTCCATTATAAAATCTGCCTAAAATCATTAAAATACTGAACATCGGGAGGTACAGTAAAATGGGGGATACACGATATCGTGGACCTACATATAGAGGCAACTCCCTTCTAGGTCTTGCCCATAATTTGCAATTAATTGTTCTTTTTCTTGGTTTCCTATGACATATAAATTTAAATGAATGCCAACATAAGTCAATGTGTCTGTGTAGTGTCCTTGTATAGGATGTTTCCCAAATAAGCTTTTTCAAAAGGTCTCTACCATATTTTCTATTAGGTTTTGGGAAAAAGATGATATTTCAATTTCTTTAAGTATGAAAACCCTTTCGATTTTATATTTACGCTTTTTCTAAAACAGAATATGCACACGTCTATCCTTACTTCAGAAAAAATACTTCCGTCAAATTTAGATCAAATTGTGCATTTATTTCTGACTTAGAGATGGAAGCTAGTTGGACCTATAGTTCCTTTTGATAATCTGCATAGAATCACATTTTAAGTCGATTTATGTCAGTCCGTTTGTCCCTCTGTCCATATATTTTGGTAAACAAAGTACCGGCTCCCATATATATCTTCGTCCGATTGTGTTTTTGTTGTGCACCAAACGTGTAATTTTTGTCCAAATAATGGCATTTGCCAGATATTGAGCCTAGAAACAAGTTAGTCAAATGTGTGGGAATTCGCTTCAGATATTCCTCTACATATTTTGCATCGCATTTATTATTTTTGTCCTTCACAGTCGTAACATGTATTTCATAACGTCGATACGAAATATAATAAATAACAGAAATACCTTTGCCAAATTGTATACAGATCGGTTCAGATTTGGATATAGCTCTCATATATATCTCCACTCCCTTTCAAGTTTATTGCGCACCATATGGTTAATATAAGCCCGATTTAAATGGATTTTGGGACATACAAACGAATTTAGTCTGGAAGAATGTGTGTCGAATTTTGTGAAAATCGGTTAAGATATAGCTATGTTTCCATATATATTTTTCATCCGATTTTGTATTTTACTTCCTTATACCCATAGAACACTCTCCACAACAATGATATTTGGTGCCAACCATCAGATACAGCATAGAAATACCTCTGCTCATTTTTTTTGAGATCGGTTCAGATTTAGATATAGCTCCCATTTGTATCTTCATCCGATTTCACGTTTGTTGTGTCTAAAAAATGTAAAATCAGCTTAAAAAGGATGCATTGAATACCGCTTCAGACACAAATGTCTCCGTCAAATTTAATAGCCGGTCATAAATAAGTTCCATTCAGCTTTACATTTTTACCGATGTCACGACCAAAGTGGGTGTGTTTTAATTCTCATTAATTCCCTATAAAAAAGAGTTTATATGTTATATGTAGCTCTACTATATACCGGGTGAGATTAAAAAAAGTTAAAACCAAATTCAGACTGCTGTCAAATTATTCCAGTGACAGCTCATTATAATGTTTACAAACGTACAAAAGCATTTTAGTGAGAATTTTCCAGAAAAAAAGTAATTAGGGATGAAATTCAAGCGTGATAGTGTGATATCTTTATATTTGGCTGGAAAACCACAATTGGCTACGTTAGAGCACTCCAGAATTTAAATGTGAATAAATCTCCTGTTTTTGAATAATTGTGAATAATCTTTTGCTCGTTACCGTCATACTGGTATCGTAGCCCGACGTCAAGGTAGTGGACGGAAGAAAACAGCAACATCAGCAGAAATATTTCAAAAAGTAAAAAGCAAATTGATCGAAACTCGCTTCGCAGTGTCCGAAAAATGGCTCGTGATGTGAACATATCGCAATATTTCATTCGGCAAATATTGAAAAATGAGCTCGGGGTAAGACCATATAAATTCCAAAAAGTGCAAGAACTTATACCGCAACATAAAGAAAATATACTCAAAAGAGCTAAAGAGTTGCTTCGCTTGGCCGAAAGTTGAGAACTGCCGAATTTGGTTTTCTCCGATGAGAAAACATTCGTTGTCCAGCAGTTTGTAAACAAATAAAAGAGATCAGCTTAATAGGTGCACCTTTGGTTGGCCACCAGAACTCAAGCGCCAGCCATGGCGATGGTGTGGCCGATGGTCGCTCTCCGCTCATTTTTATAGACCGTGGCATCAGAATAAATACCGAATATTATCGCGAAAATATTCTGGAGGGTGTATTAAAGCCTTGGGCACGCAAACATTTTGGCCGCAGACCTAGGACATTCCAACAGGACTCAGCACCATCGCACTCAGCACGCGCTACCCAAGAATGCTTACAAAATGGGGTTCATCGCTTCATTTCCAGCACCAAAATCACCACCAAAATCTCCGGATACCAATCCGATGGTCTATTGTGTCTGGAGTATTTTGGAAAGCAAGGTTGGCTCAAAAAAATACCAAAAAGTCGATCACCTCAAGCAAGCACTTCGCCGGGAATGGGCCAAAATACCGCAAAGCCACATTCGGGCAACGTATGACGGTTTCATTAGTCGTTTGAAGGCCATAATTCGTGCCAAATGTGACCAATTAGAACAAATCTAAAGTTATTCTAAAATTTGATGCCATTTCCGACATTTTTTGCTTTCATTCACTAAAATTTAAAAAAATAAATTAATAAAAATTATGGCGTTTAACTTTGTTGCAGTTTTTTATATCACCCTGTATGCACAGTGGTGTAAGGTATCATAATGTCGGCCCAGCCCGACTTTAGCCTGTCTTTACTGGTTTTATTTATGCCGACGATGTTGGCCATATTTTCCAATCGATTAATAGATTTAACTTTGTTTCGTAGGGCGTATTATTTTAAATGAATTTCAATGAAGCTCCATGTGTTGTCCTTAAATAAGATACTCCTGAATTCATTTATTCCGATGATCTTTACAAAATTTTCCAGTCGATCTTGCTAAAAATTTCAAATTTTTGAGCATGGAAAACCTGTCTGTCTACAGCAATGAAATTGGGTAGTATGTTCGCTTACATCAGATAGAATACCTCCGTTAAATTTTCGTGGGAATCGATTTCGATTTAGATATAGCTGCTCTATGATATGGAAAGATCTGTTAATTATATCTACTTGTGTAGATTATCATATAGTTTGCCCCCGTTGGACTGTTCTCCTTCCTCATTAGTTTTTAATTGTTTACATCAAATATTTCGTTCACTGTTGCGTATACGTTACGCTGAACGTACATGTTCATATCTACTCATTAAGTATACGCAACAGTGGCAAATGAATGAAGGCAATTTTTCGTTAAAGCTGAACATTGATAAATGACTGTTAAAAATAATTAAAGTATATTAATTCATGTACACAAATTGCTTCTATTATTAAAAGTCGTTAAATGGCATTGTAAGCGTGGAAAAATCCCTGCATTAATTTTTGGTTATTTCATTTTTTTCGTTCATTTAATGTGACATTCATAACACCTTTGTGTCATGGCTAAATCAACTATTATTAACGCTGTTTTTTTTTCTTCACAAAAATTATTGTTAATCACAAGCTGTCAACTTGTTTGGGGGGAGCTGCTCTTTCCATCTTTCCAAAAAAAAAATAAATAAATAAATAAATAATAATAACGACATTACGCCAACAGCAAAAACACAATAACCGTAATCAACAAACAAGTATTCGGAATTCTCTTAATAATCTACGCAAAATTTACATGGGGCATGGGAGCCACAACCAGTAGAATAGTAACAAAAAACACAAATTACTGTCCAGGATTACGTTAAAAATATTGAAAAGTGTTAGTAGGTTACAAATGACAAATTAGCCAACAGACTAACAATGGACACAGGACATAGGAAAAAATGTAGCTACCAAAACAAAAATGTTGATTATTATTAATGGCATTCCAACATACAAACTGACAATTGTTAGATTACCAGCCAAACAACTAGACAACAAATACAAGAGAAACAAGTTAAAAAGCAGTAAGTTCCGGGCCGGGCCGAACTTTAAATACCCTCCACCATTTGGAACGAATTTGGAAATTTTCAAAAAATAAAATCCGTTAAAAATTCTTTTAAAATTTTAAAAATTCCGAATATAGCCTTTATATTGGGGTCAATACGATGTGGACCTACATAGGCATTATTTGTCATAAGCCATTACCAGATTCAAATTCGAAACTTGAAATAAACGGTGAATAATGTAGCTAAAATCATTAAAATATCGGGTATAGGGAGGTACCGCTATATCGGAGCTGTGCGAAGTCCTGGACCAGCATGGAGAATTTCATGTCACAGGGTGTAGAATCCATTTACGAAGTTTAAATATGACATCTCAAACAATTTCGGTGGGTATTGTACCTAAAATCGTCAAAATACCGAATATAAGGCGGTACTGATATATGGGGCCTATACGAAGACCTGGACCTGCATAGACAATTTTCTGTCACAGGCTGTAGATCCCATTACGAATTGTAAATACGTAATTTGTAACTACTACGGTGAATAATGTCGCTAAAATAATCAAAATAGAGAATATCGGGAGGTACCGTTATATGGGGGCTATACGAAGACGTGGACCAGCATAGACAATTTTCTGCCTTAGGCTGTAGTATTCATTACGATCTTCAAATACGACATCTCACACAATTTCGTTGGGTATTGTACCTAAACTCGTCAAAATACCGAAGATAGTGATGTACTGATATATGGGGCCTATACGAAGACGTGGGCCTGCACACACAATTTTCTGTCATAGGCTGTAGTATCCATTACGAACTTCAAATACCAAATTTGAAACAATTCCGGTGAATAATGTCGCTAAAATCATCAAAATATCGAATATCGGGGGGTACTGTTATATGGGGGCTATACGAAGACGTGGACCTGCACAGACAATTTTCTATCACAGACTGTAGTATCCCTTACGAACTTCAAATACCAAATTTGAAACAATTCCGGTGAATAATGTCGCTGAAATCATCAAAATACTGAATAACGGGAGGTACCGTTATATGGGGGCTATATGAAAACGTGGACCTACATGGCCCATTTACAAACTTAACCTGCCTACTGGCAAAAGAAATATGTGTGCAAAATGTTAGCCTTCTATCTCAATTCGTTCGAAAGATAGAGTGATTACAACAGACAGACAGACGGACAGACGGACATGGCTAAATCGTCTTAGAATTTTACGCTGATCAAGAATGTATATACATTGTTGGGTCTGACATGAGTATTTCGAGGAGTTACAAACGGAATGACAAAATGAATATACCCTCCATAGTAAGGTGGAGGGTATAAAAAGCGACAAAACGACAAATTCAAATGAATTGTTGTCGCTGCTCATTTTGTTGGCTTATCGCCGGTAATACAGTCGTGGCAACACCACCAGCAAAGAAGGCACGCACCCAATCCACACAGAAATGAAATTGTGTGCCATAATTGGCTAAAATGCCATTGAAAAATATTACCGCCACCACTACAATGATGACAACAACAACAGCAACAACGACAAATGGCAAATTGGCATATTCACAGGGACACAAAGAGGTATTCATTAGTTGCTCGTGTGTATGTGTGAATTTATTTTCCCTCTCTCCTCTTCTCTCTCCCTCTCTTGGTCTCTCTAAATACCTAACGGTATGTTAAATTTAATTGAGAGCCTTTCATTTAGAGCCTCTCGCTTCATTCATTCAATGTGAAATAAGTTATAGTGCAAGGCCATTTAGCATATGACGGAGATTAAATACAGTATTTCGTTTAAATATTGGGAAAGAGTTTAATTTCAAATAATTATGAATTAGTTTCTTTTTTCTTTTCTTAATGTTCATTAATTCAATGATTGATGTAGAATTTGTGTGTAGGAGAGAAGACTTTTTTGAGGAAATTAGATTGATGATATTTTTATTTCGGAGGATTATTTATGGAGTAATCTTTTTTTATTTAGCGCTTAACAGAAATTATTCTAATTGGCATAGGGAAAATTCCAGGGTATTATTAAAGAAATAACAAAAATATTATTAAAACGACAAAAGTTAGACTAATGTTCAAAACTCAAAATTTTCTCAACAAAAACAATTTGGGAAAATGAAACCAAATCACCAAATAAGTAAAAATTGCGTGGAACTTTTTTTTTTTTCCTTTTTTTTTTGTATTATTTGTGTACAGGGTTGTCCATATTCGACGGACCCATCTGGCAACGACATAACTTTTGACAGAGATGTCACATCGCTTAATGACATACCGCGTTTGAAGCGTCAGTCCAAGCAGATTTTTACCATGACCCAATACACGCCACGTGAGCGCTCTGAAATAGTTGAAATTTACATTCAACAGAAGAAGTCAATTGTGAAAAAAATGTGAGAAGTGCGCCTTCTAAGAACACCATTAAGCGTTTATAATTTTTCGACTGGTAAGGCTCTTTCTAATCCGAAGAGGCCATATAAAAGTCGACCAAGGCGATCGGCCGAGAATATCGCTCCCGTACGAGCCAGTGTTGAGAGGTCCCAAAGAACATCCCAAAAACGCCGTTCTCAGCAGTTGGGCATGGCTCGGTCCACTTTACAATGGATTATTCGCATTGATTTGCATTTGTTCCCGTACAAAATTCAATTGACGAAAAGAATGTTGCCTGCGGATAAGCCTCGTCGATTGGAATGGGCCCAAAGGGCCCAAAGGTCCGTCGAATATGGGCAACCCAGTATGTACAGCCAATGGATAAAATAAAAACATAATTAATTAATATATGTTTGCAAAACTGCATTGAACGTGGAACAATACTAACTTTGTACAAAGGGTTTTGGCAGCAGGACGTAATCCTATGACTTGTTAGTAATCGTAATGCTGACGAAATGCTGTCATGCCTTTCTGTGTAAGACAGAGTAGATAATTCCGACAAGCGTTCATTAAGCCTCATAAGCCCCAAAGTTGATATGAGGGTTAACAAGAGATTTTTATATACGTTTTTAAGGAAAACTCATGTGACAAAGACTGCTACTCCTCAGACAAAATGTGGCAAAAAAACATTAAAATGCCGAATATCGGAAGGTACTATTGTATGGGGGATATACCAAATCGTGGACCTATACATGCAATGTTTCGCCAAAAGAAGCTAGAACCCATTATGACCTACAAATACCAATTTTTAGACAAATCAGTGAAAAAATGTGGCATAAATCATCAAAATATCGAATATCGGGAGGTACCTTTATATGGGGGCTATACTAAAACGTATAGTATATGCAATGTTTTTGCCACATGAACGGGGACCCCTATGTGGCATAAATCATCAAAATACCGAATATCGGGAGGTACCGTTATATGGAGACTATACCGAAACATGGACCGATATCTCTCATTTTCAATACCAATCAACCAAAACTCAATACAAATTGCTCTGCTAACTTTTGGCGCTCTACGTCAAATAATGTGGGCTGTATCGTGATTTCAACAGACAGACAGACCTACGGAAATCGTTCAATCGACTTAGAATTTTATGCTGATTATGAATATATATACTTTGTGGCGTCTACGACGAATATTTAAGGATGTTACAAACGGAATGACAAAGTTAATATACCCTTCTTTCCAAGGTGGAGGGTATAAAATGCATAAGCCTTGAAGAATCCCCCTAATCTCAAGTTAATTCAGGTAAACTCGGAAGGAAAGCGAAATAAACAACGGGATTATCTTGAGAGAGTACGTGATGGAAATTACCTACATCTGCAATCTCCTGAATTTTGCTAAAAAGGTTGGCAACAAATGCAGTCCATATAATTCGGTTTTTGTTGGTCAATGAAAAGGTCCAACAGAAGGTATTTTTCAATTGAGAGACAAACTTAACTACTTAACGACTCAGCCGGTTTCCATATGTGAAAGCGATAATTTCCAATCCATTGTTTTTTTCATTTTGTCTGTGCAGGTCCACGTTTTCGTATAGCCCCCATATAACGGTACCTCCCAATATTCGGTATTTTTATGATTTTAGCGTCATTATTCACCAGAATTGTTTCAAATTACGTATTTAGAGTTCGTAATGGAAACTACAGTCAGTGACAAAAAATTGTCTATACAGGTCCAGGTCTTCGCATAGGCCCATACATCAGTACCTCCCTATATTCGGTATTTTGACTATTTTGATACAATACCCACCGAAATTGTTTGAGTTGTCGTATTTGAAGTTCATATTGGATGCTACTGCCTGTGACAAAAAATTGTCTATGCTGGTCCAGGTCTTCGCACAACTCCGATATAACTGTACCTCCCTATAACGGCTTTATTCGGTATTTTTAAAATGTTAACAAAATTGTTTAAGGATTTTATTTTTTGAAAATTTCCAAACACGTTCCAAGTGGGGGGGGGGGGGTGGTATTTAAAGTTCGGCCCGCCCGAACTTACTGCTTTTTAACTTGTTTTTGTATTGTTTGTGCCACAAAGTTGAATGTACGGACATTGGAGATAAAAAAAATTCGACTGAGAACTTGGTTTGGTGAACTGTAGGCAGGTCAAGTTCGAAATATTCAATGTTCGCTATTTTAATGATTTTAGCGATATTTTCTACCGGTATAGTTTCAACTTTCTTATTTAAGATTCGTAATTGGTACTAGAGCCTCTGACGTATTTAGGTCCACGTCTTCGTATAGCCCCATATAACAATACCTCCCAAGATTCGGTATTTTAATGATTTTAGCGACATTATTCACCGGAATTGTTTTAAATTTCGCATTTGAAGATCTTAATGGGTACTACAGCTTATGACAAAAAATTACTTAAGCATCTTCACGTCTTCGTATAACCCCCGTATACGGTTCATTATTTAAACGGTATTTTTTCGACATTTTTCAAGTTACTTTCAAATGGTGGAGGGTATTAAAAGTTCGGCCCGGTCGAACTTAGCTGCTTTTTACTTGTTTTATGTTCGCTCCTGATCGAATCATTGCTAAAAATATTTTGATCTACAATATTTGGACTAAGCTATAAGTAGTGCAGGATTTTTATGTGAATTATATTTTTTTTAATTTTCACCCGGTAAACCAATTATTAGAACCCTATAAAGAAGTAGTAAAGAAAGTCTTAAAGTCAGGCGTGGCCAACTTTATGATACCCTACACCACATTGCTAATTTAGTAGAGCTCCACATAACAATTAAACGTTTTTATGGGAGAATTTAAAGTTCAAAAGACTAAATATGCCGAAGCATTTGTATCTTCTAAATTCGGACTTGTATTGCCCATTTGATATAAATATATGGGAGCTATATCCAAATCTGAACCGATCTTGATAAAATTTGGCAAATATATTTCTGAGCTGTATTTCCTATATATTTCCCTAAATTTCGTTCTTACGGAGTGCATATTACGGCTGTGGGTAACAAATATTACAAATATGATTAACAATATATATGAAGGTTATAGCTATATCTGAACCGATCTTCACCAAATTTGACATACCACCTTCTAAGTGCCAAATTTCATGCAATTTGGGCAAATATTAGACGTTTGGTGCACAATCCAAGGTAAATCGGACGAAGTTATGGGAGCTATATCCAAATATGAACCGATCTCGATAAAATTTAGCAAATGTATTCCTAAGCTGTATTTGATATATTTCCCCAAATATTGTTGTTACAGAGTGCATATTACGGCTGCGTAAGACCAAAATAACAAATCGGATGAACAATATATATCTGAGCTATAGCTATATCTAAACCGATTTCGATCAAATTTGGCATACTTATTTTCAAGTCCAACCTGATCGTACGTGCAAAGTTCCATACTACTCGGGCTGATATTACACGTTTGGTGCACAATAAAAGGCAAATCGGACGAAGATATATATGAGAGCTATATCTACATTTTTACCGATTATCTCCAATTTCAATAGGGTTCGTCCTTGGGCCAAACAAATGATTTGTGCAAAATTTCATCTGGATAGGTTAATAAATGCGAACTGTACTTTGTGTACAAAAATACATGGACAAATCGACTCAGAATGTGATTCTATGCAGATCATCAAAAGGAACTATGGGTCTATCTCTTTTCCTTTTGCCTGTCACAAACAAATGCACAAAGACATAATACCCTGACCACCTTGTGGTGTAGGGTATAAAAACGATCATAAAATCCGAAATAAACATCCGGTTCTCTACATATTTCACACATCCCATTATTTCTACTAACACATGATCTGCTGCGAAGATGGCATATATCGAGCTACTCCTTTTGGTGCCTCCTTCCCAACAAAGGATCAAAATGTTGAATATCAATGAAGCTGATAAAACACAAAATTAACATCTGAATCCATTTAGACTTGGCACATCTGAATATTTCTATTACCACATGATCTCTTATAAAAACGGATCAGACCATTCCTTCTGGTACCTCCCCCACAATGGGTTAAAGTTTTGAATAACTAAAACGTTTATAAAATCCAAAATAAGCACCCGGTTCTCTTCGTATTTCCCACATGCCAATATTTTTACTAACACTGTGGGAATGGGATATATCGGCGCATTCCTTCTGATACTTCCCCCAAATTTATATATATCTTATCTCAGGCATATTTTCACATTTGCCTATAAAGTATAGACGAAGTATCAACATTGTGAATAATCAATACTCAAGGCTGGGGGTATAAATCTGACGGCAAAACCGACTGATACTATTTTACTTGTTATTTGTTTATATTATTGGTAAAAATATTTCGATTAACAATATTAAACTTTCCGATTTTAAGGAAAAGTCGAGAATCAACCATGTTATGACAGTTTTAAGCATTTTCGGTCCATGTCTTCATCCGATTTTGTGAACATTGTTATCATTTGTGCGAGATGAACCAGAAGGTGTCAGCTGGAAATGTCCATATTCGATATTTACTGGAAATATTACGGTATATTTATACTTAGTATGGATGTATCGGCATAGTTGGGTCTTGCTTTTATTTCAATATGTGCGAATTCATGAGCAAATATACTCCACTTCAGATGAGATTTTATAAAAATCAACATGTCCCTTGTCAATACCAATTATCAGAACCTGTCACTGTTCTACAAAAATTCACAAAAGACGATAGACTCTTAATTGTCACAGGCCTAGCAATAAAAGGCCAATATTTTGTTTTCGGCATGATAAACTTGCAAATTTATTAACAACTATTTGTAGCAAACTGCTCGAACAAAAGCGGCCGCATTATGGCACTACCCACACACACCTACAAACATGCATGGCACACATAGAGTATTCATTACCTATGGCACTGAGCGTATAAATGACTCTGCTGTCCACATGTGTGGAGTGCGCAACATTGAATGCATGGATGGATTTTTATAATACGCACCACTCAACCATGCACACATGTGAGTACATTTTGTGTACGAGATCTCTACATGTGTACAATTGTGTGTGTACATGTGTCCTATACGAGTAGGTATGTATATTCATTTATTTATACCCTCTACTCATGTTTTGTTGTTCATAACGTAATAATAAAAAGCAAAAAAAAAACAACAACAACATTTTCACCACAAAACACCACAAGAGTATGCAAGGATATAAACGATGATAATAACAGTTATACACTGCGTACATGTGAGTGTGTATATGTGTGTGCGCCACACACCTTGTGTGCGGTAAATAGTCTGCGATTTATGTGAATTTAAGAGCCACATAACCCATGAAAAATAAGTTCCACCAACAAAAAACCCAAATTTAACTACCCAAAACTAGTTTGCCTGCTTTTTACGAAGGACACATCGTTTTTTTTTTTTCGGTTGCTTACATTGGGGTGTAGTTAAAAGTGGTTAGTTTTATTCGTCTGGTTTTTGTTCGCTTCTCTTCTTTAACTAATTGAATATTCTATGAAAAATTATTACATTCTTTTTTTATATTTTTGGCAGACCTAATATGTCCATAAATTTATTACATCGAATATTTAAATGAAATTTATTAGCATTGTACCTGAATGTACTTCCGAAACATGTGAACTATTCGAAAAGAAAAAAAAAAAGATATGAACCAAACATGAACAGTTTGGTTTTGGCCAAAATATTCGATAAATTTATTATCCTGAATTAGTTTACATGACAATTATTTACAATGTCATGAAATTTGGGAAGGGGGAGGGGTAGGATGATTGGTTGCTTGCATGAATTTTGGACAAGGTTATATAAGAAGATATGGAGTTTGTAACCAAAAATTTAAATACGGGTATACTAAGATTTATTTTGGAAATGAGAATTTTAATGTTTCAACCAATCTTTATCAGCCAAAGTCATGATATGGGGTGCAAATATCCAAATTAGAAAAGTAGAAATAAGTTCTAAAGCGAAAAATCAGTAATGGATTACCTTAACTGTAGGGACAAAAGAGAAAGAGAGAAAGGGAAAAATATAGAGAAAAAACAATGAATTAACTGACTATCTGAGGAATTAGTTCTGCCTCTGTTTTTTAGAATGAAAACAAACAGTTCAGAATCTCCTATGTCTAACACCGAAAAGAGTTGACAGGGTGGCAGAGAAAGTGCTCTACCGTCTCACATCGGTATTCGTGTCATCACCTCACTTAGAAGTCATGACCTTTATGTTTCAGTGACCTGTGATTATTCCCACCACTCTTTGATCGCTTCTCAGAGAGAATAGGCCAAATGCTCTAAGAGACATTGCATTCCTTTCCTATTAGGAGGCTTTGTTGAAATTTCCCTCGATCGAAAAATATTCTTGTAAATATATCAGAATTCCAGAATCCATTAAAAATTATTTTAAAAAATGCATGGCGAATTTAAAATATCATTGAACATCCACAAGCATCCACGAACAAAAATCAACTAGTCTTCGAAAATAATAAAAAAGGAGCATTAATATCCTTATCCTTAAGTTAATGAATATTGAAATAATAACCTTGAAAATCCACTGGTATTAAAAGAATATCCGAGTAATGACTGAATATCCCCGAAATCCCACCAGTACTGACAAATATCCTGGTAAATCAAGGAAGGAAATCAAGGAAATTAAATTCCACGAGTGTTAGAAAAATATTTATAAAAAGGAGCATAAAAATATCCTTAAAACCAGTAAAGAAAGTCTTAAAGTCGGGCGGGGCCGACTTTATGATACCCTACACCACTTTGCTAATTTAGCAGAGCTCCACATAACAATTAAAAGTTTTTATGGGAGAATTCATGCATACACGCTATGAATATAGTTCTAATTTAAAGTTCAAAGGACTAAATATGCCCAAGCATTTGTATCTCTTAAATTCGGACTTGTATTGCCCATTTGATATATATATATATATGGGAGCTATATCCAAATCGAAAACGATCTCGATACAATTTAGCAAATGTATTTCTGACGTGTATTTGATATATTTCCCCAAAAATTGTTCTTACAGAGTGCATGCATATATCTGAAACGATCTTCAGATCTCCAAATTTGACATACTAGCTGCTAGACTCAATTCGGTAGTAAGGGCCAAATTCCATCTTATTTGGGCAAATATTAGAAATTTGGTGCACAATAAAACGTACATCGCACGAAGTTATATATGGGAGCTATATCCAAATCTGAACCGATCACGATAAAATTTAGTAAAGGTATTTCTGAGCTGCATTTGATATATTTCCCCAAATATTGTTGTTACAGAGTGCATATTACGGCTGCGGAGGACAAACATAACAAATCGGATGAACAATATATAAGGTAGCTATAGCTATATCTGAACCGATCTTCACCAAATTTGACATAAAAGTTTCTAGACTCAATTCGGTCGTAAGTGCCAAATTCCATCCCATTTGGGAAAATATTAGAAAATATTTGGTGCAAAATAAAAGGCAGATCGGACGAAGATATATTTGTGAGCTATATCCAAATCCGAACCGATCTCGATAAAATTTAGCAAATGTATTTCTGAGCTGCATTTGATATATTTCCCCAAATATTGTTGTTACAGAGTGCATATTACGGCTGCAGAGGACAAAAATAACAAATCGGATGAACAATATATAAGGGGGCTATAGCTATATCTGAACCGATCTTCACCAAATTTGACATACTAACTCAATTCGATCGTAAGTGCCAAATTCCGTCCCGTTTGGTGCACAATAAAAGCTAAATCGGACGAAGTTGTATATGGGAGCTATATCTAAATCTGAACCGTTCTGGATAAAATTTGGCAAAGATATTTCTGAGCTGTATTTGATATATTTCCCCAAATATTGTTGTCACAGAGTGCATATTACGGCTGCGGAGGACAAAAATAACAAATCGGATGAATAATATATATGGGAGCTATAGCTATATCTGAACCGATCTTCACCAAATTTGTCATACTAGCTTCTAGACTCAATTCGGTCGTAAGTGCCAAATTCCATCCCATTTGAACAAATATTAGACGTGTGGTGCACATTAAAGGCTATATCGGACGAAGTTGTATATGGGAGCTATATCCAAATCTGAACCGATCTCGATAAAATTTAGCAAATGTATTTCTGACCGGTATTTGATATATTTCCCTGAATATCGTTGTTACGGGGTACATATTACGGCTGTGGGTAACAAATATAACAAATCGGATGAACAGTATATATGGGGGCTATAGCTATATCTGAACCGATCTTCACCAAGTTTGGCATACTATCTCCTAGACTCAATTCGGTCGTAAGTGCCAAATTCCATCCCATTTGGGCAAATATTAGACGTTTGATGCACAATAAAAGCTAAATCGGACGAAGTTAAATATGGGAGCTATATCCAAATCTGGACCAATCTTGATAAAATTTAGCAAATGTATTTCTGTCGTGCATTTGATATATTTCTCCAAAAATTGTTGTTACAGAGTGCATATTACGGCTGCGGAGGACAAAAATAACAAATCGGATGAAAAATATATATATGGGAGCTATAGCTATATCTGAACCGATTTCGATCAAATTTGGCATAATTATTTTCATGCCCAATTTGGTTGTATGTGCAAAATTCCATACTATTTACACGTTTGGTACACAATAAAAAAGCTAATCGGACGAAGATATATATGGGAGCTATATCTAAATTTTGACCGATTATCTCCAATTTCAATAGGGTACGTCCTTGAGCCAAACAAATGCATCTCAATCGGCTAATAAATACCTGCATTTTGTTCACAAGAATACATGGACAGACGGACTGACATGCATAAATCAACTCAGAAAGTGATTCTATGGAGATTCTCTAAAGTAACTATGGGTCTACCTCGTTTCCTTCTCCATGTTGTAGGTGTAGGATATAAAAAGTTGTTCACCACTAGTGTTAGGAAAATGTCCTTAAAACTTTCGTCATTTTGGAAAGGCCTTAAAATACAGAGGATGTTCTGAAAATGTACGGCTATTTTTGAAATATTTACGATCTTATCGATTCTTTTAAAACTTGGTAGCCAGAGATCTGAGGTTCATTCCTTCTACAAAAGGCTTACATTTTGATTAACAATTATTGGCATAAATGTAAAATTCTCTTCAAATTGTAAGCATCCTAATATTTTTTGGCATACTTCGGTGCTCCTCCAAAAAATTTTGGATATTTTATATAAAGGCAAATGAAGCAGTCGCTATAGTGTAAATTATTTATATCAGACTTAGGCCGAAATGGGCAACATTGGCCCACTCCCTTGGAGCCTCCCCCATAAAGGGTCGACAATTTGAATAATTATAACCCAATTCAAAATATATTTTTAAGAAACGAATTGGGGCAGAGGGTATACAACTGTATGCCAATTTTTTTATATCCTATCAAAGGATGGTTCAAGGACTTGTTTTCTTACGTCAATGGTCTCCTCAATATTACATTCATGTTTTCTTTACTTTCACCCCCTCTCCCCACAGATCTCAAACTTTTTGCCAATTTTCATACGTCAAAGTTTTTCCCAAAAAAAAAATTATTAACTTTAATTACAATATGTATGTTATCAAATTCCAAGATATTTACATAGGTTTTCTCAAACACACACACACAATTCTAAGAAAATTCCTGACCTGACATTATGCCTGACCCAATCCATCCACACAACATATGTCTAAGTCATGTTGCACGCACTTTATAGCTTAGAACCCACCAATTATCCTAAAAAATTCAAAGAATTGTTACACTTAACTTTCGACATAGATTAGTTGTACGTTTACATTGCTTGTAAACGATTTGTTTATGTGTGATGTGAGGTGATGTTGTGTTGTTGTTTTTTGGGGGTTATTCAACATCAACAAATTTCAATCATCCGTAGTAATAAATTATGGAAGCTTAAATATACACGATGGTTGCTTGTACTTCTACAAAAAAAAGAAACAAAAAATATTGTTATTGGCTTTGCCATTTCTTGGCTTGATTTAGTTGTTTTGTCTTGCGACCCAAATCCATCCTTTAGCTTGAGTAGGAGCCAAAAAAACGAACATGCAGACATACAACCACACACGGGTATTCTCTCTCTCTCTCTCCGTGTGTTGGCATTGCCAAAAGATGGCCATGGCATGCAAGCACTTTTGCACGCACCGTAAAATAAGCATGAAAAGGAAAACTACTTTTGACAAGCAAGACATGTGAGAGTTTGTGTGTGAAAGAGCTGCTGCTATTGCTTTTCGAAATGTCGCTGCAGTTTTTCCTTTTTCTTTGGAGAATGGGTAAGGAATTCAATGTTTCTGCTTTCTCACATGCCACTTAACTTCCTCATGGCCTCAGGCAAAGTGAAATTTATGAAGGAAGAACGAAAAGGGAACAGTGTTGTGGAATGCAAAAAATAATAATTTCGGAAGGACCAAAGGACAAAATATAAGCAAGCTTGAAAAATATTTAAAATTAAGAGCTTGGGTCAATTTTTTTGTTTTTGTTTTTTTTTTTGTTTGAAAAGATTCCCTTCGAAATCCAAGATTTCCAAAAAATTGAGAAGTATTGGGAATATGTCCTTAAATGTGACTACACAATCTAGATGCATTGAGAAAGTATGCTTAAAACTCGAAAAAAATCCTTTAAAATCCACTAAATTTCCTAACTTTTTTTTAACAAAATTATTGAAATATTCTAAAAAGTCCAAAAAAGTCGTTAAAATTTACGAGGTACTTCGAAAATATTTTCGATAAAATGCTTAACATTTTCAAAAAAAAATCCATAGGATCACGATTCTTGGGGTAAAAGTTCTCGACATCCGATAGTTTTGGAAAATATGCTCTAAAATCTAAGAATTTTAGGAAAAAAAAAACCTGAAATATTGGATATATATCCTAAAATTGTCCTACCCAATATAGTTGTATTTGAAAAGTATTTATAAAACTACAAAAAATCTTTTAAAATCCACGAATTTATGAACAATTTCCCAATTTTTTCCCCACTATTATTGAAATCACGAGGTATATCGAAAAATTTAAATTAAATCCTTAAAATTTTTCGATTAAATCTTTAAAAAATATTGATAAAAGCATTAACATTTGAAAAAAATACTTAGGATCAAGGAACATGGGATATATGATATATAATAGTTTTGGAAAAATGTCCTTCGAAATCCAGGAATATTGGGAAAATGAAAACGGTGTATTGGGAATATGTCCTTAAATTGTTCTATAAAATCCAGATGTATTGTGAAGGTATTATCAAATTTACCAGAAATATTTGGGAAGCTCTTCATAAAAATTAGAAAAAAAATTCCTGTTAAATACGCTGGTTATGTATAAATGCCTTTAATTTTTCCACCCAATTCAGAATTATTGGCAAATAATTTTCAAAAAAAAAGTTTTTGAAAATCCACGAGGAATATGGAAAATGTGCTTAAAATTTTTCCATCTAATCCAGAAATATTGAAATATTTTCAAAAATCCGAAAAAACCTTCAAAAATCTACTACTATATGTACTCAAAATTTTCTACACGATCTATTGGAAAAATACTCCCTAAAATCGCAAGTATATCGAAAATATTCTTAAATTCCACGAGAGTTTTAGATATGCTTTTCAAAGTCATGAGTATATCAAAAATGTCCTTTAGAATCATGCAAATGTCCTTAAAATATACTGTTATTGAAAATTTGAAATCTGAATTTAAAATAATAATGAAAATATACCTAAAAAGTTCCACTTAATTCAATAGTATTGAGAAAATATTCTTAAAATCCACGGGATTTTCGAAAATGTCCTAATATTTTCCCCACACAGTCTAGAAGTATTGGAAAAAAATTACCAATATCGAATATGATGGAGGAAATGGAGTGC
Source organism: Musca domestica (assembly GCF_030504385.1). Lineage (NCBI taxonomy): Eukaryota > Metazoa > Arthropoda > Insecta > Diptera > Muscidae > Musca > Musca domestica. Next base: position 5,621,048 of record NW_026712207.1, on the reverse strand, counting down.
CTTCGTATGTCCTTAAAAATACAGGAGTATATCGAAAGTGTCCTTAAAATCCAAGTCTTTTGGAAATGTCGTAAAAAATTCTAAGAGTGCATCTAAAAAGGACCTCAGCATCGCGAACATTTCCTTGAAATCTACATCATTTTGGAAACAACTTAAAACATCATAGATATATTGAAAATGTCCTGAAAATCTTCGAACATTTTTGATATGTCATTAAAATCCTAAATATCCACATAGAAAATGTCCTTAACAATGCAAAGATATGGAAAATGTCCTTAAAATTAAAGAACATATCTCAAGTGTCCTTAAAAATCCAATGTTCATAAAAAATCGAAAATATTTATAAAAATCCACGAGTACATTGATAATGTCCTAAATAATGTCACTAAAATTCAAGAGTTGATCGAAAATCCACGAGCATTGGGCAAATGTTTCAAGGCATTAACAGATATGTCCTCGAAAATTTATGAGTAAAATAAAATGTCCTTTTTATCCATGATATTGAATGATATTTAAAATGCCCTTTAATTTACAAAAGAATATCAAAAATATCCTAACATATACATCAGTACATTGCAAATGACCTTCAAATAAACAATTATTGGAAAAATACTTCAACATCCAAGAGGATATCCATATTATATCCTTAAAAATATCCTTAAAAATCTACGAATGTTGACATTTTTTTAAAAAATCCAGAATCATTTAAAGATTTCCTTAAAAATCTACTACAATTGGTATCTTTCAAAATTCACGAGAATATATGCTAATTCCTTTAAAAATTCCGAGAAAATTTCCAGGTGTTGAAAAATATCCCAGAAAATCCAAGAGTAATGAACGAATATCCTTAAAACCCCACTAGTAATGAGAGATCCAAAAGTATTGAAAAATATTCATTAATGCAGGGGATTTAAATAAATATCCTTGAAAATCCAGGAATGTAGAAAAAATTTATCCTTAAAAATTCATCAGTCTGATACCTTTGAAAATCTAAGATTATACTTAAAAATCACGCACATTAATAAAAGATCCTCAAAAATTATTAGTATTGAAAAAGTATGTCCAATAAAGCAAGAATATTAACAAAGATCCTTGAATATTCAAGAGTATTGAAAAATACACTTAAATCAAGAAGGTTTGAGAAAATATCCTTAAAGAGTAAAACATGAATATCCTTAAAACCCATGAGTATTGAAAAAATATTCTTAATGAAGTATTTAAAAAAATATTGTTGAAAATTCAAGTGTATACATTTTCAAGGATATTTTGAAAATTCCCGTGTACTGAGAAAAATGTCCTTAGAAATCCAAAATCTAAATCTATGAGTGTTTGAACAAATACTTTAAAGAAATCAGAATCATTGAAAATATTCTTCCAAATCAACGAATGTAGTATTTAAAAATATTCTAAAAAACTATGAGGATTAAAAATATATTTGAAAATCCTGGAAAATTTAATAATATATCTTTTTTAATACAGCAATATAATACATTGCAAAAATATCTCTACACATTCACGAGTATTGAAAATTAAAGGGCATTAAAAATATATCCTTGAAAAATTACGAGTTTAAAAAAAAATCTAAGAATCCACCAATATTGAAAGAACATCATTAAAAATCTTTGAGTATTGAAAAACTATCTTTGAAAATTCTCCAGTATTAAAAGAATATATGAATATATGAAAAATCCGGGAGCATTGAATTGGTATCCTTGAAAGTTTACCAATATTAGCCAAATATCGTTGACAATCCAGGAATATTGAAAAATATTCTTGATGTAAATCAAGGAGGACTGACAATATACTTGAAATTTTGAAAAATTGTCCGTGACGAAATCAGGAGCATTGCAAATATACCCTTGCAGGAATATCCTTGAAAATGTAGAAATATTGAAACGATATCCTTGAAAAGCTAGGAGCACTGGAGAAATATCTTTGAAAATCGAAGTTTATTTCAAAAAATCTACGATAGATCAATAACAATTCATGCACAATATTAAAACAATATCCTTGAACAACAATATCCACGAGCATTGAAAAAAATTCAAAATCGACAAGTATTGAAAAAATATCTCTCAAAAACGACGTGTATTGAAAAGATATCTTTCAAAATTGACGAGTAAAGAGAAAGTATGTTCCAAAATCTACGAGTATTGAAAAAATATCTTTCAAAATCCACTGAATACTGAGTACTGAAAAAATATCCTTGAAAAAAATATCGAGAAAATTCACGGGTATTAAAAGAATAATAATGAAATCCACGAGTCTTGAAAATATCCTTGATATTCCACAAATATGAAAAAATATCGTTCAAAATCCCCAAGCATTCAATATACTTTAAATCCATATTTAAAAATCAAAAAATATTGGAAAAAATCTTGAAAAATGCATCTAGGACAATCATTGAAAACAAGTTTTGATAAAATATCCTAGAAAATACACAAGTTTTAAAAGGATATCCTTAAAAATCCACAAGTATTATAAAAATATCCTTGAAAACTGGAAAATATCCTTGAAATTCTAGATTTGATTTTTTAAGATTTTTAAGATCATCGAAACCACAGTACCTTGTTCCGTACACTTGCTCCAAGAAACAATTGCAACGGTAATATATGGCCCCAAGTGACAAACGAGTGGTGCACATATATTCAAAATTCCATTGCACTCACACACACACACACACACACACTCGCACTCACACAAATTACAACTATTATTATTGGTAACATTCTTTTGGCAAGGGAAAAATGAAACAAAAACCCCAGCTATGAATACAATTCCATGGCATCGCCATGCAACCAAGGCAGGCAGCCAGCCAGCCTGACTGCCTGCCTGACCATCTTTGCATAACTTTCCACAGCACAAGGGGACATTTTATGTTGTGGTAGTTTATTTTCCACACACACACCCCTCCCCTCCCCTCCTCGCTTTCTAAGTGAACACGTGGTTGCGTGCCTTTAAAAGCTTTCTCATGCATACGCTTAAATAAGCGAACGAATTTCCAACTTTGGGGCTGGGCCCCATGAAACCCCATTTGTTTTGGGATATATTTACGTGAACAAGAAGAAGAAGAAGCAGCAGCTGGAGAAACGTAAACCAACCGCCACTATTTAAAATTGTGCTACCACATGAGAATGACGCATTAACCGCAAAGTAACTGCAGTCCAGTAACAAAAGCCAAATTCGCCTGCACAAGGATATCTGCCGAAAGAAGCGAACGAACGAATGAATGAATGGCTGAATGACAAAAGATGCCTTAGGGTTCCTGGAAACACAACCTCTTCTGTTGCAGCATGCAGCAAAATGGAGAACATAAAGCAACGAAACAAAGCAACGAAATAATAAATGGCTTTTTGCCTGGGATTACTGCCGAGTTTTCTTTTGTGTCTTCCTAGTTTTTTGTTTTGTTTTGTTAACAAATACAGTTGAAGCTGGATTTTAGTTGGTGCCGCATTTCAGTCATTATCATACCTGTGGGGAGTTGCACAAATGTTGGTGGCTTTGCGAGTGTGTATGTGAGTGTATGCGTGTGAGTTTTGTAATTCCATTGCAAATTGAAACGCACACAACGAAACACTGGCATATTTACTTTTGTTACTGCATAAACAAATGTGGAATTTCTAACATGGAGAGGGTGTATTAGGGTGCAACGCCAAAAATAAATGGGTACTAGAAAAATAACCTTTATAAGGGTTTTTTCTAACAAAAAAAAAGAAATCCTAAAAAATCCACGGTGTTGGAAAACCTTCTGGACATCCAGACATAACGAAAAAATTGGAAAATCCCCAAGTATTTAAAAAAATGTTTTTAAATGTCCGATTATGTAAATAATATTGTTATAAAACACTTGAATATTGGGAAAAAGTCCTTAACAGTGCAAGGGTACTAGAAAAATATCATTGACAAGTTTTATGGGGCCAATGCGAAAACATGGATCTGCACAGACAATTTTCTGTCATAGGCTGTAGTATCCACTACGAACATCAAATACCAAATTTGAAAGAATTCGGGTGAATAATGTCGCTAAAATAAACAAAGTACCGAATATCGAGAGGTACAGTTATATGAAGGCTATATTAGACGTGAACCTGCACAGACAATTTTCTGTCTTAGTCCTTAACAGTACAAGGGTACTAGAAAAATATCATTGACTAGTTTTATGGGCCCAATACGAAGACCTGGACCAGCACAGATAATTTTCTGTCTTAGGCTGTAGTATCCATTTCGAACTTCTAATACCACATTTGAAACAATTCCGTTTAATAAAGTCGCTAAAATCATAAAAATACCGAATATCGGGAAGTACCGTTATATGGGGGCTGTACGAAGACGTGGACCTGCATGGCCCATTTACGAACTTAACCTGCCTACTGGCAAAATAAACATGTGTGCAAAATTTTAGCATTCTATCTCAATTCGTTCGGAAGATAGCGTGGTTACAATAGGCAGACAGACAGACGGACATGGCTAAATCGTCATAGAATTTTACGCTGATCAAGAATATATATACTTTGTCGGGTCTAAAATCATTATTTCGATGAGTTACAATCGGAATGACTAAATGTATATGCCCTCCATAGTATGGTGGAGGGTACGGGTTGCCCATATTCGACGGACCCATCTGGCAACGCCATAACTTTTGACAGAGATGTCACATCGCTTAATGACATACCGCGTTTGAAGCGTCAGTCCATGCAGATTTTTACCATGAACCAATACATGCCACGCGACCGCTCTGAAATAGTTGAAATTTACATTCAACAGAAGAAGTCAATTGTGAAAAAAATGTGAAAAGTGCGCATTCTAAGAACACCATTAAGCGTTTATACGAAAAATTTTCGACTGGTAAGGCTCTTTCTAATCCGAAGAGGCCATATAAAAGTCGACCAATTTCGACCATTTGTTCCCGTACAAAATTCAATTGACGCAATGAATGTTGCCTGCGGACAAGCCTCGTCGATTGGAATGGGCCCAAAGGTCCGTCGAATATGGGCAACCCTGTATCCTTGAAGGCCCACGAACATTGGAGAATGTCCTTAAAAACCCATGAAAATCCAAAAAATGTCCTTGGCATTGAAATAACATCCTTGAAGACCCTCGGGCATTTGAAAAATTTACTTGAAAATCCACGAGTATTTGAAAAAAAATTTGGAAAATATATTGAATGAGTGTATTTGAAAATTCGAAAGTTGAAGAAATGTCCTTGAAAATCCGGGAGCATTGACAAAATATCCGATTATAATCACGAGTATAGAAACAATATCTTGAACATGTTTTGGAAAATCCATGACTTTTGGAAAAAAAAAGTCCTTTAAACACAGAAATATTCGAAAAATATTTACTATCACTAAACATGTGTTTCAAAATGTATTTTCAAAATGCAAACAAAAATGCAAAAGCATCCTTCGAAATCTTCGAGTATTAAAAAATGTCCTTCAAAATATAGGAAAATGGAAAACATTCTTATTCCATGGGCATTGAAAAACTATTCTTGATAATCCAATAATGGAAACATGTCCTTCGAAATCCAGAACGGTAAGAAACCAAGAAAAGCGTTAGAAAGCATCTTAAAAATCCTGGATTATTAATTCATGTCCTTAAAGTATTTAAAAATATCCTTGGAAATTCAGGGTATTGAAAAATGCCCTTAGAAATCCACGAAAGTTGAAAATTTCCCCTCAAGAGTACAGGAATATTAATAAATATTCCAGGAGTATTTAAAAATATCCTTGGAAATCCTGAAAAGTTATACAAATATCCCTGAAAATCATGGAGAATAGGGTTTTGAAAAAGTGTTCTTAAAGATCTATGTGAATTGGAATAGTATCCTTCATAAACCAGGAGTATTAAAAACATCCTTCCAATATTGAACAATATCCTTCATAATCTAGGAATATTCAAAAAAAAATCCTTAGAAATGGGTATCTCAAATTCAAGAACAATGCACAAATATCCTAAAAAACTCAAGAGTAATCTACAGTTGTTATTTAATGTCCCGGAATAATTGGAAAACATCCTTGGAAGTCAATAACTTTTAAAACATGTTCATTGAAATCATAAGTTGAAAAAATATCCTTAAAACATTCGCGAAATATTAAAAATGTCCCAGGAGAATTGAAATATGTCCTTAGAAATCCATCGATGTCCTTGGAAATCCACAAGTTCTAATAAAATTCCCTGGAGTATATAAAAATGAACTGGGAAATCCTCACGTGTAGAAAATATCCTTAGAAATGCAGAAGAAATGGGAAAATATCAATGAAATACCCGAAATATTAAAAACAATATTGAACAAAAATCCTTAGAATGTGGTATCTCAAATTCAAGAGAAATCATGAGTTGGAAAAATATTATCGAATTCCCGAAACATTAGAAATCCATGATTATTTGAAAAATATCTTTGGAAAAAGGTCCTATAATTCTAGAAAGCTATAAAAATATCCTTGGAAATCATGTAGTATACGGTTTTGAAAAATATAAAAATCTAGGAGAATTAAAATAGTATCGTTCATAACCAAGGAGTATTTAAAAAATTCCTTCGAAATCTGAGAGTATTGATCAATCGCCTTTAAAATCTAGAAATATTGAAAAAATCCTTAGAAAGGAGCATCCCAAATTCAAGAGCAATGCTAAAATATCCTAGAAAATTGAGGATTATTAAAACACGTCCTTTGCAATTTAGGAAAGTTGGAAAAATGTCTTTGAAAATCTAAACTAAGAAATAAATGTCCTGGAAGTATTGGAAAATATCCTTGGAAATCCAAAAGTATCACAATATGTTCTCAGAAAGCAAGAGTTGGAAAAATATCCTTAAAATATGCGAATTATATAAAATGCCCCAGGAGAATAGAAATATGTACATAGCTATCCATGGATATTCTTGGAAATCTGCAAGTTTTAATAAATTTGCCTGGAATATATAAAAATCACCTAGAAAAATATCCTAGAAATTAGAAGTAATGATCCATCACCTTATAAATCTAGGAACATTAAAAATAAAAAGGGTATCTCAAATTTAAGAGCAATGCTAAAATATCATTGAAAATTAAGAAGTACTAAAACACGTAATTAAAAATTTAGAAGATTTGGATACATATCCTTGAAAATCTTATATTAATGATAAATATCCTTGAAATATTGTAAATTATCCTTGAAAATTTAGAAGTATTAAAACATTTTCATAGAAATCATGAGTTGTAATAATATCCTTGAAATTTCCGAAACATAAAAGTCCAACGAGAATTGAAATATGTCTTTAGAAATCGATGATTATTTAAAAATATCCTTAGAAATCTACAAGTTTTAATAAATGTCCCTGGAATATAGAAAAAAACATTTTGGAAATCATCACGTATAGAAAATATCCTCAGAAATGCAGAAGAAATGGAAAAATATCCTTGAAATCCCCGAAACATTAAAAATGTCCCAGAAGTATCGAAATATGTCCTTAGAAGTCCATGATTATTTAAAAAATATTCTTGAAAATTTATTGACTTGAAAGTTTTAATGACTGGAGTATTTAAAAATTGCCTTGGAAATCCTGACGTGTAGAAATGTATACTTAAAAAACAGAAGAGTTTGAAAATAAAATTAAAAATATCCCAAAATTGAAATATGTTCTTAGAAATCCGTTATAATTCAAAAAATATCCTCGGAAATCTAGAAGTATTAATAAATATCATAGTAGTATTCGAAAATATCCTGGGAATCCAGATATCCTTGGAGTTGAAAAATAATCCTTAAAATCCTAAGGTATTAATAACTGTCTGTAAGTATTGGAGAATGTCCATAGAAATCCAGGAGAATTGTAAAAAATATCCTTAGAATCCTAAGGAACTTGTCACAGGAGTATTGAAACATTTCTTTAAAAGTCTAGATATACTTGAAAATCTAGGATAATCAATAAATGTCCCAGATGAAGAAGAAATATTCCTGGAAATTCAAGAATGTCCAGGAGAGTTGAAAAAATGTCCTTAAAAATCCGTGATTATGAAAAATTATCCCTGGAAAATGCACTGGTATTGAAAAAAATGTCCTTTGAATTTCACAAGTTTTGACAACAGTAAATAAGTTGCCTTAAAATCCAAAGAATAGAATAATTGTCCTCAAACATCCAAAGGTTGATAAATATTCGTCTTTCAATATATACTTATATTTAATATTTGTCCTTACAAATCGATGAGTATTGAATGATTGTCCCAAAAATTCCAAGAGTATTGAATAATTATCCTCAAAATTCGACATGTATTGGATAATTATCCTTAAAACTACACGAGTATTGAATACAGCTCTTGAAAATCCACAATTATTGAATAATTTTAAAGTTAAATCCTCCAGTATTAAAAATTATCCTTAAAAGTATGCAAGTATTAAATAATAATTTTTTTTAAATCCACTGTTTCGAAAAAAAAAAGATCCTTGGAATTCTTTCTATAAGAATTATTTCATGATTCCCGTGGAAAATATCCTTGAAAATCTCCAACTTACATGTGGTTATTTCAAAAAGTCCTGTGGGATTATATTTTAAAATTCAAGTGAAATAATCTTTAAAAATCCTCTTTTTCAATTTTTTCAATTCAAGAGTCCCGTATGAGATTTTTCTGGGAATATTTAAAAATCCACGCCTGCTGTAGGAGTATCCTTAAACATTTACTGCTCCTATAGGGTTATATTTGAAAATCCACTACTCCAGTGGTATTATTTTTAAAAGTTCAATCTCGTAGAATCTCCTCGAAATCCACAAATCTCCTGGATTTTCTTTAAATTCCACGAAACTCCTGATTTTTCCTAAAAAAAAACGAATCTTCTTAATTCTCCTTTAAAAACCGTAAAACTGCTGGATTTCCCTAAAAAATCCAGCTAACCTCAAATTTCCCGTGGGAACATCACTAAAAATACATCAATCCCAGATTATAACCCAAAAAAAGACTGGAGTCCTGTGGAATTATTCTTAAAAAATCCACGAGTCCTGTGGGATTATCCCTACTTAAACATAAAATATGTAAAAAAAAATATTCAAAAATATAAGAATATTTCAATAATTGAATAAATATTTTAAAACAAAATAATTTTTTTTAAATAATAAGGAAACTTAACCTCTGCTCTGCCTAACAGAAAGCCTGTCCCGTGTTGGACATTTTTTGGCTAAAAGCTCATTCTTGACCTGCCTCAACATTTATATTTATAAAGTGGAAAAAATATTCTGACGTATTCTAAAAATTGTCCGACCTCAAAACCTTCATTGCATGATTTAGGATTTAAATAAAAATCCAAAAGCGTCATGAGTTTTTTTTTTTTTTTTCAAATTACACATCTTGTTCATAATATTACATTCCTCACACCCTAAGATCTCATAAATTTAATATATTCCTGCTCATATTTATAAATGTAAGTCATTGCACGAAATATGAATGTTGTTGGTTGGCTCAGCTTGGCTTGGCTTTTTAAATGCCATTTAAACCTTCAACATTTTCAACTAGCTGCCACTAACACACACACTCTCTCACACACACAAGCAACTGCATATTAAAATTCTGATGCCTCGACAAAAGGTTAAAGGACGTCATTAGCAGGTCATAAAATTACAAATGATATATAGACATCACTGGCAAATGTGTTAATATTTAACCTAGTTTTGTAATGCAAGTGCATAATTTATATTTAAAATAAAAAAATGAATGTTGGACGTTCACGTAAGTGCAGGTATTAATTATGTGAGAGTGTGTGTAATGTTATAATTTCACAATTGATGGGAGGGAGGAGGGCTGGGAATTTGAGAGATTCTTGAGTAAGACATAAATTTAAACTCCCAGAGTTTCCAAAGTTATGATTATGAATGAAAAATTTCAAGATAGGGGGTCGGCATAATTTCGAAAATAACGCTGATAGAAATTCAAAATTTTCTAACCCAGAAAACCTTATGAAAATAAATAGTCCTTTAAGAATGTTATATAAAATATTAAATTGTACTTAAAACACTATATCAGTTCCGCGAAAAACAATCAAATTTCTCAAAATTTTTTAACAAACTCATTTGTTGGTTCTCGAAAACATTTTCTTATAAAGGCCACGTTCGGAGCTCTGAAAGTCCTTGAAAATAAATCTTCAAAAAATTCACATTTACAGCTCTTAAAATCTTCAGCTGCTCTAAAAGTCCTTAGAAATAAATATAAAAAATGCACGTTTATGGTTCTCAATATTCTTGAAAACATATTCTCAAAAACTTCACGTTTATGGCTCTGAATATTGTTGAAAATAAATTCTCAAAAAATTTACATTGGTAGCTCTGAAAGTCTTTGAAAAAATATTCTCAAATTCATTGATCTGTTGGTCCTTAAAAAATATCCTTGGAAGTACAAATTCATTGATCTGTTGGTCCTTAAAAAATTTTTTTTTGGCAGTACAAACTCATTGGTTTGTTGGTCCTTTGAAATAATATTCTTTAAAAAATCCACGTTTAAAAGTCTGTTTGTCCTTTGAAAAAATATTCTTTAAACAATCCACGTTTATTGGACTATGGGTCCTTTGAAAAAATATTCTTTAAAAAATCCACGTTTAAAGGTCTATTGGTCCTTTGAAAAAATATTCTTTAAAAAATCCACGTTTAAAGGTCTATTGGTCCTTTGAAAAAATATTCTTTAAAAAATCCACGTTTAAAGGTCTATTGGTCCTTTGAAAAAATATTCTTTAAAAAATCCACGTTTAAAGGTCTGTTGGTCCTTTGAAAAAATATTCTTTAAAAATCCACGTTTAAAGGTCTTTTGGTCCTTTGTAAAAATATTCTTTAAAAAATCCACGTTTAAAGGTCTGTTGGTCCTTTGAAAAAATATTCTTTAAAAAATCCACGTTTAAAGGTCTGTTGGTCCTTTGAAAAAAAATTCTTTAAAAAATCCACGTTTAAAGGTCTTTTGGTCCTTTGTAAAAATATTCTTTAAAAAATCCACGTTTAAAGGTCTGTTGGTCCTTTGAAAAAATATTCTTTAAAAAATCCACGTTTAAGGGTCTTTTGGTCCTTTGAAAAAATATTCTTTAAAAAATCCACGTTTAAAGGTCTGTTGGTCCTTTGAAAAAATATTCTTTAAAAAATCCACGTTTAAGGGTCTTTTGGTCCTTTGAAAAAATATTCTTTAAAAAATCCACGTTTAAAGGTCTTTTGGTCCTTTGAAAAAATATTCTTTAAAAAATCCACGTTTAAGGGTCTTTTGGTCCTTTGAAAAAATATTCTTTAAAAAATCCACGTTTAAAGGTCTGTTGGTCCTTTGAAAAAATATTCTTTAAAAAATCCACGTTTAAAGGTCTTTTGGTCCTTTGTAAAAATATTCTTTAAAAAATCCACGTTTAAAGGTCTGTTGGACCTTTGAAAAAATATTCTTTAAAAAATCCACGTTTAAAGGTCTGTTGGTCCTTTGAAAAAATATTCTTTAAAAAATCCACGTTTAAAGGTCTTTTGGTCCTTTGTAAAAATATTCTTTAAAAAATCCACGTTTAAAGGTCTGTTGGTCCTTTGAAAAATATTCTTTAAAAAATCCACGTTTAAAGGTCTGTTGGTCCTTTGAAAAAATATTCTTTAAAAAATCCACGTTTGTGGCTCTGTTGGTCCTTTGAAAAAATATTCTTTAAAAAATCCACGTTTGTGGCTCTGTTGGTCCTTTGAAAAAATATTCTTTAAAAAATCCACGTTTGTGGCTCTGTTGGTCCTTTGAAAAAATATTCTTTAAAAAATCCACGTTTAAAGGTCTTTTGGTCCTTTGAAAAAATATTCTTTAAAAAATCCACGTTTAAAGGTCTGTTGGTCCTTTGAAAAAATATTCTTTAAAAAATCCACGTTTGTGGCTCTGTTGGTCCTTTGAAAAAATATTGTTTAAAAAATCCACGTTTGTGGCTCTGTTGGTCCTTTGAAAAAATATTGTTTAAAAAATCCACGTTTGTGGCTCTGTTGGTCCTTTGAAAAAATATTGTTTAAAAAATCCACGTTTGTGGCTCTGTTGGTCCTTTGAAAAAATATTGTTTAAAAAATCCACGTTTAAAGGTCTGTTGGTCCTTTGAAAAAATATTGTTTAAAAAATCCACGTTTAAAGGTCTGTTGGTCCTTTGAAAAAATATTGTTTAAAAAATCCACGTTTAAAGGTCTGTTGGTCCTTTGAAAAAATATTGTTTAAAAAATCCACGTTTAAAGGTCTGTTGGTCCTTTGAAAAAATATTGTTTAAAAAATCCACGTTTAAAGGTCTGTTGGTCCTTTGAAAAAATATTCATTAAAAATCCACGTTTATTGGTCTATTGGTCCTTTGAAAAAATATTCTTTAAAAAATCCACGTTTATTGGTCTATGGGTCCTTGAAAAAATATTCTTTAAAAATCCACGTTTATTGGTCTATGGGTCCTTTGAAAAAATATTCTTTAAAAAATCCACGTTTTAAGGTCTATTGGTCCTTTGAAAAAATATTCTTTAAAAAATCCACGTTTAAAGGTCTGTTGGTCCTTTGAAAAAATATTCTTTAAAAAATCCACGTTTTAAGGTCTATTGGTCCTTTGAAAAAATATTCTTTAAAAAATCCACGTTTAAAGGTCTGTTGGTCCTTTGAAAAAATATTCTTTAAACAATCCACGTTTAAAGGTCTGTTGGTCCTTTGAAAAAATATTCTTTAAAAAATCCACGTTTTAAGGTCTATTGGTCCTTTGAAAAAATATTCTTTAAAAAATCCACGTTTATTGGTCTATGGGTCCTTGAAAAAATATTCTTTAAAAAATCCACGTTTATTGGTCTATGGGTCCTTGAAAAAATATTCTTTAAAAAATCCACGTTTATTGGTCTATGGGTCCTTGAAAAAATATTCTTTAAAAAATCCACGTTTATTGGTCTATGAGTCCTTGAAAAAATATTCTTTAAAAAATCCACGTTTAAAGGTCGGTTGGTCCTTAAAAAATATTCTTTAAAAAATCCACGTTTAAAGGTTGGCTGGTCCTTAAAAAACATTATTTCAAAAATCCAGGTTTTAAGGTCGGTAGGTCCTTAAAAAATATTATTTAAAAAATCCGCGTTTTAAGGTCGGTAGGTCTTTAAAAAATATTATTTAAAAAATCCACGTATAAAGGTCGGCTGGTTCTTGAAAAAATATTCATCAAAAAATCCACGTTTAAAGGTCGATTGGTCCTTGAAAAAAAATATTCATGGAAAAATCCACTTTTCTTCCTCTTTTGATCCTTAAAAAATATTCTTTAAAAGATCCTCTTTTACTGATCCTTTTTTTGTGGCTCTGTTATTTTCTTTTAAAATCTCCATCATGGCCCTGTTTTTTTTTTTTTTTTTTTTTTCAATTTCCCATTGCACTAGTTTCCCCATTTCCCAACAAAACCATTTTCATTTAAAAACTAATTTCGTATGCCTTAATTTATTTACCTTCATTTCGAACTGCTTTACAATGCTTATTAATTCTCTGAATCCAAAAAAAAAAAAATCGAATCCTTACCCTAGTCCATTGAGGTTGGCGCGGTTCGGGGGGTTATAAATTTATCCAACATGTATCAATATTGTCAAACAAGTACACTTCGGTTTCTTGTTCAACACAGCAAAAAAAAGGGGAACCGCCAATCTAACAAGCTCATCAAAGACATCCACTTCAATTTTAGACCCTCATTGTGAGAGGCAAACTGGAAAAATAAAATAAATATAGACATACGACCTCTTTCTCATTATCATCTGTTCTACTCTGCTCGTTGTCCTTCTTGGTTGACAGGTTGCTTAGTTGGATGTTACGTTCATTCATGTTGTACAGGCCCCCTTTCAACCCTACCTCCCCTTTGGTCTTCTGCTTTACCTCTTTTGGTAATTCTGTTTTTTTTTTTTTTTTTTAATTTTCATGCCATGCCATAGCTTGGCAAAAAAATATTTTTGTAACGTTCAAAAGTTCAAGCAGAGACACAACTCCTGGCGAGATATCTTCTCTTCTCCTCAAGTGTCATTGTGTGGAAATTGTTTTTTTCTGTTTTAAGTGCGATTGAAAATTGTTGAAGACGCTTGTGATTATCTTTTGACTTGAAATGGCAAACATTACCAACTGAGGGAAATATTCATGAAGACAGAAAGAGAGAGAGAGAGAAAAACGAAATTAAAAAAGGAACAAAACTGCAATGAACAACTGTGACATTTAAGCAGAGCTTCCACTAAACGTTATTGAAATGTTTCCATTTATGTATATGTGTGTGTGTATGTGTGTGGATGGGGAAAATGCTGTTTCCTTTTTTCGCTTTTTTTGCTTAGAGCATGCAGAACTAATGATTACGTTTTCCCCATGCCATTCCGTTCCATTATTTTTTTGGAAGGTAATTTCAGTGAAAATCCAATTGAATTAAGCGCGCATAACCTAGAAAGCTAATGGCAGATGATTTCATGAATAATTTGAAATTAATGTTAAAAATTTGGGGAAAAATTAAAATTACAAAAAATGCCAAATAGCATCTTGGATTCATTAAGCATGCAAGTGGAAATCGTAAGAGAGGGATTTAAATGAGGTTAATTTTGAATATTGCAACATAAAAGAAAGGGTCAAATGCCTACTGCTTGCAACAAATGTCAAGGGATTAATTTTCCTAATATTTTTTTTTTATAAAACACATGAAAATCTCTAAAAATCTATCCTTGTGTTTCTGAAAAAAATCCTTTAAAATCTACATCTGAGGTTCTGAAAAAAAATCTTTCAAAATCCACATCTGAGGTTCTGAAAAAAATCTTTCAAAATCCACGTTTGAGGTTCTGAAAATTTTTTTTCAAAATACACTCTGAAAATATAAAAAAATCGACGATCATGGTTTTAAAAACGAGTATTAAAGTTCGCCGTCATTGACTATAGAAAAAGGTTCTTCAAAACAATATTTAAGGCTCTGCAGAAAAATTATAAAAAAATACATTTGAGGTCTGAAAATAAATTTTAAAACATATTACGTTTGTCATTCTTTAAAATTTTTAAGTTTATAACCTAGATGGTCCTTGAAAAGCATTCTTTAGAAAAATCCACTTTTATAACTCAATAGTTCCTTGGAAAAATAATGTTTTTCCACGATTGTGACGCTGATGGTCCTTGAAAAAATATTATTTTAAAAATCTACGTCTCTGTTGATCCTAAAAAAAATATTCTTTCAAATACCCACGTTTGAGGCCATGATGGCCCATGAAAAATATTCTTTAAAAAATCTACTTTTCAAGCTCTGCTGGACTTTAAAAAATATGTTTTAAAAAACAATGTTTAAGGCTCTGGTGTCCCTTAAAAACTTTCTTGCAAATACTATGTTTGCGGGTCTAACAGTCCCTAAAAAAATATCCTTGAAAAATCCACGCCAGTGGCATTAATAACACTGTGCAACTTGTAGTGAAATAAATCTCTAAATATTGGGATGGGCGTAGCTGCAATGATCCTTTAAAATAAATTTTATCAAAACACATTTGTAGCTCTGAAAGTCTTTGGAAAGAAAAATTGAAAAAAAAACATGATTATAGCTATGAAAGGGTTTGAAATTAAGATCGTCAAAAAATCTACGATTGTGGCCTGGTTAGACATTTAAAATAAAATACGCAAAAATCAAAGTTTGTAGCTTTTTTGGTCTTTGAAAAAAAAATATGTTTCTCTGTTTGTCCATAAAAATATATTATTTAAAAAATCCACTTTAGAGGCTATGTTTGTCCCTGCAAAAATATTTTTTAAAAAATCCACGTTAGAGGCTATGTTTGTCCCTGAAAAAATATTTTATTAAAAAATCCACGTTAGAGGCTATGTTTGTCCCTGAAAAAATATTGTTTTAAAAAAATCCACGTTTGCATCTCTGTTATTCCTTGGAAATATATTCTTTAAAAAATCCAAGATTATGGTTCTGTTGGTCCTTAAAAAAATATTCCTTAACAAAAATCCACGTTTGAAGCTCTGTTATTCCTTAGAAATATATTCTTTAAAAATCCACGATTATGGCTCTGTTGGTCCTTAAAAAATCCAAGTTTGTAGCTCTGTTGGTCCTTAAAAAAATATTCTTTAAAAAATCCACGTTTGGCCTTAGAACACGAAACTCTTTTGGGGGCTGGATCTTTTATTCGAGTACTAATAAGTCCACTTAAAATTGTCCACAACAGAGAATGGCTATTTATTAAAAAATAATTAATGCAAAGACTATTGAATATTGTCGCACAGTGTAATCATCAATAGTCCATAGAAATTATTTAAAAATCGAAGACAAAATTCGAAAATTTGCGTGAAAAAAAAATAAGCCCTAGTGGTCCTTGGAAACATATCCTTTAGGAAATCCCCATTTCTAACTCCTAAATTCATGAAAATTAATCCCAAAAAAAACATATTGTTGTTCATATTCTTTAGAAGATCCACTTTTATTGATCGTTTCTTAAAAAAATATGCTTTAAAAAGTCCACGTCTGTCGATACTTGACAAAAATATTTAAAAAAAAAAATCACATTTCCTGATCCTTAAAAAATATATTTTTTGTTGGTCCTTGTGAATAAAATATTTAAGAAGAATCTACGTAAGTTGGTTCTTGAATAAATATTTGTCTAAAAAATACATACATTTTTTTAAATCCACGTTTGTTGGATTTTGAATAAACATATTCTTTTTAATCCACGATTGTTGAAACCTTAAAAAAATTACAAAAACCCCGGGTTTTTTGGTCCATCCAAAGAAATATTTTCATTAAAAAATCCACGTTTGTTGGTCCTTGAAAACATATTTAAAAGAAATCCAAATTTGTTGGTCCTCGAAAAAATATTTTCTTTAAAAAACTACGTTTGTTTGTTATTGGAAAAATATTTTCCCTTAGAATCCACGTTTGTTGGTCCTTGAAAAAATATTAAAAAAAAATCCAGGTTTGTTGGTCCTCAAAAAAATATTTTCTTAAAAAAACTACGTTTGTTTGTTATTGGAAAAAATATTTTCTTTTTAAATCCAAGTTTGTTGGTCCTTGAAAAAATATTTAAAAAAATCCAGGTTTGTTGGTCCTCGAAAAAATATTTTCTTTAAAAAAACTACGTTTGTTTGTTACTGGAAAATATTTTCTTTTTAAATCCAAGTTTGTTGGTCCTTGAAAAAATATTTTAAAAAATCCAGGTTTGTTGGTCCTCGAAAAAATATTTTCTTTAAAAAAACTACTTTGTTTTGTTATTAAAAAAATATTTTATTTTTTCTTTTAAATCCTCGAAAAAATATTTTAAAAAAATCCAGGTTTGTTGGTCCTCGAAAAAATATTTTCTTTAAAAAAAACTACATTGCTTTGTTATTGGAAAATATTTTCTTTTTAAATCCACGTTTGTTGGTCCTTGGAAAATATTTAAAAAAATCCAGGTTTGTTGGTCCTCGAAAAAATATTTTCTTTAAAACAAACTACGTTTGTTTGTTATTGGAAAAATATTATATTTTTAAATCCACGTTTGTTGGTCGTTGAAAATATCTGGTTCTTGACTTTTTTAAAAAAAAAATCCATGTTTTTTAGTGTTTAAAAAATATTTTTTCTAAAAATGTATCCTTAAAAATATATTTTTTTCAAGAAATCCAAATTTTTAGTGGTTGAAAAAAATGTATTTTTAAAATTTATGGATAGTGCCTCAACAAATACTTTTAAAAATACTAATTTTATCTATCATTTATAAACAAATTTCTCCTAAATCAAGGACAATCTAATAAAACTGCTATTGAACAATTGTCAATTTTTAAAATACGCTAACAATTCAAATAGTACTTCAAAAATTTTTTTAAAAGATTGAAATAAGAAAATTCATGTTCTAGCCTTTCGAATATTTGAATATTATATATATTTTTATATAAAATTTGAAACCAAAAAGTCCTTGAACCTTTTTAAATATTTCGAATGGGAAGCCCATAGAGTCTGAAACTAGCTATTTTAAAAACACAAAGATTAGATACCCTGATAAAAATACACATTTGAAATCTGAAAATCCTTAAATTATTTAAAAAATATTGTGATGCCATACGAGTCCTTGGAAATCCGTTGTAAAAGTTTCAGTCCTTCAAAAAATGCTCTTAAAATCAATGCCTTAAAATCTACTAGAGAATAACCGATAGAATGTAGTACCTCAAGAACCCTTCTTGAAAAACCTACTTTCAAAGTCTTAAGAATTCTTTTTTTTTTTAAAGAGAAGCCAATCCCTAACAAATATTTGTTTAAATTACCCTGCTTTAAAAAGTATATTTATAAAAATTCATATATCAATAAATTTATTTTAATTTAAAAAAATATATTTTTAAATGTGCTTTTAGGCTTAAAAACTATTACAAAAATAATTCTCTAAAAAAAAAAAAAAAATAAACCTTCAGAATCCTTGAAGAATATTACTTTCAAATCCAATGTCTTAAGAATCCTTGAAGAAATATTTTATAAAATCCACATTTAAAGGCCAGATAATTTGTGAACAAATGTATTTCGGCCCATCATTGGAGATCACTTAAACAAATATCTTCGAAACCCAAAGCTTGGCACCGTAACAACTTTAAAAAGTAATTTTTGTTTAAAAAAAACGAAAATTTATTTTTCTGAAATCGCTTTTTTTAGACAAGGGGTGTTCTTATATAACGTTATGATTCCTACAAGGAATTACCACAACAACAAATTTTCTTCGGATGATCCGACATTTAAACTTTCAATAAAAATTGAAAACTCTTGAGCTGCTTCAACTGCTTTATCCAAATACAACCCTTGTAACACCCAATGTCTAAATTCGATCTCAAGGATTAAAAAAAGGACAAACATTTTCATTTTTAATTTATTTAACAAACTCTTGAAGTAATCGCCTTCGTCCAGTAAAAAGTGCAAAAAGTACTTTTTTGTCATTTTCAAAAATTCTACCACATACACTCACAGAAGAATATATGCTGGTTTTAAAGAGGGGGGTTAGAGTTGCCATCACCAGATTTTTGTTTTGAGGACCAAATAAGACAATTATATCAATTAATATATTGGCTAAAATATTCTTAATTCAATATTACCCTAAAATATATATACATATGTATATATATGAAAATCTGTATTTTATCCCTCAAGAAATATTATTTTTTTTTTTAAAATCAAATACCCTACACCTGAGATTCCTTTAAACCATTTATAATTCATGAAAATGATTTATAAAAACACACTGAAACCCAGAAAGATAGCTTTCAATCTTTTTGTTTTAGATTCAAGTTGGAAGATTGGAGATATTTTTTGAAATCCACTTTTGGAGACCTGAAAGTCTGAAAGGAAATCTTTTAAATCCATATTTGAAGAACTTTAAGCCCTTGAAAGTATATATTTTAATACGCTTGAAGACGTTAGAATCCTTAAGAGTGCCTAGGGGTACTTGAAAATAAATAATTGAAGTCCAGTGGTCCTTAAAAATATATATTTTTCAAATATTCGTCAAAGAAATTTAAAAAAATTCACATATGAAAACCGAAGAAAATATTTTTAAATAAGCATATTGAAGACCAGAAAAAAACGCCATTTGAAGTTCTTTGAAAAATATTTTTTTAATCCCTGATTGAGAATCGAAGTAACCTTGATAGGATATTTTTAAGTTCGAAAAAAATTTTCTTAGTACAAACTTTTAGAAATGAGAGTCCTTAAACTGAGATTTTCTAAATTACTTGGGGTCCTTGAAAATCTATATTAGAAATACACGTTTTAAAATATGTGAGTCCCTGAAAAGATGGGTTCTGGAAAATTCCACGTAAAGACCGAATGACTAAGAGTCCTGGAATATTTTTTTATCCAAACTTGAAGGACATCAATTCTTTGAAAGGAATTACGATAAAAGAGCTGGAAGTCCTGGAAAAAATTATTTGTATAAAAACAACGTTTGAAGACCTGTAAGTACTGGAAAAAAATATTCGTATAAAATCCACGTTGAAAAAAATATTTCTATAAAATCTACGTTTTGAAGACCCGGGAAAATATTTTATACAAGACCTGATAAATCTGGAAAACAATTTTGTACAAAATCCACGTTTGAAGACCTGGAAGTCCTGGAAAAAATATTTGTATAAAATCCACGATTGAAGATCTGGAAGTTCTGGAAAAAATATTTGTATTAAATCCACGTTTGAAGACCTGGAATTCCTGGTATAAATATTTGTATAAAATCCTCGTATGAGGACCTGGAAATCGTGGAAAAAATTTTGTATAAAATCCACGTTTGAAGCTTGTGGAAGTCCTGGACAAAATATTTGAATAAAATCCATTTGTATTAAATGCACGTTAGAAGCTTCGAGAGTCCTTGAACAATTATTTTTCAAAAACTTTACGTTTGAAGTCCTAGAAATCCTGAAAAATAATTTTAAAAACATCCATGAGTTCTGAAAAATAATTTAAAAAAATTTACGTGTCCTGGAAAATATTTTAACAAACCCACGAGTTCTGAAAAATAATATAAAAAATACACGAGTCCTTGAATAGAAATAAAAGGATTCACGTTAAAAATAAATTTGAAAATTCCACGAGTTCTTAAAAATTAATTTGAAAATTCCACGAGTTCTTAAAAATTAATTTGAAAATTCCACGAGTTCTTAAAAATTAATTTGAAAATTCCACGAGTTCTTAAAAATTAATTTGAAAATTCCACGAGTTCTTAAAAATTAATTTGAAAATTCCACGAGTTCTTAAAAATTAATTTAAAAAATCCACGAGTCCTCAAAAATAATTTAAAAATAATTCATGAGTCGTTAAAAATAATTTAAAAATAATTTATGAGTAGTTAAAAATAATTTAAGAAATCCACGAGCCTTTAAAAATATTTTTAAAAAATCCACGAGTCCTTAAAAATAATCTTAAAAAATTCACGAATCCTTAAAAATAATCTTAAAAAATTCACGAATCCTTAAAAGTAATTTTAAAAATCCACGAGTCCTTAAAAATAATTTAAAAAAATCCAAGAGTCCTTTAAAATAATCTTAAAAAATCCACGAATCCTTCAAAGTAATTTTAAAAAATCCACGAGTCCTTAAAAATAATTTAAAAAACTCCACGAGTCCTTAAAAATAATTTTAAAATATCCACGAGTCCTTAAAAAAATTTTAAAAAATTCATGAGTCCTTAAAATCAATTTTAAAAAATCAACAAGTCCTTAAAAATAATTTTAAAAAATCCACGACTCCTTAAGAATAATTTTAAAAACTCCACGAGTCCATAAAAATAATTTTTCAAAATCCAATTTAAAAAAATCGACGAGTCCTTAAACACAATTTTAAAAAATCCACGAATCCTTGAAATTAATTTTAAAAAATCTACAGGTGCTTAAGAATAACTTAAAAAATGCACGAATCCTTAAAAAAAATTAAAAATAATTTAAAAGTGTATTATAAAAATATTTTTCCAAACTAAGAGTCCCAGAACATAGTACACGATGAAAGTTCCAAAAATGCTCGGTCATTTTTTAGATCCTTAAGAACATACGTTTAGGAATTCATCCTTAAACCACTTATTAATGGGAAAAATATTTCGAAAAACTCTTAGAGATCAAAGATTAAAAGTCTGAGATTCCTTTAAAATTTGTTCTTAAAAAATCATTATGATTACAGTTTAACTGTTTCGTTAACAATCGCCTATACATAACCCTTGAAGGGCCTTGAGAAAAAATTCTTTAAAACATCCACTGAACCTTTTTAAATGTTATTCTTTAGAAAGTCTACCATTATTTTGACCAATTTTGCTTTTTAAAAAATGGATTTCAACTCCTCCTGGTTAAACCTTGGAAGTCCTTTAGAGTCCTCTGAAAGTCGTTGAAAATGCGTTCACTATGATTTAAGTCCACTTGTTTCTAGAAAAAAATATGTGGTAGCCCTAAGCTTCTTCTAAAAAGTCTTCATTTAAAATACCCTATTTAAGTCCTCATCAGCCTTGATAAAATATTCCTTAAAATAGTTTAAAAAACTACGAATCCTCAAAAATACCTTTAAATCCACGAATCCTTTCACAAAATTTAAAAATTCACAATCCCTTCGAAATTCAGAAAAAAAAAACCCTCGAGTACTTAAAAATTAGTAAGAACATTGCCAATCCCTAATACACAAGCCCTTCCCAGATTTTACATTGGAAGTCCTTAAATATTAACTGAGAGTCCTTGAAAAATTCACAAGTCCTTCAGAATTACTAAAAAAAAAGAAAAAAGAAAAGAAAATGCAAGAGCCCTTAAAACTGATTTTCACAAAAAAATTAGGAATCCTTCAATATAATGTTGAAAAATCTTATAGTCCGCGGATCCCTAATTATATAAAAATTCAGGTCCATCATAGTCCTTAAAAAGTAATTTTAAAATATATTCTTTAAAATAAATTCACAAGCCCTTCCCAGACTAAACCTTGGAAGTCCTTAAAACATCCACTGAAAGTCTTTAAAAAAATACTTCCACTATTATTTTAGTTAAATTGTTTCTATAAAAATTACTATGGACCAAAGATTTCTTTCCAGAGTCATATTATAAGTCCTTAGGAGTCTTGAGAAAAAACTCCTCAAAAATCCACCAAAATTCCTTCAAAAAAATTCATAAAAAAAATACAACTATTATTGAGCACTTTTTGAAAAAAAGGCAATGTCATTTGCTCTTTTTTCTCTCTTCCTCTCTCTCTCTCTCTCTTCATCACTCTCCAACCATTTACGTATGTCATTTTGCTGGCCTGTTATTTTAACCAAATAACCCACTTACAAATGGCCAGGACATTTAAGTGTTACACAGAGCGTAAGAGAGTACCTTTAAATGTAGTGTGGCCCGAGGTGTTTGGGCCCCCACCCCAGGGGGTCGGCCAGATGCCGTAATGTTTGTAATCGAGATTGTTATTGTTAAGGGCGTCGCCAAGTATTTTGACACAATTCTCTTCATCTTGTACACAAACATGCCAAATAGTGCCAAAAACATCTACACAATACGAAACAACAACAACAACAACAACAATGGCAACAACAATAGCTGACAAGCAAATATTACTGATGCTGGTAACATTTTATTTTGCTGTTTGAAGTGGGGGGAGTGTGGGGTGGGTGGCGTAATTGTGAAGGATGTTAGTGTCATGGCAGTGTAGTGGCCAAGAAATAAAGTGGCAGCAGAATCCATTGCCTGGGTACAACTGATGACACCTACTAACAGCAGCGGTCACAGGTTACAACTCTCCGCAAAAATATATTTTTCTCTCTGCTTCGATGGGGTGTGGATGTGTGTGTGTGGTAGTGGTTCTCGGCTGCCTTTCTTTGATGTCCTGTGCCATGTATTTGGGGGGGCTACCATTATTATATAATGCCAAAGTAAACACATTTTGGGCGTTGCACAGCCATTTCTGTTTCTGCCAAGTCTTATCAAAAGGCGTTTTTATGTTTTCTTGCTTTTAGCTGCCAATCTCTTAACATGAACTTTAAACAAGCATTTATGAGATTGTCCGCCCGTTTGGCTGTCAACAAGGAAATATGTTGGCTGTATCTTTGACCATTTACCATCTTGAGAGATGTGTGAAAGATAATAATGGCCCTCATGTCCAATGGAGCTACAAAGCTAAAATATGTTCAAAAGTGCAATGCCGTTTGTCAGCGGAAACGCTGACTTAATAACATTCTTGCAAACTTAAACTGACTTAAGGGGAAATTGTTGATGGCTGGAAGGAAAGCGAAAGCAAGAAAACAGCTCAGGGCCATGTGAAACGTTGTAGGTTAAACCCCTTTTTGCAATTAACATAAATGCTAATTGTTAGCGTGCCGCATTTAAGCCAATATTACAAGTGTAAACTTGGTTGTTATTAAAAGAAGTTCCGCTGGAATGTATGCTAATGCATTTGTGTCCTAGAAAGCCAAGTAACTCCGATCGGCATTGGCATTGTTGTTGCATTTTTTGACATCATTAAGGATTTATGGCTTTTTTAAACGTTAATTACCTGTTATGTTCCGTTAACTGATTTGCATGAGCTGTACTTAGAGCCATAAGAATTAATACTGAAAGGTTATTCTAAAGGCCTTTTTCTGGACTTTCTGAGATACATATGTGAATTTAATAAAAAAATTATAAACAATTTTAACAATAAATAATGACTTTAGTGACTTCTTAAGAAGAACTTGAGTAACAATCATGGATTTTAAGGACAATTTCAACCACGAATGTGGATTTTTTTGAAAGAAATTTTGTTAAGGACAAAGCCGAAAACGTGGATTTTTAAACATATACTTTTAAGGTTCTTCCAAGCCACAAACGAGGATTTTTAACGACATACTTTAAAGGTCTATCTAAGCCACAAACGTGGTTTTTTAGGACATATTTTAAAGATTCATCCAAGCCACAAACGTGGATTTTTAAGGACATTTTCTTAAGGTCCATGTAAGACAAAAAAGTATTTTTCAAAGGACACACTTTTAAGGTCCATCTAAGGCACAAACATGTATTTTTGAAGGACATACTTTAAAGGTCCATCTAAGCCACCAACGGGGATTTTTGAAGGACATATTTTTAAGGTCCATCTTAGACAAAAAAATTGATTTTTTTAGTTTAGGTGGACCTTAAAAGTATTTCCTTTCCTTTCCACCAACAAGAATTTTTTAAGGACATATTGCAAAGCCACAAACGTGGATTTTTAAGGACATGATTTTAATGTTCATCCCAGCCACAAACATGGATTTTTAAGGACATCATTTAAAGGCCCATCTAAACCACAAACGTGGATTTTTAAGGACATATTCTTAAGGTTCATCCCAGCCACAAACATGGATTTTTAAATCCAGCCACAAACATGGATTTAAGGTCCATCTAAGCCACATACGGGGATTTGTGGAAGACACGCTTTTATGGTCCATCCAAGTGACAAACGTGGATTTTAAGGACATATTTTCCATCTAAACCACAAACGTAGATTTTTTTTAAGGACATACTTCAAAGGCCCATCTCAGCCACAAACGTGGATTTTTAAGGACATACTTTTGGACTTCAGTGCGAATATTTTTAAAAGACTTTTGGACTTCAGTGCGAATATTTTTAAAAGACTGTTGGACCACAAAAGTGAATTTTCTAAAGAAAATTTTTCAAACCACCGTTAGGACCTGAATTTTGAACTTTCATCTATATTTTTACAAGAAACATTTTATTTTTATCGAATAGGAAACAAAGAGAAAATTATTCAATGCAAGTAAGCTACGAAAATATTTATTTTAAGGATTAGTTTTTTTTCAAGAACCACTAAATCAATAAATGTAGTTTGTTTAAAGAATATTTTTTCAAGGATCGTACGAAATACAAACGGGAAATGTTTAAAAAAATTAAGGATCATCTAAACCATAAATGTGGATATTTTTCAGAATAGGACATAAGAACGGTACTTTTAAGTCTAATAAAATAATTATTAAAAAGACTTCGTTTGAAGCCACTTATGAAGCCATGGAAAATATTAACAAATATTTTCAAAAAATCCATATGGGTCGCCGCAGAGCCCTAGGAGCTCGGTAAAAGCCCTTAAATTAAAAAAAGAAACAAAAAAACAGTTTCGCCGAATACAGGAAGAGATAAAAAACTGTAACAAACTCAAACATAAAAATTTTTACTTGTTTTTAATTTTATTGAATGAAAGCAAAACATGTCGGAAATAGCATAAAATTTTAGAATAAGTTTAGATTTGTTCGAATTGGTCTCCTATGGCCTTCAAACGACCAATGTAACTGTCACACGCTGCCCGAATGTTGCTCTGCAGTATTTGGCCCATTGCCGCCGAAGCGCTTGTTTGATGTGATAGATACTTCGGTACTTTTTAGTGCCAACCTTGCTTTCCAAAATACTTGAGACACAATATCAGGAGATTTTGGTGGCCATTGTGCGCTGGAAATGAAGCGAGGAACCTCATTTTGTAACCATTCCTGGGTGGCGTGGGCTGAGTGCAATTGTGCTGAGTCCTGTTGGAATGTCCAAGGTCTGCGGTCAAAATATTTGCGTGCCCAAGGCCTTAATACACCCTCAGGAATATTTTTGCGATAATATTCGGCATTTATTCTGATGTCACCATCGGCTGTTATGGCGCCCACACCAACACCATGGCCGGCGCTTGAATTCTGGTGGCCAACCGAAGGTGCACATGTCAGCTGACCGCTTTGGCAAGCAAACACGATCATTTTGTTTGTTTACAAACTGCTGAACAACGAATGTTTTATCATCGGAGACGGAGAAAACCAAATTCGGCAGTTCACAACTTTCGGCCAAGCGAAACAATTCTTTAGCTCTTTTGAGTCTATTTTCTATCTGTTGCGGTGTAAGTTCTTGCACTTTTTGGAATTTCAATGGCTTTACCCCGAGCTCATTTTTTAATATTTGCCGAATGGAATATTGCGATTCGTTCACCTCACGAGCCATTTTTCGGCCACTGCGACGCACGGTTCGATCAAGTCGCTTCTTTAATTTTCGAACCATTTTTTTCTTTCGTCCACTTCCTTGACGTTGGGCTACGCTATCACGTTAAAGACCGATGGTACGAGACACAAAAGATCTATTCACATTTAACTGCTGGAGTGCTCTAACGATAGCCACTTGTGATTTTCCAGCCAAATATAAAGAAATCATACTATCACTCTTGAATCCCATAACGAATAACTTTTCTTCTGGAAAATTCTCACCAAAATGCTTTTTTACGCTTGTAAACAATATAATGAGCTGTCACTGGAATCTGAAGTTGGTTGCAGTTTTTTCATCTCACCCCGTATACCCTCTGTAGCCATAAAGCTGACGGTATAAAAGGAAATCAAGGACCATGGATTAAGAATTTTTATTAAATATTTGTTCAATTTTTTTTCAAGAGCATATAGATCTATAAAAATATAGACAAAATGGAGATTAAAAAAAAATATTCTCTCAATATCTCCGCCCCAATAACTGTGAATAGTTTAAAGAAGATTCCCCAAGGAATTACATTTTTAAAGGATATAGTATACAATTCTGACCTTTTTAAATATTATAATCAATATCCTACAAGGTGATAATTGTGGATTTTGTAAAATATTTTACGGGTACCAACAGACCAAAAATCGTGAAGTTTTCTATAAAATTTTTAATGGACCTAGAAAGAAAGAAGCTTATTTTTTTTACTGACAAATCATCATCGATTTTTTGCAGAATATTTTTCAAGGTCCTTCAAAGCAAAATTCATGAACTTTCAAGAGACGAATTAGCGAAGTACAGGTAGCATTTATTGCCTGAACATAATGAAACTTTGCACAAAACATGTGTATGGTCCAAAGTCGAACCCTATTGAAACTGGATATAATCCGTCAAAATTTAGATATAGCTCCCATATATATATTCGCCCGAGTTGCCTAATATAGCGCACCAGGTTTGTAATTTTATTCCAAATAGAATCGAATTTTACTTATACGACCGAATTGGAAATCGGTTCAGATATAGCTATAGTTCCCATATATATTCTTCATCCGATTTGTTAAATATTTCCTCCACAGTCGCAATATGCATTCCGTAACAACGATATTCCGAAAATGTATATAAATTCCGCTCAGAAATACATTTTGAAAAATTTTATCGAGATCGGTTCAGATTTGGATATAGCTCTCATATATATCTTCACTCAATTTCAAGTTTATTGTGTTTCAAAGGTTAACGTAAGCTCGAATTGAATGGATTTTGGCACACACGAACGAATTTAGCCAGTAAGAAAGTGTATCAAATTTGATGGAAATCAGTTAAGACATAACTATAGGTACCATATATATGTTTCATCCGATTTTCTATTTTACTCCCTCACACCCGTAAAATACTCTCCACAACAACTATATTTGTTGAATTTCGATTTAGCCACAAATGCCTTCGTCAAATTTAGTAGAATACGATAGAAAGCCTCCATATGTTAGTTATTTTCGCCTTCAAATTATAACTGCTTTGCCGATCATAGTTGGTGTGTTTTAATTCTCATAAATTCCCCCATAAAAAAAAGCTTATTTTTATACCCTACACCACACGGTGGTCAGGGTATTATGTCTTTGTGCATTTGTTTGTAACAGGCAAAAGGAAACGAGATAGACCCATAGTTCCTTTTGATGATCTGCATAGAATCACATTCTGAGTCGATTTATGCATGTCCGTCCGTCCGTCTGTCCGTCCGTCTGTCCATGTATTTTTGTAAACAAAGTACAGTTCGCATTTATTGCCCTATCCAGATGAAATTTTGCAGAAATCGTTTGTTTAGCCCAAAGACGAACCCTATTGAAATTGGAGATAATCGGTCAAAATTTAGATATAGCTCCCATATATATCTTCGTCCGATTTCCCTTGTATTGTGCACCAAACGTGTAATACCAGTCCGAATTGTATGGAATTTTGCACTTATGTTTAGATTGGACCTGAAAATAAGTATGCCAAATTTGATCGAAATCGGTTCAGATATAGCTATAGCTCCCATATATGTTGTTCATCCGATTTGCTATTTTTGACCTCCGCAGCCGTAATATGCACCCTGTAACAACAATATTTGGGGAAATATATCAAATGCTGCTCAGAAATATATTTGCTAAATTTTATCGAGATCGGTTCAGATTTGGATATAGCTCCCATATATAACTTCGTCCGATTTACATTTATTGTGCACCAAACGTCTAATATTTGACCAAATAGGATGAAATTTGGAACTTACGACCGAATTGAGTCTAGAAGCTAGTATGTCAAATTTGGTGAAGATCGGTTCAGATATAGCTATAGCTCCCATATATACTGTTCATCCGAATTGTTGTATTTGTTACCGGCCCCGCCCGACTTTAAGACTTTCTTTACTGGTTTATGTATGCAAAGTGTTGCAGGGTATCATAAAGTCGGCCCAGCTCGACTTTCACCTTTCTTCACTATTTTTTTATGTATTATAGGCTAGTTAGAGCTATTGCTTCGATGGATTAAGTTTTATTCTGTGGCAAAATATTACTAAACTTTTAATGTTTTTTTTTTATCAACCAAAAATTCGCGACCAATTTTTATAGATTTTTCAACAGCATAAATTGATTTATTTTTCTCAAATGATAAATGCCAAATATTAACTAAAAATATTTAATAGTTTCGGTAAGTGATTTATCATGTTCAGCATTTTTTATGTTTATTGAGGAAAACGCTCTAAAAAACTCTTGCTCTTAAATATCGCAAATGCCTAGTTCCTTATATAAGCTATTA
Source organism: Musca domestica (assembly GCF_030504385.1). Lineage (NCBI taxonomy): Eukaryota > Metazoa > Arthropoda > Insecta > Diptera > Muscidae > Musca > Musca domestica. Next base: position 5,591,896 of record NW_026712207.1, on the reverse strand, counting down.
CTTAATGTTTTGTTTTTTTTTTACATAAAAATTTGTCCCATGGTTTTATTTTCCCATTCTACTTCCCAAGGGTCTTGTTTTTCGCTCTTAGTTTATTAACAATATTTGATAATAAATAAACCGAAAAAAGTATATATTAACACAAGGTACCAAGGCGGCGTCCTCTCCTTAAAAATCGAAACCACAAAACCCACAACATTTATGACCAATTTCGAGCCATCCATCGTCCACTAACAAAAAAAAAATGCCAAGTAATAAAAAAAAACTATTTCCTACCCCTCCTCCCTCCCTCTAAGAATACAAGTTTTCCACTTAGGCCAAGGCAGCTGGCTCTGGAGGCTCTTTCGCCTCTATTCGAAACTAAATCGAGTTTTGGCAAGTGCCATCAAATGGCAGATGATGTATGCACTTTAACATAATACTGTCAATAAATTTTGACAGGCTGTGTAGGGGGGCCAGCGGCGGCGTCAGAGGTCTTGTTACCCTAGTTGGCATACCTACATGTTCCCATATTTTTTTTGGCTTGTCATATATAAACATACATACATGTCGATGTAAGAATGTATGTTATTTTCTATTTGTTTTGTTGCCTGCCCAACGCCATGAACAAGTTTGACATTATTGGCAAGTGTTTCCGTTATGTTCCATAACTTTGCTCGCAACTTGCATATGACGGCTTAGATTTCTCACAAAACAACACGAAGGAGAGAAGAATTTTTTCTCCCCCTTCTTCTTCTTCCTGCACTGAAAAATGATGTAGCCATTTGTTGTAGTTGTTGTTGCTGCTGCTTTGCTTGTTCCGTTGAACGAGAAAATAAATGAAATTTCAAACATGTCGAAAATAACATGAAACTTTCATGGATAAATACATCCATCAGCCGCACACACACACACTCATACACATGCTCACACACGCATGCATGTATGTTTGTTTGTGAGAATGTGTGGCATAAATGTTTTTATTTCGTATGCTCCGAATTCTAAGATTGAAATTGTTTGGTGGATTCTTTTGTTTTTCAGCTTTTCTTGGCCCAAGAATGAGAACAACTAGGTCAAGAAAATGATAAATTACTTAAAAATTTGAACATTTTCCACACAAACCATAGCTGGGGAATATTTTTCATGCAATCAAAATATTTTTCGTTTTTTTCGGCCACATTTGTCATAGGCCAGGAAAACGAGGTAGGATATAATAAATACATTTATCACATACGGGGAAAATTTACTTTGCATATATATGATTGTATTTATCATAAGGAGCTGGAATCTATGCTATGGCAATCTAAATTATTCAATTGTTGAAAAGAAAATGAACCATTGGAAAATACAAAGCCAAGGATTTAGAGTTCTGTGTGCAGATTCTAGGGTCTGTGAGTAGAGCAGTTTTTTTTTTTTTTTTTTTTTTTTTTTTTGAGTCTGGATCGATCTTTTCGATTTTTACTCTTTATACTATGTATATATCAGTTGATATGGCCACAACGTGCCTCATCGAAATAATGTTGTAGACCCTAGGCCTTTTTGGATCAAATCCGTTTCAGGATATTTGTAGTCGATCTAGAGATGTACGTCCGTCTATGAGTCTGACTCATAGATAACTCTCGACGGGACAACCAAATTTGGTCCAAACTTGTTACATCGTAATATTATTATCAAACTTAGATCGAGTTCGGAGATGGGTAATATCGGTCCATTCCTTCTGGTACAACCCCCATAAAAGTTCGAAATTTTCAAAAAAAAATATTTTACTGCACAGAAAGATAGAGGGTGATCCGATTTTGCTCCACCTTTGCAAATCCTAATATTTTCATCAGTGCTAGGTCAGGTACGAAAATGAAAAACATCGGGAAACTCCATCAAGTACCTTCCCCACAAAAGGCCAAATTTTCAAAGAAACTAATTCACCTCATAGGAAGAAAAGGGATCATTCGACTTTGCCCCAGCCTTGCAAATCCTAATATTTGCGTCAGTGCTACGTCAGGTGCGAAAATGGACAATATCGGGCGACTCTATCAAGTACCTCCTCTACAAAGGGTCAACATTTCGAATTGTTCGATTGTCTTCAAATTTCACACATCCCAATATTTTTACTAGCCCAAGGTCTGTTGTTAAGATGGAGTATATCAGTCCACTCCTTCTGTTAACTCCCCACAAAAGGTCAAAATTTTCAAAAAAAAATGTTTTTTTTCTGCTCAGAAAGGGAAGCAATAATCAAATTTTGCTATAACTTTGCAATTCCTAATATTTGTGTCAGTTCTAGGTCAGATGTAAAAATGTATCGGTCCACTCCATCGCCGCTCTTACAAAGGATCAAAATTATGAATAATTATAACTCTTATAAAATATATAATGTAAGAGTCCGATTGTCTCCAAATTTTATAAACCCAAGATCTGGTATTAAGACGGAATATATCGGTCCACTCCTTCTGGTACTTACCCCACAAGAGGTCGAAATTTTTGTGATATCTCCCTCACAAAGAATCAAACTTTTGAATAATCAAAACGTTTTTAAAATCCGAAATAAGCACCCGGTTCTCTTCATATTTCACACATCCCATTATTTCTAGTAACACAAGATCTGCTGAGAAGATAGGAAATATTGGTCCACTCCATCTGATATCTCCCCTACAAAGGGTGAAAAAGTGTCAAGGTCCTTCGAAGATATAGTTAAAATAACCATAGTTATTGGCCTGTATATCCTTGCAAAATATTCTACAAAAACCCACAATTATTGATCAGTATGTACTTGGAAAAAATCGGGTATGTTGGTCTTTCAGTCCTTTAAAAAATATTTCCTGTCCCAAATAAAACTCTAAGAACAAATCACGATTTTGGCCTATAAATCCTTGAAAATATTGCCAAAAAAATTATTTGTTGGTCTCTAAGTCTTTGAAAATTAGTCTCCAAAATCAAAGATTTTGGTTTGTTTATTCCGAAAATCCTTAATAAAATTTTTGAAATACTAGACCTTAAAACAAAATGTAAATTATATCTAGATTTTAGGCCTTCAGGTCTTTGAAAAATATTCGTTCAAAATCAAGGATTAAAGATCTGTAGGTCCTTTAACAACATAGTTTAAAAATCGACGATGATCCTTGAAAAATGTGTGCGGTCCTTGAAAATGTTTCTTTGAAAAGTCCGCGACTATCAGTTTGAGGGCCCTTAGAATTATTATTTACAAAATCCACGATTGTTAGCCTCTTGGTTTTTCGAACATGTTCATAACAAAATCCACGATTATTGATCTTTAAATCCTTGAAAATACCCACTAACTGTCCTTGACGTTTCATTTATTTATTTATTTATTTTTTTTTTTTTTTTTTTTTTTTCTAAAAAAATGTCAACTTTTACTAGGAATGGTAATTTGAATTTATCTCGTAAAAAATCCACAAAAATTAAAAAAATGTTCTTAAAAATTCTGAATCTAACAGGTATGGTCTTGAAATTAATTTGAATTTTATTTTAAATCCACATTTGAGCACTAAAGGACCCTCAATTTATTTTATATTCCAAATAAAATTCAAAACCTCCAGGTTCTAAAAATAAAGATCCTTGAAATTGGTTTCATAAAAATCCAATATACATTTTTTTTCTTTTAAAATCCACATCCAGACCTAATTCCGTGAAAATCCATTTTTATAACTCTAAAGGATCCTAAAAATACTTTTGTAGCTCCAGTAGTCTTTGCAAAATTATTCTCTAAATTTCCAGAAAAAAAACATCTTTAAATAAAAACACAATTGTGAAAAAAAAAATTATCAAAAAATCCAAGTTTGTAGCTCTAATCGTCCTCTACAAAAATTCTAGTTAGTAGCCTAGTTGGCCCTTAGAAAAAGAATCTTCAAATCCCCAATGGATTGAATACCCTCCACCATTTGGAACGAATGTGGAAATTTTCAAAGATATAACATCCGTTAAAAATTCTGTTTAAATCTGAAAAATACCGAATATAGCCGTTATATTGGGGTTATGCGAAGAAGTGGGCCTTCAAAGGCAACTTTTGTCATAAGCCATTACAATATTCAAATACGAAAATTGAAAAAAAAAAAAACATATGGTAAATATGGTGAATCATGAATATACTGAATTTAGGGTGGTACTGATATATGGGTCCTATACGAAGACCTGGACCACCAACAATTTTCAGTCATAGACTGCAGTTCCCATTACGAACTCTAAATACGAAATTTAAAACAACTACGGTGAATAATATCGCAAAAAATATTATCATACCGAATATTGGGAGGCTAAACGAAGGCGTGGGCCTGAAATTTTTTGTCATAGGCTGTAGTACCCATCACGAATTTTAAATGTTCCTAAAATCACCAAAATATCGTATATGTGGGCTATACGATATCGTGGACCTATATAGACGTTTCTTCTCCAGGGTGTAAGGTGCTTGGAAAGAAGTTCTAGTTGGGATTTTTAAACAGTTCCATTGAAAAATGTAGCGAAAATCATCAAAATACCGAATTTAGGGAGGTATATAGGGGATATACGACATCGTGGACCCATATAGACAATAATCCTCCAGGGGGAAAAGTACTCAGAATGATCTCTGTTTGTGAATTATCAGATAATTTCATTGAAAAATTTGGCTATAACCATCAAAATACCGAACATCGGGAAGGGGGTGGTGTACCGTTGTATGGGGCTGTACGATATCGTAGACCTATATAAACAATTATCTTCCAGGGGGTTATGCACTAAAAAGGAATTCTTTGTATTAATTTTGGGACAATTCCATTGAAAATTTGGCTAAGATCTTAAAACCGTTGTATGGGGCTATACCATATCCTGGAGCGATATAGTCCATCTTCGAACTTGACCTGCCTGCACACAAAAGACTGGTCTGTGCAAAATATTAGCTTCCTATATTTATTCATTTTGACTCTAGCGGGATTACAACAGACAGACGGACAGGACTAGAATGTCTTAGAATTTTACGCTGATCAAGAATATATATACCTTACAAACGGAATGACTTACCTTTCATACTATGGTGAAGGGTATAAAACTATGTTCTTTGATCCAAAAGTCCTTGGAAAAATGGTCTTAAAAATCCAGATTTGTGGCTCTAATGGTATTCGAAATATCAACGTTTGTAGCTCTAATGGTCATTGAAAAACATTACTGAAAAATCCATGAAATCCTTGAAAAAATATTCTTTAAAAAATCCACATTTGTAGCTCTAATACTCCTTCAAAATATATTCTTCATAAATTTCCGTGTTTATGCATCCAATCGTCCTTAAAAAAAATTATATTGAAACAAATCATGTTTGTACCTGTGATGGTCCTTCAAAAAAAATATTCTCAAAAGGATTATCGCCTTGAAAAAATATTCTGAAAAATTTAATTCTAATGGTCCTGTATATATAGAATACTCTTTCGAAAATTTAATTGTAATGCCAGGGCTCCCGAAAATAAAATATCCTTTAAAACCCAGCGTTCGTAGATTTAGTGTTGCTTAAAAAATATATTCTCCAAAATTACAAAATGTTCTCTAAAATTCCAAGATATTTTTCTATTAAAAAATTCTCACCCCACTTAGTTCCTAATTTTAATATTTAAGCCATATACAACCCCCTCCCTTCTCTCTTCCAAAAGTACTATAATACCACAATGTGAAACACTTTGTTTATGAGAAACAATAAAACAAAAAACCCAACAATCATTCATAGTTGTTCTATGTCATCTCTTCATCTCATCTTAGTTTTAATATTAATCCACATTGTCATATTCTCTGGACATACAAAACTAAAGTTTTATTTGCAGCTATAGAAAACTAATCTAAACTAAACCAAAAAAATAAAAAAATAAAAAAAAAACAAATAAACAAACAACAGCTAAACAGCCGACAGCTGTCACAGAGTTGCTGAGTTGGTAGAAAGAACACAAAACAGAAAATAGAAAACAGAAAACGAAAAACATAAAATGTTACAGCGTTCCCAGCGTACCAAGAAGCAACACAAACATAACTAACCAAAAACTAAAGAAAAAAAAAACGCCCAACTAACAACCCTCACACCTTCCCAACGACCGGAACTTGTGACGTATGATTGTTACACACAGCCACAAATAACGCTCATACGCCACAATGGCCGGTCATTCGATGTTGTATCTTGATGTCTCTTTGATGCCCAATGAAAACTAAAGAAAAAAAAAAAAACAAAACCAAACGCATTTCCGGCCATTATTAGCAAATATATTCTTCTCTCATATTATTTTAGAACCGCTGGCGGTAGTATGTTGGGAGATGTTAATATATCGGCTATTTTGGATTCCTTCAGTGTCAGTTATGACAAAAGAGTAAGACCCAACTATGGTGGTAAGTAAAATGTATCCAATTGTTTTTTTTCATTTGATTTTCGTTCATGTAAAAACAAAAAACAAAAACAATATATGATTGTTTGTTTAAACAATGCAAAAAAAGATTAGCAATTTGAAAAAAATCTGAAAACAAAACTAATACCAAAACAAACGACTATCAACCCCCCCTTTAAAAAAACCCCAAAAAAAACATTTTTTTCATAAATTTCAAAACAATAACAAATACATTGGGAAATCTAAACCGAAAACTAACACCGTCTCATTGTAATAAATCATGTGTTAACCAAAAAAACAAATCCCCCCCTCATTTAACCAAAAAAGTTACAAAATCAACTCAATTCTTAGATTTACCAATCAGGTTCTAGGCAAACAAAAAACACATTTAGCCCCCCTCCGCCCTCAACCACTTTAAATATTCATTGTTTGTTTAAAGCATTTTGAAAGGGTGTTCATCGATTTTTTCCTTTTTTTTTAAATCTTCTAGTTTCATTTTTTTTCGACTTAATTTTGTTTTCATTTCACTGCTGGGTTGTATTGCTTTGATTGTTAACTTTCCATATTTTTCGTTTTTAATTTTAGTATAAATATCTCATTTGTATCTGTAGTTGGGGTGTTTCAAAATGAATTGATCCTTCCTTCAGTGGATTTCCTTTTATTCTCGTAAAATGCGTAATATAAATACACATGTCAATGGTAATTGCAGGATATATATATATATATATATATATATATATATATATATATATATATATATATATATATATATATATATATATATATATATATATATATATATATATATATATATGTATATATATATATATATATATATATTATTTTTTTAATTTCAATTCACTTGAAAAGTCTTGAAAACAGAAAATTCAAAGTATTAAAATAACAATAATTGTTATAATAATAATAAAAATAATTATAATAATAATAAAAATGAAAATAAAATAAAAAATTGATAATAAAATAAAAAAATGAGCTAAATTCAGATTTCTGATTCAAGTGCATCTCCTTGGTTTATTAACTCAGCTCGAGAAAGAAATTGACAAATATCCACCCACCAGTAAGGCAAAAAATTCAAATAAAAATGTTCAACATGAGCCCATCTGATAGAATAGAAGTTGAAAAAGGCCACCAAGTTGAGTATTGAAGTAAACTCCTACAGTCAGACTTTATACAGACCTGAAGTACACCGAAATAGAACTCTCCAAAAATTGGCCATTAAAATTGACTCTAATACACCATATGATCCGCTTAACGGGTGGGACTTTCCTGGATTTCAATTTCCAATGCAATCTCCATAGGAATTCAAGTTTCCATCCACAAATCGCATTCGCCCTGTATAAAATTAACTCCAATAAATATGGTCATAATAAGAACTCAATTCAAAATAAAACAAACATTCTGTTAATGTTTGACTTTGTATGGACCCTTCTGTTGATTTTAGAATAAAGAGAGTTCCGATTCTAAAGGTAGGCCATAGTCTATTGTCGAAGGTTTTCGCAATGTAACAACAATTTAATTTCAAAATCGGGGAAACACCCTGCCGAAATTAAGTTCTTCGAACTAGAAATTATGAAACATATCACAAACAGATAAAATAATTAAAAAGCGATTTATGTTCGCTATACCCTTCCCCATGCAAAAACTTAAATTATGGCCAAATTCCTCATATTTGGGAGTTTCGTAAAATGAGGCGCTACCTGTGCTGATTTCGCTGGGAATTCCACTCAAAACAAAAAATAAAAATCAGGAAGTACTTTAATTGGGGACTATGTCCGATATGTAATTTAAAGCTGTTTTGGTTGGAAATTGAGCCGAACCCGAAATCTACAAAATACCAGAAATCTAAAGTTGTTTCCAATAAGGAGATCCTATAGCGGACTGATATATTCCATTTTCAAAACTTCATATTTAAAAATTCAAACTCTATCACGATTGCAGTCGGACAAACGAACATGGCTAAATCGACATGGATTTTTTACTCTGATCGTAAGTCTACAGGGTGAGATAAAAAAAAACTGCAACAAATTCAAATGCCATAATTTTTACATTTCTTTTTTATTTTTTTTTTTTTTTTTTTTTTTTTTTGAATGAAAGCAAAAAATGTCGGAAATAGCATCAAATTTTGGAATAGGTTTAGATCTGTTCGAATTGATCAACTTTGGCATGAATTACGGCCTTCAAACGGCCAATAAAACCGTCACACGCTGCCCCAATGTTGCGCTGCGGTATTTTGATTCTTACAAGCGAAGCGCTTGCTTGAGGTGATCGACAGTTTGGATTTTTTTAGTGCCAAACTTGCTTTCCGAAATGCTTCAGACACAATAGTCCAACGGATTGGTATCCGCAGATTTTGGTGGCCATTGTGTGCTGGAAATAAAGCGAGGAACCTTATTTTGTAACCATTCTTGGGTGGCGCGTGCTGAGTCCAGTTAGAATGTCCAAGGCCTGCGGGCAAAATGTTTGCGTGCCCCAGGCTTTAATACACCCACCAGAATATTTTCGCGTTAACATTCGGCATTTATGTTGATGCCACGGTCGATTAATACGAGCGGAGAGCTACCATCCGCTGTTATGGCGGCCCACACCATCACCTTGGCCGGCGCTTGAGTTCTGGTGGCCAACCGAAGGTGTACATTTTCAGCTGACCTCTTTGGTCACTTTGTTGGTTTACAAACTGCTGGACAACGAATGTTTTCCCATCGGAGACGGAGAAACCCAAATTCGGCAGTTCACCACTTTCAAGCGCTGGAGTGTTCTAACCACTAGCCACTTGTAGTTTTCCAGCAAATATTAAGAAATCACACTATCGCGCTTGAATTTCATCACAAATAACTTTTCGCCTGGACAGTTCTCACGAAAATGCTTTTGTACGCTTGTAAACTAAATAATGAACTGTCACTGGAATAATTTTAACTGCTGTCGGACAAGTGGCTTGGAAATTACAGCAGTATGAAGTTGGTTGCAGTTTATTCATCTCATCCTGTATATGCATATCATGTATAGACGATTACGGACCCTGGCCGAAATTTCCAAAAGCACGTTTCTTAATCCTATTCGTAACTCAGAAAATAAATGGGATCCTTCTTAGTATACCCTCAGCCATATGGCTAGAGATGGTATATATCAATTGATACGGCCAAAACGTGCCTTATCACAATAACTGTTCTACACCCTAGGTCTCTTTAGACAAAATCCGTTTCAGGACATTTGGAGTCGATCGAGCTATGTTCGTCCATCCGTCAGTCTGTCTGACTTGATGACTGGTGGCTGACAGCTGATGGGCACGATATCTCTCGAAGGGAGTATCCGATTTGGTCCATACTTGATATATCGTGATATTATTATCAAACGATTGAAAGATCGAGTGTGGAGTTGGGCAATAACGGTTAACTCTTTCTGGTATCTTCCCCATTTTCAAAATAAATTTTACTGCTCAATTTAGGTCAGGTGCGAAAATGGACAATATCGGTCCACTCGATCAAGTACCTCCACCACATAGGGCAAAATTTGAAGAAAAGGTCTGCAGCTTTCGTTACTACTCCATGTGAGGTTCATCTGCCGATCTTCCTCTCTTCACTGTGGGACGTGGTTTGAAATCACTGGCTTCTCTCCATTTCAGTTTTTTCCGTTTCATGTCTCCAAGAGATCTTTGCAATTTTCTCCATCTGACTCCGTTTTCTAATATTTAGGTATCTTTCTGAGAGCGACAGCATGGAGTTATGAAGCTTCGAAATCAGGAGATATTTCCATTAGCATCGAATGATCCTTCTTCTCCTCACATTAACAGTAACCGGTTATATACCTTTCCTTCGTGGTAGAATTGTACTCTCCACGAATTTGAGACCTCGTTGTCGATGCTCTTAAAGAAATTAACTAAACTCTTTCTCTCTCTCTCTCTCTCTCTCTCCAAACTCGTTTTACCATTGGAGAAAGGACTGACTGATGAATTTTACCCACTTAACTCCTAGACCTTTTACAGCTTACTGCCGCTCTTAGGAATGGTTCGGCAGAGTTTGTATGACAATCGAACTCAATTATTCATCAAAAATGAGTAGGCTCTCACAGAAATCAGGGAGAAGGCCCTTGAATGAGGGGAACACTCCTCTGACTGTGTCGCATATGTTTGTAAATACGTTATCTCTCATGAAGATGGTACCATTTTTCTCAGGGGACTTTACTAGTCAGTTTATCAAGACCAGCGGTGCTCAAAACCGTGTTCTAGAACATGAACCGAAAAAAGAGAGGTAATTTAAGAGAAAACTAAAATTCTGTTTTTCTTTATATTTTACGGTTCTATTAATTTTTTTTTTTTTTAGACACGAATGTTTGCCAAATTAATTTATTGATTTAAATAAGCAAAGAGAAATTTGACTGAAAAGAGGAATTTTTTCTTGAGCACCGCTGATCAAGACACTCAACTTCCAATGTCCATGGTCCCATGAGGCTTAAATAAAAAAAAAAAAATAGGCACATTTCCGAATCAAATGGAATATTTTTAGAAGATCATAAAAGGAAATAGGTCTTCCCAAGTGGCTCTATATTCCTTAGATTTGTTTCTGATACCCGATTCACCCGATTCACACCCTTTATTACCATGGCCAGAAAAACTTGGCAAATTTAATTTACATTTAAATAACTTATAAATTTAAAAAATATTCTAAAATTCCCATTGACAAATAATTAAAACAAAAAACGAGAATAAAGTAATCGAACTAACGACTATGGATCAATTTTGTTTGAAATCATCCCCCCACCTCAAACATACCTCTGACCTTAAAAAAAAACCAAAATAATAACAAAAAAACCAACAACAAAATATTTTTGACAAAAATTTATTTGGATATATTTTTTTTGCAACTGATGCTAAATGACATTTCAGGACCCCCGGTCGAAGTTGGTGTCACCATGTATGTGCTATCGATCAGCTCGCTATCTGAAGTGAAAATGGTACATAAAACTTTAGCTATGTACCTCTGATAATTGTATTTTTTTCGATTTACTTCTTTAAATTTTTATTCAATTTTGAATTTGTTTTAATTTTTTTTAAGTTTGTTTCATTAGATATGTCTTCTAATTTAGTTAAGCAATATATACATGAAAAACCAAAAAAGAAAAAAATATAGTTTGTGTTTTAAGTGTTTTCGAAAAGAAAAAAAAACCAAAAAAAAAGAAACCCCTAAGAGTTTATTCAATGGAATTTTACAAATACGAAAAAAAAACAATATTTTCTATCAACACTTTTGTTTGTTCGAATACCAAAAAAAAAAAGAAATTATGCAAATTTTTTTAATACTCATATTGTTTGGCTTTTCTTTGTTTTTTCTCTCTGATTTGGATTTTTTTTTTGTCCGGTCTGTTTTTTTTTTTTTTTGTCCACTTTGTTTGTGTTCTGTATCCGTTTCTTCCAAAATAATTAGTGTACGTTCTCAACTTTGTTCATTTTCCTTTAACGAACTGCGGAATTCCTCTTATAAATAACATGGAGAATTTATATCCTCCAGTTGTGAAATTTATTTCTCAAAACCAAAATGAAAGTATTACAAGGTTTCGTTTGCAAAAAAAAAAAAATGAAAACGAAAAACAAAACTATGGCATAACGGTTGAGTAAATGCAAGAAAAATAGAATTGTTTTAAACGTAACGTTGAAAACGAAGATGAAGAAGCAGAAGTAGAAAAAAACGAGACTATGCGAAAACTCCTCCAGCACTCCAGTTATTTAGTTTAGTTTGAACACCACCCCCACCACCACTACTACTATCATCACCATCTACCACTTATTTGCCAACAATCAACACCTTTTAGACTTCCCCCTGCCCCTCCCCCCAATTCAAGCCCCGTTGGAAATTAGTTTGCCATCTGTTTGAGTTTTTAGTTGGTAGCTCGAAAAGAAAAAGAAAACTTGAAACATAGCAATAAATTTCTTCTTTATTTTCTCTACTTAACCTCAATTTTTCAAAATTATACTTGGCCTTAATCGAATGCCAACCATTTCATTCTCATTTTGAGTTTTTTTTTTTAATGTTTCGTTTCACAATTTCTCCATTTGCCGTTGATTTTTTGTTAATAGAGACTTATTTATTTGAAATTGCGTTTAATTTGCCTCTCTTTCTCTCTTTGCCTCTCTCAGAGATGAGGAAACCCATCACTCACACATTAAACCACTGGTTTGAGGTCAAAACAAAAACACCAACATTTAGTCATTTGTCCCCTCTCAAATAACAAGAATAGCTGTACCCTCTCTCCCCCTCTCACTTCTATGGCAAAAAAAAAATGAACAACGTTACTGCAACATTTTTCAGTAACAAATTCAATACAGATTTTGTAAAAAATTACCACTCAATAATCATACAAAAATGGATGTTGCGAGGCTAAGTTTGATTTGGTTTTCATTCGTCTCGACTAAACACACAAAAATTAGAAAACTTAGAAAATATTTTAATCCACATCATTCCAAACAACCAGCCATCCCATCCTCTCATCAGCCAATTGTCTTTTTTGCAATGTCAATCACAATTTAGAAATTTTTTCCCTCCAAGTTTTTATTTCAAGCATTCATAATAATTTTTCCACCAACAAAAACGACTACAAATTCTTACTCCAATTTAGCATCGACTTGTCTTCCGTTAACGTTGATCTCTCTGTGTAAAAAAAACTTCCTCATTGCAAATCAAACACCCTTTCTTTTCGAATTAGTCACAGAAGCATTTTTCCCACAAGTTAATGATTGACTGAAATTAGAAAAAAATAAAAAAATATATTTTTAGCACGAGTTCTTCATATTGTAAAAAAATTGCCAAGTGTGCAGGGTAGACCCTCGTGTATAAGAGAATTAACCAATTAATTATATGTATGTACAACCACCAAGTCTTCAATACATAGGAGACTTCATGTTTTCGAAACACCTCTAAATGTTTTATGCAGGGGAATTTCCAGGTAGTTTACTGTATATAAGAGATCCACAGAAAGATTTTTGTCTATAGTTTACTACCAGGCCTCATAGGTACAGAGAACCCGAAGTCATTACTTGTAGTAAACATTCAGTTCGTCAATATAACATACAAAATTTAGTGGAATATAGAAAATTCGAAGACCACCATATCCTCAGACACAAACAAAACAAAAGTCTGTTTTTTTATACACAGAAAATGTAGAAGTGTTTTTTTATGAGAAACCTAGAAAACCGGAGGAGGGAGAATGCCCAGAGAAGTCATACACCTTCTAAAGGTCTCCTAGAAATATAAGAACTTCGGAAGGTATGCCATAAAGAGAACAGCTTCCTATAAATATGAAACCATCTGAAGGGGTCCTATAAATATCAGATTTTCTGAAGGCCTCCTATAAAAAGAAGCCTCCTATGGATGGGAGACCTATAAAAGGCCTTTTATAAATATGAAGATTTCCTATAGGTAGAAGACCTGCTGGAGGTCTTCCATGGATATAATGTCCTCTGAAGATCGCCTATAAATAGAAGATCCTTTTAGAGTCTCCTATAGCTAGAAGATCTTAAGAAGGCCACCTAAGAATAGAAGTCCTGCTGAAGGTCTCCTATGGATGTAAGACCCTTTGAAGGTTTCCAAGGCATAAAAGACCTGCTGAATGTGTCCTATGAATAGAAGACCTGCTGGTATATAGGAGACCTTCTGAATGTCTCCTAAAACGAGAAGACCGTCTGATTCTGATTCTCATAAATAGATGGTCCCCTAGGGCCAAAAGATCTTCTGAAGGGCTACTATAAATGGAAGACCTGCTGAAGGTCTCTTATAAGTATAAAACCTTTTAATGGTCTCCTTTCATATAGATGACCTTCCGAAGGTCTTCAATACATAGAAAACCAACTTAAAGTCTCATATAAGCAGAGGACCTTCTAAAAGTCTCCTATATGTAGAAGGCCTTCTGACGGCCTTCTATGCTTAAAAACCTCTTAAAGACCTAAGGATCTTCTAAACATAGAATGTCCAAGGACTTCTTTGACAATTTCATGTTTTCTAGACATAGAAAACCTAGATATTTCTTCTAAACCTAGAGGACCAAAATACAAATAAAATATATCTGGGGTTATACTATACAAAGAAGACCTTAACATAGAATAATATCGAAAACCCGTCGGTCTTCAAAAAATAGAAGATCTTGGGGTCTTTTAAACCTATACAAACTAGAGTTTATTTCAGAATAGAGGAGGAGGTATTAGCAATATAAAGGATCAGGAGTTCTTGTATTCAAAGAATAGCTTAAAGTCTTATCTGATAAAAGGGTCTTGAAGCTCTAAAATATCTTCTCTAATGGGAAGTAATCTCTTCCATGCTTAGAGGGCCCATTAGGAGTCTTACTACGTTTATAGAGATTTATGAGGTCCTTTTTGTGAAGAAAAGCTCTAAGAGGGTTTCCACGTACAAATTATGAAGTCCTTTATATCTAGAGGAGCTCTAAAATGTCTTCTATGGCTGGAGGGCCTTTAAGGGGTCTTCTGTTTCTAGAACCCTTTCATGAGGTCTTCTATGTTTCAAATTCCCCTAACTGGACCTTTAAAGGCCTTCTTTGTTTAGAGAGGACCACTGAGAGATATATTAAGAGGCCTGGGTAGGGTACATGTAGGACAGAGGTCACCGAAGAATCTAAAGATCTAAAAGATTACCTTTTAAGGAGGTAAGGTTTTCTGCTTTTGAATGTCTGGTTAATATATTTTTAGGACACCTAATATAAAGAGGGCTTATATGTTCAGAAGAACTCTGAGAGGTCTCCTATGTTTAGAGACATTTTATGCGCAGAATATTTCTAAAAGATTAAATAGTCCTCTGCATTCAGAGAGCTTGTGTATATAGAATACCTATAAGAGATCTTCTACATCCAAAGGACATCTAATAAGTCTCTTAGAGTTTTTCGGTTTCTAAAGATTTGCATGGGTCTTCTAAGTACCAAAGACCTCTAGCAGCACCTTAAAGATGACTTTTATGTTTTGAAGGGATCAGGAAGAGATCATTTTCCTTAAGCATACTTTTGATGTTCCTACATGTAGAGAAACCCCTTCTGGATATTCTATAGGAACTTAAAATGTCGCTTATTGTCGCTTCTACATTTAGAGAATCTCTGAGGGGAGTTTCTTTATTTAGGCGGCTTCTAGCAGGACTTACTGAGATATATGAAATCTGAACCTCTAAAATGTATTCCATTCTTAGAGCAACACTAAGAGGTATTTTATGTTAAGCCCTTTAGAGGTTTTCTGTGTTTAAAGGGATTTTCCGCCTGAGCGTCCCCTAAGATATTTTCTACGTTTAGAGAAATTTCATACGCAGAATATATCCCAAAAAAGAAGACGTTCAGAAGGTCTTGGTTTTGTAGAAGACAAAAGGCTTCATTTTGTATTACACGTCCTAAATCTATCTATAGAAGTCCTGAGTTCACAGAAAAAAATCAGAGTGTCCTCTGTACAAAAATACCACCAGGACTCCATGTAAAGATGTCCTTCAGGAAGACATCTATATATTATCGTCTCAAATCTGCATGCTTGGCAAAATTCAACTTCAAGTTTGTAAATGATTTCGGTTTGTTTGCACACAGTGGTCAAGTTCAAGCACTTAAATCACCCGAAAACCGAATTCTAGTTAATCCTATCACTTTGTTCTCTTGTCCCCCTCAAAACCAAAAAAAAAAAAAAACTCATTAACTCCAA
Source organism: Musca domestica (assembly GCF_030504385.1). Lineage (NCBI taxonomy): Eukaryota > Metazoa > Arthropoda > Insecta > Diptera > Muscidae > Musca > Musca domestica. The sequence goes on along the minus strand of NW_026712207.1, from coordinate 5,575,885 downwards.
AATCGAATGGTAAAAAATGAAAAATATTACTAGACTTGCAAAAAAAAACAAAAAAAATAAAAGTAAATTATTTATTTTTAGAGATTAAATAACTTGACATCTCAAGGTGAACAATAAAGTTTAGAAAATTTATCTTAAAATAAAATATAATAACAAACAATCAATAAACCAGAGTAATGAAATGATAGCCAATAACAACCAACCATAAATGTAAATGTAACAAAAAAACAACAAATATTTAAATTTAATAAAAATGAACAACAAAAATTATTGATTTCAAAATGCAAAAACAAAAAACTAACTACTACAAAAGCAAACAAACGTGTGTGTGTATATGTTACAGGTCCCCCTGTGGAGGTTGGCGTCACAATGTATGTTCTCAGTATCAGTTCGGTTTCGGAAGTTCTCATGGTACATATGCAACAACAATTTAACTACTAACTCTACACTCAGCCAAAAAAAATCAATTATATAACAAAAATAAATATTATTTCATTTTTGTTAAGATTATTCACTCTCATTTTAATTTTTGTGTTACGTTTTATTTTTTAATTGTTTTTTTTTTAATTTAAGCTCCAAAATTAAATTTACAAAAAAAAATTAAAAAATTATTTAAATCAATTACATTATTTGTTTATGTGTATATTTACATATATAATTGTCATTATTTTGTTATTAAAACTCACGCCTATAATCAATGTGTCTTCATAATATTTTATTTAATCCAAAAAAAAAGAAAAATATATATAATTTATATTTATTTTTGAAAATTATGATAATGTAATTTTTATGTTTTACTTAAAAAAAAAAAAAATATTTGTGTTGTTGGTATACAGCACCAGATTTTTATAAGACAAAAATAAATATTTTATTTAAAATTAAATTATTTAAAAAAAAAAAACAAATTCAAAATTTTAATCTTCAAATTTTTGTACGATACATGCTTAGCGCTTTTGAAGCATTATAATCGTAAAATATTATTATTTTATTTTTTTTGTACAGAAAAAAATTACGAAAACTTGAAAGAATTCAGGGTTTAGAAAAAAAACTTCCCACGAAGTAAGAGCCAAATTGTTGTTGCAATGCATTCCAAAATATTGTTCTCTTTCTCTCTCACTGCGTACCTTTTGCTCTGATTTCTGACTCCCTAAATTCTTAAAGGTTTTCGTTCACATTCATTTTTCCTTGTTTTGTTAATATTTCAAAAGCAAAATATCCTCAAACATATATCATTATATTTTATGAAAAAATTTCAATTTTTGGTTTTCACATTTCAAAACTTTTTTCGTTCTTTTTAAATTTCGTTTTCAAATTCGTTTCTCTCTCAAAAAAAAAAAACCAAGACAAATTATTAAACAAAATTTTTAATATGTTTGAAATGAAAGCGTTATAGTTGATGTTGTTGTTGTTTCAACATTCATAAAAATATTTATATATCTAACAAAAAATAATATATATATACATATTAATACATAATGTATAATTTCTTTTCCTAAAAATAAAACATATATAAATGCCAAAAAAAATATATATATGAGTTGTATTTATTAAATTCTATCCTGTGTCTATATTATCTATGTTTTAAAGCAAACGGTTTTAAATACTCCCCCCATAATACTAATCTCTGTTACTATAACTCTCTCTCTCTATACCTCTCTATCTCTGTCTCTCTCACTCTCTTACTATTTGTTTATTTCTCTTGGTCATTTGTCCAACTCTAATTCCTATGATTTTGTTTTTAAATGAATTTCTCCCCAAAAACTCCCTTTCTCTGACAAAACAAACAAGAATTGTCACTCTCTTTCTCTCTATCTCTTTGTCGCTCTCGTTTTAACTCAGTTCCTCTTCAACGTCATATTGTCAAGCAACAGTGTTATAATTTGGTTTTTAATTTATTTTTTTGTTAATTTTTTTTTTTAATTTGAAAGCATAACCATTGGCCTTTTCTTTTTGTTATTCCGTTTTTTTTTCTTACAGCCATTTTTCGCATCCCCCCAAATCGTAAAAGTTTTGTCGTACTTCGTTTACTTGCTCCATAACTATCTCATTCTGCACGACATTATATATCCGTTTTATTTGTTTTAGTTTTTTTTCGAAACATTCTCCACCAAACCTGCGGCGCCCATCAGGTTCGTAGGCTTTAATTGTAGGTTGATAGCATTTTTTACATAATTTCGCAATGACCCACGAGGATATTTTTGAGGAAAAATAAATCTCTTCACCATTATTTCGTTGTGGTTTTGTATATACAAATACAGTTCACTATATTTTACAAAATCGCGATTTTTCCAACTTCAAGCTGCTGTACATAAAATCGAAGCAATAAAAAACCACAGCAAAAATTACACTGCAGCACAATACACTGCAGAGCACATACAAATGACCAACATATTGCTGCTGTATTTAAGTAAATTATCACCTATGTACACTTACACTTCCGTTATTTAAATATTTATTTGTTATTGTATTTATAAATGTTTTTGTTATTTTGTATGTTTTTTTTTTTTTTTTTTTTTCACGAAAACACCCCTTAGGAATATTATGTTAGGATAAGCTCTAGATATTTTAAACAACATGTAATGAGGGCCGAATTTGTAATTAATTATGTAATTAGAACCCTCGGTAAATCCGCAAAATTTTTTAAATACACACAACTAAATTTCATTATAGCAGTAACACCTCTCGGAAGTACTAACATTATTTTTAAAAAGGGCGCGTCACTTATAGATATTTGAAAACTATATTAATAAAAAGAATACAATAAAAATATCAATTTGAACACCTATATTTAAATGTCTTTCAGAAATGTTTACAAAAAAAAATTCAAAATACCCAAAAAATTGAATTTATGCTAATAATATTTAAAACAAGTAAGCAAAGGCGGGCTGGTGATATCCTACAACACTAGAATATATTGAAAGCCCCCTTACGTTCAAAACTATTTTGGAAGATTGTTTTTTTAAACAATACCATAGAGACCTTCCCAGATGTTACTTTTATTTACACACCCCGCCGTGTTGTTATGTATTCGAAATAAACCTGCGGTCCATTTGAACCCCTAAATATATATCCCCATAACAATAAGCTTTAATTCTGGCCCTTACCCTACCCCCATGCAAAATTTCGTGAAGATCGGACGAAATTGCGACCTTTATATAATGCCCTCAACACATAGTGATACCGACTATGTGTTCTCGATAAAATTTGGCAAAGGTATTTCCGAGCTCTATAAGATATCTGGTACCAAGTATCATTGTTGTCGAATGCATATTTCAAATATGAGGGAGTTAAGCACAAAATCGGGAGCTATAGCTATATCTGAACCGATTTTCACCAAATTTGATGTACTTGCTTCTAGACTAAATTCGGTCAGATGTGCCGAAATTCGGGTAATTTTGAGGGAGCTATATCCAAATCTGAAGTGATCTTGATAAAATTTGGCAAAGGTATTTCTTCGACGAATCTGAAATCTGATACCAATCATAATTTTTGTGGGCTGCATATTTCGAATGTTGGGTACTTAAACACCAAATCGGATAAAACCTCTTTATGGGAGCTATAGCTATATCTGAATCGATTTTCTCCAAATTTAATGTACTTGCTTCCAGACTGAATTCGGTCGGACTATATGGTGCACAATTAACGCGAAATCAGTTGAAGATATGTATGGGGGCTATATCTAAATCTGATCTGATTAGCACCAGTTTCAAGATGGAAAATTTCATCTCAATCGGATATTAAATGCGACCTGCACTCCGTTCACAAGAATACATGGACAGAAGAAGGAACGGACTGACAGGCATAAATCGACTCAGAAAGTGAAAGTGAGAAGATAGTCAAAACTATCTTAAACACCCGCGAATTCAGCATATCTCTCAAAGTCTTTTCTATAAAATTAAGATTCTAAATAAAGCATAAACATTTTTTATGAAATTCACAAAAGTAGCTTAAAATTATCTTTAAATAAGCTTTTATAAAAAAAAATCTATAAACATCAAAAATATGCTTAGGAATATACGTTAGATGTTCATTTAATTGGTAATCATTTCATAAATCCCAAGAAAAACGCTAATAGTCCAAGTCAAAAGTCACAAGACATTCACTTTGAAATATTTACTATAAATAAATAGGACATTATTTTTTAAAAATAAATTCCATAAAATCTAAAGTTCAGCAGGAAAAATTCCTGAAAATATTCCATAAAATTAATTATAAAATACTCAAACATTTAAACAAAGATGCACAAATAAAGACCTGAACAAAAATACTTAAAAACCGAATAAGCCTAATATATCTCTCATATTCCTGCAGCAAATATTCAGGAGATCCTGTAGGAAACATTTAAATCTCCCCGGTTCTACTTTATAAAGTAAAGTTTTTTTTTTTTAATATTTACAATATTAGATAAGAGTGTCCTCCGAAAAACATTTATAAAAAAAAATTAAAGAGCTCTTCATAAACTCAATGATGGTCCCTTAAAATATTTTCCATGAAATCAATTGAAATCGAACCTTGGCCGTCACATCATAAAAGACGTTCAAGTGTAGGTCTGATAGTCTAACCGGGAAAATACGACATTAAAAATATAATTCTGTACAAAAATATTTCCGCAGTATACCTTAAAATCCATCAGAAAAATATTACGATTTGAAAACTTTATTTCATTAAATAAATTCCTAAAAATCCCATAGTATAGCCCTAAAAGGTCACCAAGAAAAAGTACACAGATATTATATATTTATATAAAATTCCTTCAAAAATTATCTTTGAAATCCATGTCCAAAGCTTTGCAAGTTCCCCAAGAAAAAAGAGGTAATATTTAATGGGTACAGCGCCAGAAGAAAGCATTTAAGAATAAATCTTTAAAATCCCTGATAAATCCTTATGAGAGTAGTCCAATAAAAAAATATATATATATTTTTAAAGCCACAAATAAATTTTGATATTCAAAACTCCAGAGTTGCCATTTTTAAAACCACTGTATAATATAAATGCCGCAAAAAATTAGGTATATTTTTTTTAAGTGGATAGACCTTTCAGAATATTTCACAACAAGATAAGCATATTCTAAAACAACATCTCAAAAAATGGCATGTGCATAAAATATGCCCATAATCATTCGAAAAAAAATGATTTCAGAACTAACTCTTAAAATAATCAAAGATATATATAGTTATTTAAACAATAAAAATTTATGAAATGCTCCATAAAACTGGAAAATTTAGATTAGAATAACTGCTGCTATAAAAAAGGCCCATGGGCGACTGATAGCATTGTAGATAGTCCCCTCGGAAAATATTTAAAAAAAAATAATTATTAGAACTTAAATTTCAGAACTGAAGTTATTTTTAAAAATGTAAACCTAACAATCTACCTTACATCAAAAATATAAAACAAATTAATATTCCGTAAAACTGAAAAGATTAGAACTGAAAATTCCCACATGAGTAAAGGTCCAATATACCACAATTTTCTATAATTTTACTTTAATTTCATATAATTATTTTGCAAAATATTCAAATGATTTTTTTTTTTTACTTTTATGTTGCTGATTTTTTTATTTTTCAAAATACCGCCTCTAAACACTACAACGAGCCAAAAAGCCCTTCCCATGGCTCCACTTTAAATGATACAACACATATATAAATACATAATGTTAAATATATACACACACACTTGCACATATTGTAAAAATGAGTTACGTAATTTAAATATAAAACACAATTAAATAGTGTTAAACAATAAAAATAACAGAATTTTTTAGACCTTTGAAGATGGACAAAAAAGGGAAAGTCATTTTACACAAATGAAAGCAGTACCATTTGAAATCACACAGACATGTAACATCAACACCTTCACAAACAGAAACACAACATTTATGTGTATTGGTTGCAAAGCTTTTTATCAATTGTTTTTTAAAATAAATCGAGAGCTATTTTGAAATTTTTTTTTAGATATTGGGTTTTATGTTTTGATTTGATAAAATTTTAAATAAAATTTATTTACATTTATTTCAACAAAACTAATTTCATACAACATAAATTTATATATTTATATATTATATTTATACATACTTACATACATTTATTCATTAAATTCATATGGTGTACTCAAAACGTCTATTGTTAATGTGAGTGTATTTTACAAATTCAATTTATAGGAAATGTGTTATATTAAAAAAAATATTTAGAAAAAAAAAACAAAAATATTTTTAAAGAAATTTTCACACGAAAATCCCTCCACCCCTTGCAAAGAAAATAAGGCAACTCTCCTTTGTTTTCTGTTTTAACCCCGAAAATCATGAAAAATGATCAGCAAAAAAAAAAAAAAAAAACAAAATCAACCACATTATACGTAGTGTGACATAAATATAACAATCGAGTGGAAACCAAATCAATACATTTAGTGATAACAACAAAAATAAATTCCTTAATATTTTTTTACTTTTCTCTTTTGTTTTTTCTCTACTAACCTCAACAGGTATTATTATGAAATAAAAGGACATCCAAACCAAACCAGCCCTTGTCCTCTTACTCTCACATTTTTTTCTGTTTCTTTTTTATTAAAAAAAAGATTGAAAGGCTTCTATGTTCTCTTTGTCCCCCACCATCACTAACAAGCATCACTTAATAGGGTCATTATACGACATGACTAACTTGAGCGAAATTGTTATTTTTTTAAATTATTGTTTTTTAATTAATCTTTATCTTTCAATATTACAAAATATAAGATTTCCAAGTCAAAGCGATAATTTATTAAAAACATTCGTATTTTTTTTTTTAAATTTTTTAAAATATTATTAAACGTCAAATATAACAGAACTTCGCAAGAAAGTCATATTTATTATAACTGAAAAAAAAGTTAAAAAACAGTAAGTTCAGCCGGGCCGAACTTTGAATACCCTCTACCATTTGGAACGAATTTGGAAATTTTCAAAAAATAAAATCCGTTAAAAATTCTGTTAAAATCTTAAAAATACCGAATATAGCCATTATATTGGGGTCTCAACGACGTGAACCTACATAGGCTATGTTTGTCATAAGCTAGTACCATATTCAAATTCGAAACTTGAAATAAACGGTGAATAATGTAGCTAAAGTCATCAAAATACCGTATATAGGAAGGTACTGTTATATCGGAGCTATACGAACACCCAGACCTGCATAGACAATTTTCTGTCACAGGCTGTAGCATCCATTACGAACTTCAAATACGACATCTCAAACAATTTCGGTGAGTATTGTACCTAAAATCGTCAAAATACCGAATATCGGAAGGACCGTTATATGAGGGCTAAACGAAGACCTGGACCTGCATAGACAATTTTCTGTCATAGGCTGTAGTTCCCATTACGAACTCTAAATACGTACTTTGAAACTACTCCGGTGAATAGTGACGTTAAAATCCTCAAAATACCGAATATCGGGATATACCGTTATATGGGGGCTATACGAAGACGTGGACATGCACAGACAATTTTCTGTCTCAGGTTGCAGTATCCATTTCGAACTTCAAATGCCAAATTTGAAACAATTCCGGTAAATAATGTCGCTAAAATCCTCAAAATACCGAATATCGGGATGTACCGTTATATGGGGGCTGTACGAAGACGTGGACCTGCACAGATAATCTCCTGTCAAATAATACCAAATTTGAAACAATTCCGGTGAATAATTTCGCTAAAATCATGGAAATGCAGAATAGGTGGAGGTACCGTTATATGGATGCTATACTAAAACGTGGACATATTTAGACAATTATCTTCCTGGGGGTAAAGTACTCAGAGGAAATTCCTTGTGTGGATTTTCAGTGGATTGGAATTTCATTGATAAATTTGGCTAAAAACATCAAAATTCCGAATATCGGAGGTACCATTATATGGGGGCTATACGATATTATGGACCTTCATAGACAATTCACTTTCAGGGGGTAAAGTTGTCGCGAAGAGCTCCTTGTGTAGAATTTCAGACTATGACATTAAAAAATGTGGTTAAAATCATTAAAATACCGAATACCGGGAGGAACGGCTATATAAGGGATATACGATATCGTAGACCTATATAGACAATTCTCTTTCGGGTAGTAAAGTACTTACAGATAACTCTAGAATTGCAGACAATGAGTCTATAATCATCGAAATACCGAATATTAGGGGGGTACCGTATTATGGGGCTATTATATGGGTGCTATTCTAAAACGTGGGCCTTTATAGACAGTTCCCTTTCGGGGTTGAAAATAGTCACGAAGAACTCCTTGTTTAGTTACAAAACAGCGGGGTTACCGTCATATATCGGGGGCTATACGATATCGTGGACCAATATAGCCCATCTTCGAAATTGACCTGTCTGCAGACAAAAGACAGATCGGTTTAAATTTTAGCTTCTTATCGTTATTCGTTTTGACTCTAGCGTGATTACAACAGACGGACAGACGTTCGGACGGACAGAATTAGAATTTTACGCTAATCAAAAATTTGGGTCTAAAATTATTATTTCGATGAGTTACAAACGAAATGACGAACTTAATATACCCTCGATACTATGTATGGTGGAGGGTATAAAAAAACACCCGATCGATTATCACAAAAGTGGAATTTATCTTAGAACCCCGAATTAGCGCCCAATATTGGAAAACAATTTATTAAGCTTATTCCTCCTTATATTCGTTTTCACAACTGCGGTAGTCGTATTCTCCAACACCAATACGTCTTTAGATGACGAATTATATTTAAAACTCAGATTTTTTAAATTGGCTTTGTGGCCAGCTTCAGATTGATATACGATGTTTTTCCAAGTCCTTTTTAAACGACTCTATGCGGATTTTCAACTGACATCGGTTGAAGAGAATCCGACTGTTGTCTAATTTCAATAACATCCCTATGTCTATGTTGGTCACCTTTGGGCCAATCAATGTGAATCGGCCAAAGGCCAAGTATTAATGGCGGAAGAAGGTATTTAGTTTGCTAAATTCATTGTTTATATTCCAGGTACATACGCAGGAGGGGCCTGCGACCTTCTCGGCCCCATACCGAGATTTACAGATAATAAGAAAATTATTCTTTTTTATTTTCATATAAACACTTCATTGAAGTTATTTATATATGGAGAGGGTCCGATATATAGCATTTTTTTAATGCTATGAAAAAGAACTACAGAATATATTTTCAAAATAAATAATAATTGAAAATATGCAACTGGCTGCCTCGGCTAAACATATTATCGATTGTGTGGCTTCGATGGCTTCACGAACAATGTCCTGTAGCTTCAGCTGTGGCATGTAACGCCGTTATGTTGAAACTAAATATTGCTAATATCCTATTCTTCAATAACGTAACGGACACTTTTTGCGCGTTTTTGAAGGAAGCTGGCCAAACTATGCCTCCGGCCCAAAAATCCGCACCATAAAGTGACTGGTTTTGCTTGCATCGGCGTTCAGCGTAAGATTAAAACTAATTTCCTTTCAAATCAGACATGAGCAAAGTGTTACTATCCACGAAATTGGCACTGGTTGAAAAGAAAAAAAATAAATGGCGGACCCTGTATATTGTCCTAGGTCTACTATAGTTAAAATGACCTTCTGTGACCTTCTATAACATAAAGAAATATACAAGTTTTTGGGATCATCTCTGCATAGCAGATCTTCTCTACGTATTCCGAAGGAAAATTACATTATCTTTGTTACAAATTAGATAACATTTCCAGGACTTTCATAACTAGGCATTTATCGCCCTTAAATCCGCAGAGGATTTTTTTCGATTTTCCTCCAGAATATTTTCGCGATAATATTCGGCATTTATTCTGATGCCACGATCGATTAATACGAGCGGAGAGCGACCATCGGCTGTGATGGCGGCCCATATCATCACCATGTCTGGCGCTTAAGTTCTGGTGGCCAACCGAAGGTGCACATTTTCACCTGGAGTAGTTTTTCTGGGTATAGACAAACAGGGGCATGTATTTTGGGTATGTCATCTATTATAATATGTATCTTTGAAAATATTAGAAAATAGATGATTTACCCAAAAGACATGCGCCGGTTTGTCTATACCCAGAAAAATTACTCCAGGCCATACAGGGCCAATTCTTTCTTTTCTAATTTTACATGCGTAGAAGTCATATTTAGTTCATCTTTACTTTCATGACTTTTTTCAGCACTTCTAGAAATGAAAGAGCCTACCAAGGTCTTCTATGCCTAAAAGATCTCTACAGATCTTCTATAGTTATATGACATTTTCTAGATATTCTTTAGGATAAAGACATATTATGGACTTCAACAAATATAAGTACTTTTCTATGTGAAGACGATTTGATTGTCCTCTATACATGAAGCGCATTCTCTAGGTATTTTGTAGGTATATGTCCACGCACGACCACCCACGACCTTGTTTTCTAGATTCTATTCAAGAATTTTAAAACACATGTGGAAATAGTGTTATGCAGGCTATTAATTTTCATTCGACACACTTAATCTTTTAGAGCAAAAATACGTTTTTTCAGATCCATAAAAATCCAGAAAACTTTTTTGTTGTTTTTTTTTTACCTAGAAGACTTTCTTATGTCAAATATAAATAGAAGACCTTTTAGAGGTCTTTTAAAGCAAAAAAGATCTATTCCTGGTCCTCCGTAGCCAAAATCAATTTCCAGCTTTTCCTTGGTCTAAATTCCAAAACTCCTATAATCAGAAGACCTTCGGAGAACATGTTTTCAATTTTAAATATCATCTCGTAACGGCTTCAATAAATTATCGCTTTGACAAGGATTTGCAAAAATATTTCGCCAAAACTACAGTCGAATGGACTATAAATTCAGATTAAAACTATTATTTCTGTTCCCTTCAAATAAATTCCTCCTCTTTCTCTTTTTATTTTATTTTATTCTATTCCTCAAATTCTAAATAACGACATTGAAATTCAAACTATATTTATTACCATTTATCCATGATCTGTGCCGCTCTGTCCCATCATAATTTACAACAGTTTAGCAAAACTCGTTAAATTCGAATAACGTGTTTTTGTTGTTTATTTTTTTCAATATCTTCTAACGACAAATTTATTGAATTGTTTTTTTATTTGTTTTCGTACTAACATTGCTCGTTATATCAGAAAGAGTAACGAAAAACAAGCCGTTTAAAAAAAAAAGTAATGCTGCTCATGAAATCACATGTGAAAAGAAAATGCAAAAACAAACCAGTAAAGAAAGTCTTAAAGTCGGGCGGCGCCGACTTTATGATACCCTACACCACTTTGCTAATTAAGTAGAGCTCCACATAACAATTAAAAGTTTCTATGGGAGAATTCAATCATACACGCTATGATTATAATTATAATTTAAAGTTCAAAGGACTAAATTCGGAATTGTATTGCCCATTTGGTGCACAATTAATTTGAAATCGGATAAAGATATATATGGGAGTTATATCCAAATCTGAACCGATCTCGATAAACTTTGGCAACGATATTTCTGAGCTGTATTTGATATATTTCCCTGAATATCGTTGTTACAGAGTGCATATTACGGTTGTGGGTACCAAATATAACAAATCGGATGAATAATATATATGGAAGCTATAACTATATCTGAACCGATCTGAACCAAATTTGACATACTAGCTACTAGACTCAATTCGGTCGTAAGTGCCAAATTCCATCCCATTTGGACAAATATTAGACGTATGGTGCACAATAAAAGGTAAATCGGACGATGTTATATATGGGAGCTATATCCAAATCTGAACCGATCTCGATAAAATTTAGCAAATGTATTTCTGAGCTGTATTTGATATATTTCCCCAAATATTGTTGTTGCATAGTGCATATTACGGTGGCGGTGGACAAAAATAACAAATCGGATGAACAATATATATGGGAGCTATAGCTATATCTGAACCGATTTCGATCAAATTTGGCATACATATTTTCAGGCCTAATATGGGTGTATGTGCAAAATTCCATACAATTCGGGCTGATATTACACGTTTGGTGCACAATAAAAGTCAAATCGGACGAAGATATATATGGGAGCTATATCCAAATTTTGACCGATTATCTCCAATTTCAATAGGGTTCGTCCTTAGGCCAAACAAAAGACCTTTGCAAAATTTCATCTGGATCGGGCAATAAATGCGACCTGTACTTTGTTTACAAAAATACATGGACAGACGGACGGACGGACGGACGGACGGACAGACGGACGGACGGACGGACAGACGGACGGACGGACATGCATAAATCGACTCAGAATGTGATTCTATGCAGATCATCAAAAGGAACTATGGGTCTATCTCGTTTCCTTCTGCCTGTTACAAACAAATGCACAAAGACATAATACCCTGACCACCTTGTGGTGTAGGGTATAAAAACAATAATAATAGCAATAACAATAACAAACAATAAATACTTGATGTGACAAAGTATTTGTGAGAGGATTCTGTAAAATTTCAGTTTTATTTTTTCTGTAAATATTTCCAAAAAACCAAAATGCAAAAAAAATATGTTTTTGTTAAATTCTTTTTCTCTTTCTCGCTCTCTCTTAACAATTTTTATGTTGTTTAAGCTATTTGCCATGTTCAACGTTATAAAAAATAACAGAAAAAAAATTAATTAATGAAAATAATTTTTTAGTACAAGCACGAAAATAAGCAAAAAAATATTTTAAAAAAAATCAAAAAACATGCCACAAAACGCACCCAAGCTTAACCAAAGAAGAATAACAAAAAAAAAAACAAAAGCAAACACCACAAAGCAAATGCAAAACAACACCTGAAACTGTTCAACACCCACTCTCTCGATGTGTGTGTGCGTGCGTGCGTGCGTACGTGTGTGCATATTTGTGTCTATAAATGTTTTTTACCATTCCGTTGGCCTTCCACCATTACGAACCAGCCAACCAAAAATCACCTTCACCCCAAAAACTATTCGCTGTGAACAATTTGTGAATTGATCAAAGGATTGATTACGTATTTGTTGTAATGATGAGTTTTTAAGTTTTTATTATTTTTTTTCTGAAATTATTATTTTGATTTAGAAATTCCGTTGCAGTTAGTTTTCATTTTTTTTTCAAGTATTTTCATTATGAAAGTTGTTAAGTATTAGAAAAAAAAATAATTTAAAGCAGATGTATTATTGGAGTGGAGAAAATGCCGCGAGGCATTGGAAAGGAAAAAAATATTTTTTTTTATTTTTTTTTTATAATTTTGTTATGAATCAGGGCTGTGGAATTGGTTTTGGATTCAATGAATTTAAAAGATGAAAGTGTTCCTTGGATTACAAAAAAAAAATATTTGAGTAGACCGTCTTGAAAAAAAGGTCTCATACAGGTCTACTATAAAAAGAAGTTCTCCTACATGCTTTCTGGGGATGGAAACCCTCCTACAGGTCTTCTAGAAACAGAAGTCACCCTACATGTCTCCTTGGAATGAAAGACCTCCTAGAGGTCTTCTAGAAAAAGAAGTCCCCCTACATGTCTTCTTGGGATGGAAGACCTCCTACAGGTCTTCTAGAAACAGATGTCCCATTACATGTCTACAGGCCTTTGAAAAAAGGAGACGCCCTATTTATCTTTTAGGACTACAAGAATTCTTTCAGGTCTTTTGGAAAAAGCAGATCTCCTACAGATTTACTAGAATAGAATAGAATATCTCTTACAGATCTCCTAAGGATTGAAGGCCTCCTTGAGGAGAACAGGTCTTCTGGGGAAAGAAGATCTCATACTGGTTTACTAGGGACAGAGGAGGCCCTCTAGGGCTCTATTTACAAAAGAACAGAAAACCACCTACAGATCTCCAGGGATAGAAGACCTCTTAAGATGGTAAATTAATAGGAGACTATCTAGGGAACATCTATGACTAAAATTATCCTTAGAGGTCAGCTGTGGTCTTCTAGAGCAGACCATAAATAGAAAATTTCTTACAGGTCATCTATGTATAGAAGACCTCCTAGAGTTTATCTATGAATAGACCTCTGACCTCTGATAACCTCTGGTCATCTCTTAATAGAAGACCTCCTAGAGGTCATCCCTTAATAGAGGACCTCCTAGAGGTCATCCCTTAATAAAAGACCTGCTAGAGGTCATCTATGAATAGATGACCTTCTTGTGGTCATCTATGAATGGAAGACCTCCTAAAGGTCAACTATAAATGGAAGTTCTCCAAGATGTCATCTATGAATAGAAGACCTCCCAGAGGTCATCTATTAATAGAAGACATTCCAGAAGTCATTTATGAATAGAAGACATCCCAGAGGTCATCTATGAATAAAAGACCTCCTAGAGGTCATCTATGAATAGAAAATCTCCTAGAGGTCGTGCATGAATACAAAACCTCTAGAGGTTATTTATGAATAGAAAATTTTCTTGAGGTTATCTAGGAATAGAAGAGTACCCAGAGGTCATATATGAATTGTAGACCTCCTTGATGTCATCTAATAACTGAAGACTTCCTTGAGGTCATCTATGAAGAAAATACCTCCTAGAGGTAATATATGAATAAAAGACCTACAAGAGGTCATCTATGTATAGAAGACCTCCAAGAGGTCATCTATGTATATAAGTCCTCCAAGAGGTTATATATGTATATAAGTCCTCCAAGAGGTCATATATGTATATAAGACCTCCTGGAAATCATCTATGTATAGAAGACCTCCTGGAGGTCATCTATGTATAGAAGACCTCCTGGAGGTCATCTATGTATAGAAGACCTCCTGGAGGTCATCTATGTATAGAAGACCTCCTGGAGGTCATCTATGTATAGAAGACCTCCTGGAGGTCATCTATGTATAGAAGACCTCCTGGAGGTCATCTATGTATAGAAGACCTCCTGGAGGTCATCTATGTATAGAAGACCTCCTGGAGGTCATCTATGTATAGAAGACCTCCTGGAGATCATCTATGTATAGAAGACCTCCTGGAGGTCATCTATGTATAGAAGACCTCCTGGAGGTCATATATGTATAGAAGACCTCCTGGAGGTCATCTATGAATAGAAGACCTCCAAGAGGTCATCTATGAATAGAAGACCTGCTTGAGGTCATCTATGTAGTCCTTTTAGAGGTCACCTATGAATAAAAGACCTACTGGAAGTCCCCTGTGAAGTCACCTATATATAAAAGACCTCCTGGAAGTCCTCTTAGAGGTCGCCTGTGAATAAAAGAACTCCTTGAGATCATCAATGATAAAAATCGTCCTAGAGATTGTGCATTAATAAAAGTCCTCCTTGAAGTCTTCTAGGGATAAAAGACTTCCAACAGTTCAGGTTCGTAAATTGAAGACCGGTTATCTAGCGACAGAATACTTATACAGTCCTTCTAGTAATAGAATATGTGCTGCAGGTATTTTTGGGTATAGAAAGGCCCCTACATGTCTTTTAGTGATACAGGGCCTTATACAAGTCTACCGTTGTTAGAAGACCTTGTTCTAGGGATTAGAAACTACCTAGAGATTTTCAATGTATAGAAGACTTGTTATATACCTAACAATTTCTTTCAAGTTATTCTGTAGTGGGAGGACTAATTCTAGATCGTAAAAAATAAGCAGTCCTTTCCAAAGAAGTTCTTCAGCTGTTCGACTTTTTCAACGTTTCCGGAGTCCTTTTATAGTGGGAGGACTAACTCTAGATCGTAAAACTAAGGAGTCCTTTCCAAAGACGTTCTTCAGCATTTCGACTTTTCAAAACGTTTTACAAATCTTCTATAAATTCTATAGCGGGAAGACTAATTGTAGATCTTAAAAAAAACTAGGAGTCCTTTCCAAAGAAGTTCTTCAGCTGTTCGACTTTTCAAAAGGTTTCGAAGTCCTTCTATAGTGGGAGGATTAATTCTAGATCGTAAGGCTAAGGAGACTTCTACAGGAAAGTTCCTTCCTTGAACCTTTCCAGCACCTTTACAGTTTAAAAACTTCTTCCAGGGCTTTTATGGCCTCCAGAATTTTTCCTATAGTTTTTTTGAGAATCATTCTGAAGCCTATAAAAGAATTGGAAATTGGATAAATGTTTTCATATCCTTTTTTAATACTTCACTGATAAAGAAAAAGTCGCCAACCGAACTCCCAGCCCTGGTTTTATATAATATTTTTGAAATATACGCTTCAGTCTTTTTTTAATATTTTTTTATTTTTTTATTTTTAAATAAAATGTCCTTAAAAAAAAAACATTCTGTGAATTTCCGTTTGTAATATCTATTTCTCTTTTTTATGTTCTCTCGATGTTGTGACGTACCGTTCGTGTATTGATTGATGTTGATTGGATGCATGTTTGGCATTTAAAATTAAAAACCAAAAAAAAAAAAAACAAAATTCTTAAAGACCAAAAAATAAATGTTACTTTTTTCTCTCGCCAACGAAAAAAAAACGAGACTAAAATGAAATTGCACGAAATTTATGTGTGTATGTCAGTGTTGTTTAATTTTCATTTTTTTTAATTTATTTTGTAATTTTTTTTATAGTTTTTATGATTTTTTTTTTAAATTTAATTTTCGTGTTTTAATTTTTAACAAATTTTTTTCTGTTGAAATTTCCTTAACAATTTTACAAACTTTTTAAAAAAAATGACCAACTAATAAGTGTTTTTCTCTTTTCCCTCCCCCTCTTTTTGTTGTTTTTTGAAAACAAACCCCTTTGGGTAAAAAACACTGAAAATCCTCCCTTGATTCCCATGCTGCCGAAATCGTATCTACCATCCCGATGTCGATGATGATGTTGATGATGATTGATTAACACAGGACTTTACATTGGATTTTTACTTCCGTCAATTTTGGACCGATCCTCGTTTAGCGTATAGAAAACGACCTGGTGTAGAAACACTATCGGTTGGATCAGAGTTCATTAAAAACATTTGGGTACCTGACACCTTTTTCGTAAATGAAAAACAATCATATTTTCATATTGCAACAACCAGTAACGAATTCATACGTGTACATCACTCTGGATCGATAACAAGAAGTATTAGGTAAAACCAACAACAAAAACAACAAAAAACAAAAACAAACCACCAAAAAAACAACAGCAATCATGAACTTGAACAGAAATAAATAAAAACCCATACCCCCTAAAAATAGACCCCCTAAAACCCTGCCCCGAAAAAAAAAAATAATATAACCTCCCCCCAAAAAAACTCCAAAAACCAATACTTTGGTAACCAAAAAAACCAAAGCCTAAACGAAATCAACAATATTTGAATGAATGTCGTATTAAAAAAAAAAACTAAACATTTGCTAACATGTAAAATTATTTGTCTACCTACTACTTGTTAATGACTGTCTTTCTGTCCAAAACAAAAAAAGTTAAAAAAAGTATAATTTTTATTTTTGTTTAACCATTATGCGTCTTTCATCTATCCATTTATTCCATTTTCATAATTTCTGTTTTTGGCTCATGTATCATATTTCCAATTTATTCGATTGCTCTGTCTATCTCTTTCGATCTGTCTGTCTCTCTCTCTCTGTCAAATTTTTCTCTTAACGTTTCTATATATATTTGTGTGTGTATGCGCAATTTGATTTTGTTGTAAAGAAGTATTATTTTCTAAAAATTAAAAAAAAAAAAAAAAAATATTGATGTTGTTGTCTGTTCGAATATCTTTTGAAAATTTAATTCATATGCCTTCACATCATCTGTGGATCGACAGTTGTCGATCTGTATTTATATACCCAAAAACTTAAAAATCTAATTTCACCTAAGAAAAAATAGTATTTAGGAAATCCAAGATGTTTTCGAACAAAATTTGCGATTATTCTCCCGATACTGCTTGAAAAAAAAATATTTTTTCAAATATACTATTATTTTAACGATAACCTCGAAAAAATGTTTTTTACAAAATCAACGAATGTTCTAAGGGTTCTAAGAACATATATAAAAAACATACAACTATTACCCTGATCGAGAAAAATTTTTGAAAAGGAATCCACATTTATGTCGCTTTAAAGTGTTGAAAAATATTATTCAGGCTGTCCGCGATAGTCTCTTTAAAAAATCCATGATTTTAGCATTGAAATTTAAAAATCCTCTTTTTTAACCTTTCCTTAAAAAGCCGCAATTTTAACCTTTAAAAATCCAAGATTTTGGTCTTGGTGAACTTGGAAACAATCTTTAAAAAAAAGAAAAAAACCTCCCTTAAAAAAAAACTTTTTGGCTTCCATTGTCCTTGGAATTTTTTTCTTTGCCGTTGTAAGGACTACCGATTCTTGAAAAAAATATATGTTTTAAATATTTTGGATTTTAACTTTGAAAAACTATTTTTTAAATTAAAAAAAAATATTTTTTTGATGCTGAAAAAATTATTAAAAAAAATCCTGCTGAGATTCATAATTTACAAAAATACACAATTTAATTTCTGTGGGCCATTGGAAAATAATTTTCAAAAAATTTACTACTACCTTGACGGTTATTGCAAAAATATATTCCTTAAAAAATTAACATTTTTAGCCCTGATGATCCTTATTTTTTTAATAAACAAATTTTCACTCGATGGTAGTTGAAAATATATGTTTTAAAAATCTGCCTTACTAGGCTTGAAAATGCAACTTTTTAGTTTTTAGGGTCCTTTAGGATTATGGCTTTAACGGTCCTTAAAAATATAATCAAAAAATTCACAATTTCCGTACCATTAAATTTCTTAAAAAAATATTCCCATAAAATACCACAATTTTAGACTGGATGATCGTCGAAAATAAATACTTTAAAAAATCCTTGATTTTGATTTTTGATCTTCAAAAATCAACAATTATAACCCTAAGAGTCCTTGAAAAAAAATCGCAATTTCAATACTATCAAAGTTCTTGAAAAAATATTAAAAAAAATATTTTAGCCCTGATGATCGTTGAAAATAGATTCTTTAAAAAATTCTTGATCATCCATGAAATAATATTCTTTAAAAAATCCTAATCATTGTAAGACAATATTTAAAAACACTCTTCAAAAAATCTACATTTAATAGTCCTTTAAAAATACTTTATTAAAATCCTTCAATATGTCCTTTAAATAAACTCTTTCTAAAATAAACACTAATCCCTGACAATTTTTACTTCAAAAATCCATGTCCTTGAATTTTTTTTTTTCTAAGAAACATTGAATTCCTTGATTTTTTTTTTTTTTTTTTTTTTTTTGTAGAAAATACAAAGTCCCTAAAATTTTCGTTTTAGGAAAATACTAAGTTCTTGAACATTTTTTTAACTAAGATCCATATCCTTGTTTTTTTTAATCCACTTTCTCAAAAATTATTCCCACGTTCTTGAAGAAATATTTAAAAAAAAATTATATCCTTGAAAAATTTAAGTTCTGGAAGATTTTTTTCAGAAAGTCTATGTCTTAGAATTTGTTTATAAAAAATCCACGTACTTTAAAATTTTTTTCACGTCCTTGAAAAAATATTCTTAGGAAAATGTCCATCCTTGACATTTTTATTTTAGGAAAATCCCAGTGCTTAAAAAAATGCTCTCAGAAAAATCAATGTCCTTAAAATTTTATTCTGAGAAGAATCCACGTCCTTGAAATTTTTTTCTAAGAAGAATCAGCGTCCTTGAAATTTCTTTCTGAGAAGAATCAACGTCCTTGAAATTTCATTCTGAGAAGAAAGAATTCTCAGAATTATCTAGGTCCTTGAAATTTCTTTCTGAGAAGAATTCACGCCCTTGAACTTTCTTTTTAAGTAGAACCCACATTCTTGAATTTTCTTTCTTAGAAAAAGCCACGTCCTTCAAATTTCTTTCTTAAATTAATCCTTAAAAAATATTCTTCAAAAAATCCAGAAAAAAAAATCCGGTCTTTCAAAATACCGTCTTAAAAATAATTTTTTAGAAACATTCAGGTCTTTGAGAATGATTTCTTAGAAAAATACTTGTATCTCAATTTCCTTTTGAAGAAAAATCCACGTCAATGCATCCACTTCATAAAAAAATATATAAAAAATCAAAATGTATAAAGTGAATTTAAATGAAACCCATTCACTTAAAAAAATGGAAATGCACTTCCGTGAAAATTGTTTCCAAAAATGTTTGGTCCTGAAAATTAGCGTAAAAAATTGGCGTTTTTGAAAAAAAAATCTCTTTAAATCTACGCTCCTGAAAGAATTTCAAAAAAATATTTTTCCTTCAAAAAATATTTTTACAAAACCCAAATCCTTTAAAATGTTAAAAGAAATACTAACTTAAAAAAATATTATATCCACATTACAGTTACTTTTAAAAATCCATGTAATCCCAAAAATTCAACGTCCTTGTATGAACGTATTTAGGAAATATTTTTAATTTAAGCCCCAGGTCTCTTAAAAAATATTAAAAAAAAAAAAATCTTCGCTCCTGAAAAAATATTAAGAAGTATTTTTACAAAATCCAAGTCCTTGCAAAAAGTTAAAATAAATACTTTCTTCAAAAACTATTAAAAATACCACGTCCTTAAAAATTTATTTTTGGTATATATGAAGAATCCAGCCTCTTTTAAAAAATACATTTTTACAAAAATCCACGCTCTTGAAAAAATAGTCATAAAAATATTTTTAATAGTCTTCAAAAAATATTTTTACAAAAATCCAAGTCGTGCATTAAGTTCACATTAAAAGTACTCCTTGAATAATTATCTTACAAATCCATGTTTAAAATTTTTTTTATAAAAACACATCGCAAAAATGTACTCTGTAAAATAATACAAAATTATACTTCTTAAAAAAATTTTATCAAAAAAATTTCAAATCTTTTAAAAAATCCACATCCTAAAAATCTAAAAATATAATAAAATAATATTCACGTCAAATCCAAATTTTTGGAAAAACATCGTCCATAAGAAATATCTCCTTATATACTCCCCATTTGTGGGTATATTGATCCCTGAACATTATTCATAAAAATCATAAAAATCAATATATGTGGACCCATTGATCCTTCAAAACATAGCCTTAAAAATGTATTTATTTCTTTCCCATTATTCTCCAATAAGTTTTTGGGTATATACACACATACATATACAAATATTCTAAAATTTTTGCACTGCATCATCTCATTTAGTATTCTCATAGATTCCTTATGCCATATATATTTAGAAATCCAAAAAAAAAAAAAACATCTTCCCCATTACATACCACATCACACCACTACAAATGAAAGAAAAAGTGAGTTCAATTGGCTTTATTTTATGTTCGTTATGATCACAGCTAAATGTCTACTATTTGAACGAAAATAGACCTCCTCTACATTATTAAAAAAATCAGAAAAATAAAACGATACAGTAAGTCTCCAACAAGAACAAATTATAACTCGACTATCCAATTAGAAATGTTAACCACCACCACCCCCAGCCATAGAAGGCCTCCCACGTTCCACGTCGTTGACATTTGAATCGAAGCATGTTCATATCAGAAAAAAATCAAAAACAAAACGAAATAGTTATATATACCTCTCTATCTATCGTTTCCCCAAAACTAAAAGAAAAAAAAAAACAAGTTAACGCTACAACACCATTTTCATAGCAAAGAACTACTACCAAATACTA
The DNA here is from genome assembly GCF_030504385.1 of Musca domestica. NCBI lineage: Eukaryota > Metazoa > Arthropoda > Insecta > Diptera > Muscidae > Musca > Musca domestica. The sequence goes on along the minus strand of NW_026712207.1, from coordinate 5,554,418 downwards.
CTATTACAAAAATATAACAAAATAAATTATAGGAAAAATATGTTCGAAACAATAACAAAATGAAAAAAAAAACACATGTAATGCCATTCTGTGTTTTTACTACACCGCAAAAAGGTTTGCTCAATGGAGAAATTTCGTTGGTGAAATTTCTTCGATTTGTAAATTTTTCTACTACCTTAAAACAAGAATCTGTCCAAAAACCAAACTCCGAACAGCTACGCAAGAAATTCATGGAGCCATGGATTTAGTCGAAAATCGAAACAAATACTAAAATCGAAACCATGCGTAAGTTCTTGCTCTCTACGTAAATGTAAGTACCCATAACTAAAATACAAACGAATTTCAGCTACTCCATAAAACTATGAAAAATTTTTTCCACGACAAAAATATCAAATTCAACCCGCTGAGAGAATAAACAAGACAAGTATCGTTAGACCAAATCAAACGAAAAACAAAAAATATTGCAACGTTATTTTTTTCCTTTACTAAGTGCAATAACAAAAACAACAAAGGCTTCATGAGTAGTTTTTTTTTTTCAATATTTTTTTTTTCAATACTATTTCCAAACCACTCTTTGATAATGAATTTGTCAGAGTTTTGTATTTGTATTTTATTTATTCATTTACTTTATTATTCATATCACCAATTGAACTCGCTGAATACTCGTTACATTTACTACTCTTCAAAACTTTCTTTACTCTCTTTCTCTGTCCGTCTCTCTCTACATATATAAATATAAATAAATGTATATTTTTTTCTCTTTATAAATTTAAAACATATAAATATATAAAATAATATGTACATATCTATGTGTCTAAATAACAACTGTTCTGTGTTTGTGTGGCTCACCATGAGAGTTGGATCTCTCTCTATCTCTCTCTCCATATGGTGGTGATGCCTGCTCCATTCACTTTTGGTAACTGTTAAAACAGTTTCCCCAACACCATTACACATAAAAATGCTTTTGATGTTGTAGCCACATACCATAACACACACTCTCTGATTTGTAAACAAAATTCTCTCTCTCTCTCAATTACAGGGTTTTATAATTGCTCAATTGTACTCTTTATTAACTAATCCTTATTTTCCATACATTTTCCTTTCTTCCCCCGTGAAATTTTTCTCTCGGCATCTAGATTAACAATTACAGCATCCTGCCCCATGAATCTACAGTACTTCCCCATGGATCGTCAATTGTGTCACATTGAAATTGAAAGCTGTAAGTACATAATTTTAATATTATTGTTTTGCAATATTCTTATATTTATTAAATATATATACATAACTATATACTCACCCAAAAAAAAAGAGTAAACAAAACCTACTCTAATAACCCCCGCCCCCCTTTCACCCACATAAATTGTATAGAATATTATTTATGAAAATATATACATATCTGTACAGATTAAATTAGTTTTAAGTAAGCAAGTACAAAAACAAAAAAATAACAACACTTAATAATTAAGACATTTTTTATATCTATATATATACATACATATATTTATGAAAATAATTAAAAAAAAAAACACCTCATTCAGAATATTTTTTTAACAAAATGGGTCTCATAGCATTGAAAGAGGAAGGTCCATATGAAAAAAATGTTTTAAGAAATAAAAATAAGAGAAAATAAAAGAAAAAAATATTTGATATTGACATCAAATTTTAGATCTACAAAACGTTTTAGAAAAAAAATAACCACAAAAGAATTAAAAAAGGTAATCGGAAATATTTGAAAAAATTAACATCATTTGACAAAATATTTTTTATTAATATAAGATTTATAAAAATTTGAAAAATAAATATTTGACATATTTATAGACCTTAAATGGTAGTTTTAAATATCTGTAAATTCTGATAGACCTTGAACTAAAAATTTCTAAAAATCGAATTATTCTCCAAATATTATTTTCAAAAAAAAAAATAAATAAAAAATAATAATAAAAAATTCATAAAAAATTAAGTGCAATATTTGACAAATATTTTGAGATAATATTTTCCATATACATATGTACGACTATGGAAGCCATCGAATATATTTTTTTAAACATTTACAATTTTGGGTAAAATATTTTTAATTATTTTATATGGCCGTATGAAATTATATACGTCATCTGTAGCCATATATAAAATCGTAAAAAAGATATTTTAAAGAAATCTCTTGAGAACAGATTTTAAAATAATTTGTTTTTGTTTTTAGTTCACGACTTATTACAGTCTTGAACGTTTCTCTCACATCTCAAGAAAAATACTTTTCAATAATCCACTACTTTTTATGGTCTTGAGATTTTTTTTCAATCTGGAAAAAAGTTAAAGAGTACCAATTGGTTTTGCCGGCAGATATATAACCTTAACCAATGTTCGATTTGATTTAAATACATTTTGACTTCTGTTATGATCATGGAGTTGATTCCGAAGAAATGGGCCAATATTCTCCATTTCGTATCGAACCTAAATAAATATAATATAAATATTGCGGCGTGCCAGGTTTGGCCTATATCTACCACTTCCATCACTTTATGTCAGATATGAACAACTTTTCAGAAAATGTTAAAATGTGCCTGAGGTATCAGATAAAGTCGACCGAAGTATTCCATGTTCATACTTCATCCAATACAGAAAGATATATTAGTATTGGAAAAATTACAAGAAAATCGAACACTTATATTCAATTTTATGCGAAATCATAAACTTCACAATCACGTCAGGTTTCTGGTTGAGGGATTTCTCAAAATCTTGAACCCTATAGGGGGGAGGTAGCTAAAGAAATGGTCCGATCTCTACCACCTTTATAACAGATCTTGTGTTGATGGAAATATTGAGATGTGCAAAGTCAGAATAAAATCGGATGTTAATTTCACGTTTTATTAGCTTCGTGGATAATCAAAATTTAGACCCTTTGTGGGGGAGATACCAGAAGCAGTGGGCCGATATTATCCATCTCCCCAACAGATCTTGTGTCAGTAGAAATAATGAAATGTGAGAAATATGAAGAGAACCGGGTTCTTATTTCGAATTTTATAAACGTTTTGTCCATTCAAAACTTTGGCCCTTTGTGGGGGAGGTGACGGAAAAAATGGTTCGATCTCTGCCGTCTTTATAAGAGATCTTTTGTTACTGGAAATATCGAAATCTGCCAATTCTGAACGGAATCGGATGTTAATTTCTCGCTTTATGAGCTTCTAGAATATTCAAAATGTTGCCCCTTTAGGGGGGAGGTACCAGAAGAAGTGGGCCGAAATATTTCATCTTCACACCAGACCTTTGCATAATAAAAATATTATGATGTATGCAATTTGAAGACAACCGGTTTCTTATATCATATTTTATAAGATTTATAATTTTTCAAAATTTTAACCCTTTGTGTAGGAGGCACTTGATGGAGTTGACCGATATTGCCCATTTTCGCACCTGACCTAGCGCTGATGCAAATATTAGGATTTACAAAGTTTGAGCCAAATCGAATTATACCATCACTTTCTGTGTAGTAAAATATTTACCAATATTGCCCATCTCATCTACCAAGTTTGGACCAAATCGGACACTCCCTTCGAGAGTTATCGTGCGCACAAGCCAGACAGACGGACGGACATCGGAAGATCTACTCCAACTGTCCCAAAACGGATTTGGTACAAATTAACCTAGGGTCTAAAACCGACACAAAATGACATATTCCCTCCCTAGTCATTTGGCTGAGGGTATAAAAATGATAAAACCAGCCCTATTTGTCTTTGAAAGTAAATCGTTTGGAGTTCTTCGAAAACAATTAAATCAACGTGTGTTGGTCCTGGAAAAAAAGATATTTTTCCAAAAAAAAATAACATTTTTTGGTCCTTCAAAAAAATGTTTGGTCTTAAATCCAATTTTGTTTTTTCCCTTAATTTTTTTTTACATCCACGTTATCTGGTCCTTAAAGAAATATTTTTTTAATCCACGTTTGATGGTCCTTAAAAACTATTTTTTACTAAATTCGTGCTTGTTGGCCCTTGAAACAAAATCCACGTTTGTTGGTCTTTGAAACTTATTAAAAAAATAAAATACTCAATTTTTGGTGGTCTTTGGAAAAATATATTTTTTTTAACACCACGCTTGTTGTTGTGTTTGTTGGTCCTCAAAAAAAATATATATTTTTTTTAAATCCAGGCTTGTAGGTCCTTGAAATATTTGATTTAAAAGCCACGTTTGTTAGTCCTTAAAAAAATATTTTTGTAAATCAACGTTTGTTGGTCCTTGAAAAAAATATTTTATTTAACAACCACGTTTGTTGGTCCTTAAAAAATATATATTTTTTTTTTTAATCCAGGCTTATAGGTCCTTGAAAAAATATTTTATTTAAAAACCACATTTGTTGGTCCTTCAAAAAAATATTTTTTAAAAACCACGTTCGTTGGTGCTTGAAAAAAATATATTTTTTTTAAGTCTACGTTTGTTGGTCCTTGCAAAAAATATTTTTTTACAAAATCCAGGTTTGTAGGTTCTTGACAAAAAAAATTAAAATTAAACGAACATTTGTAGGTCCTTGAAAAAAATATTTTTTAAAAATCGTAGTTTGTTGGTCCTTGAAAGAAATTTATTTTTTAAATCTACGTTTGTAGGTTCTTGAAAAAAATATTTTTTTTAAATCCAAGTTTGTTGTTTCCTGAAAAAATTCTCATTTAAAAAAATCCACATTTGATAGACACCTTTGTTGACTCCTTTAAGTTTGAAATTGCCGACCAAATTATTTATCGTATTATTATCAGCAATATTGCCTAAACAAGTTTATACCTAAAATACACCGATTTCAAGGAATCTTAATCCGAAAAATTTTAAAAGTTTTAAAGAGAGGGGTATTTAAATAATCTAACTTTGGCCGAGGTTACACACCTGAAGACAAACCGACTGATTCTTTTTAAATTGTTAAAATTTAGGTTTAATTTATGTATATAATTTGCATATAGATAAAACATTTTGTAATATTTTTTTAATATTTCAAAACAAATATTAAAAAAAAAATTGATTAAAAAAATACTTTTAACATAATCAACTATTACGTCTCGAATATTCGAATAAAAAATCCCTACGATTTAGAACATTTCATAAATATTTGTATACAAATTGGACATCGGAAAATTATTCCGATTTTGATTTTAAGAAATTATTTTTTTGAAAAAACAAACTAAAACTTGATGTCAATTTTAATAATTATTCAATAATAAAAATATAAAAAAACTTAAGCAGAAACCCATAAGACCTCCCTTTCTATGCTATGATCGACCTAATTATATTATTATAAATTATTATAAAAAACGCGCTGTTTGTTCGTTAAATGAGTTACTCTAAACCAAAAAAAAAAAAAAAAAAAAAAAAAAAAAACAATTATGACTTTAGCAAAACAACCCTCCAAAAATGGAGGCCATATTAATCCAGTTTCTTGGAAATAACTTAAAAAAATAATAGCTAATTATAAACCTAACAACAGCTTTTTTCTAACCTGGCACTTTATATACATACATATATATATTCATATTTTTTTAACTTAAAAAAATATATATAAAATCCACTGCTTTTTTACAAAATGAAAAAAAATGATGAACGACGACAATCAAAAGCTATTAGACCATGTAAAATAGATAAAAAAAATACTCAAAAAAAACAAAAGTTTAGGACCGAAATTATTGACTAGCAAATGTGTATAGGAAGTTGTAAAACAGAAGTCTTTAGTTTTCTTTTTCTGATTCTTTCTTTTGTTTTTTGATTAAACACACACACATATTTGATTTTGAACGCCCGAATATTAAGAAAACACCAAAGAAAAAAATATTACACCCACACTCAAACCCTGTTCCACAGAATACAAAACCCCACAACCGTTTTCCCCCCAAAAAACAAATACAAACAAAAACATAAGTATTCAAATGAAATTAAGTTTTTTTTTTTTTTGGAAGACCACCACCTACGTCAAACCCCAAACCACAAGAAAGGTGATGGTTCCATAATTGATTATTACGAATTGGTTCAATTACCCACACCAACCTGTCATTATGTTCATTAACCTACATTTTGTGTTTCAAAGTTTGCATCGGGTTTGAAACATACCACCCCACCCCTCAAAAAAGAAAAAAAACTAAACTAAACATAACATAAAGTCAGCACTAAATCGTCCACTCAAAATGCATTAGCAGGGACTGGGAACCGAACAACATAAATCTAATTCGAAAAAAATAAACAAAAATCGAAAAACAAAAAACATCAAAATTTCCATTTTCACATAATTTTGTTTTAATTTTTTTTTTCAATTTCTTAATTTTCTCCTTATATTTTTTTAATAAAACTAATAATTTAACCTCATTCATCTTATTCTGTGTTGTATATTCAAACATCGAATAAGATATTTTATTAAAAAAAAATAATATTTATTTTAACATTACTAATGACATTTTATTTAAAATAAAAAAAAAAATTGGTTGGTTTTCGGTCGCCTTCTCTTCTACAGCAACCGCAGAAGGTTGATTCTTTAACAATCAAAGGACATTCGAAACGTTGAGAGAAGAAGAAAAAAACACGGACGTTTTTTGATTAGAAAAAAACCCCAAACTGCTTTTGCTAGTAAAACCTAAAAAAAAACTAAACTAAATAAATTTATTTTATTAACTTTTAAAAAAATGTTAATTTAATTTTTATTTAAAATAAACACATCTCCATCGAAATACCCATGGAGAAAGAGAGTTGTATGAATTGTCACAAGAAATTTTCAAAAGAAAAATATTAATTAACATATATAAAATTAATAAATACCATAATAATATACCATAAATTAAAAAAAAAAATTAAAAATCCACACTTTGATGGTACTTGAAACAGAAAAAATCGCTGAATTATGAACTAAGAAAATTATAACTCTAAAATTCCTCCTAAAAGGAGATCAAATTGTTCATCTAAAAAATATATTTTAAAATGATTTAGATCGTGTTAGTCAATTTTTTTCCTTAGACGATTTAATAATTTTACGAAATCGCATTTTGGGCATAGAGTCTTTCAGTCTTCTAAAAATATTTATAGAGTTGCAACAAAAAACCAGAGTGCACAACAAAAAACATATTGCAAGATTTTTTGGACATGAAGTCTTTAAGCCCTTAGAAAATGCTCTTAATAATCCAGTATATTTTGGAAAAGTTCAATCAATTATTCTTTCAACATTTTTGCGCTTTCAGTCCTAAAACAAGTTTTTTTATATCCTACACCACATAGTGGCAAGGGTATTAGGTCTTTGTGTTTGTAACAAGGAGAGGGAAACGTGATAGACCCATAGTTACTTTTGAGGATCTTCATAGAATCACTTTCTGAGTCGATTTATGCCCGTCCGTCTGTCCAAAATGCAGGTCGCATTTATTATCCCAAATTTATTATCAAAAATTAACCGATTATCACCAATGTCCGATTTCCGATTTCGAATTGTGCACCAACTGACCAATATCTGTCTAAATTACATGAATATTGGCACATCCGACCAAATTAAGTCTAGAAAAAAGTACTTCAAATGTTGAGAAAATCGGTTCAGATATATAAATTTCATCCGACTTGGGGCTTAACGTCCCTCACACTCGTAACATGCAATCCACAAAAATGATATTTGGTACCAGACAACTTATGGAGCTCAAAAATACCTCTGTCAAATTTAATCAAGATCGAATCAGATTAGGATATAGCAGCCATACATATAATTATCCGATTTATCAAATTTGGAGAAAATCGGTTCAGATATAGCTATAGCCTTCATATATATATTTCCTTCGATTTGTGGCTTAAAGTACCTTACATGCGTAATAAGCACTCCACAACAATGATATTTGATACCGGGCTGCTCGAAAATACCTATGCCTTTGAAAAGTCCTTACAGTCAGGTGCGAGAATGGACAATATCGATTAACTCCATCAAGTACCTCCCCCATAAAGGGTACATTTTTGAATAATTATAACTCATATAAAATGTGATGCTTTTATAAACCAAAAATGGAATATATCGGTCGAATCCTTCTGGTACCTCCCCTAAAAAGGGTCCAAAATGTGGATTCGGTTCGGTCAAAATTTCGAATATCCATGTAGCTCGTAGCTCGTAGCTCAGACTTGGTATATCTCAATATTTCCATAAACGCAAGTTCTGTCATAAAAATAGTAGAGATCGGACCATTTCTTCTGGTACCTTCCCCACAGAGGGTTAAAGTTTTCAATAACCAAACCGATCATAAATTCCGAAATATGCATCCGGTTCCCTACAAATTTCACACATTACAATATTTTTGTTAATCCAACGTCTGGGGTGAAAATGGGATATATCGGTCCACTCCTTCTGGTACCTCCCCCACAAAGGGTCAAAATTTCGAATTTCCATGTAGCTCGTAAAAAGCAAAATTAACATCCGATTTCATTCAGAATATTTCCATAAACACAGGATCTATCATAAAGATGGTAGAAATCGGGCCATTTCTTCTGGTACCTCCCCCATATAGGGCTTAAGATTTTTGAAAAACAAAACGCTCTAAGAAAGCGAAATAAGCATCCACACATTCCTTCACATTTCTTAATTCAAATATTTTTGCTAAAACAAGATCTCTTTTCAAGATGATATATATCTGCGAACACCTTTCGGTACCTCACCCACAAAGGGTCACAATTTTCAATACCTTTATCTGTCATGACTTGCGAAACATCTGTCATAACTTCAAAGAGAAACCCGGGATAAATATGGAATTTATGATTTCGCAGTAATCAAAATATATAAAAATAATCGACGATTGGGTGAGGGTATATATCTGTCGGCAAAAACCGACAGACACGTTTTAACTTGTTTAATTTTCGTGACGTTGGTATGAATTGTGGACTTTGTTTTACGTATGATTTATGACCTTCAACATTTTTTCCTGAAGTGCTGGAAAGAATATACCAATATATTTAACCTTCACACGAGATTTGGGATCGACAAAAATATGGAAACAGACAAAGTATAAAGAAAATCGAGAAGAATGATTATTTAAAGTTTTGACTTTTTGTTGGGGAAAGGAGGCGAAGAAGGTCACCTTCGGCTTTTTGCACATTTAGACATTATCGAAAGTACTCCTTTGCTGGTGTCTCACAAGTTGTATAATAGACAAAAACATTGACATGCGGAAAGTTTAAAAATCTGAGTCTGATTTTACAGTCGAAGAGAATTATAACTATTAAAAAATTAAGACCTTTAAGTAGGGAAGAAACGAGAAGAAGGCAAATATTGTAATTTTCCACACCTCACCGAAGTAAGAAATAAATTTGATTTTAAGAAAACTGCTCCTCCAGATTTCAACTCAATCTAAGTTTGATAAAATGTGCCTAATTTGGGTCAAAACCAATACTCCCTTCGAGATTTATCGAGAGCACCTACCATACATAGATCGATCTCAAATATCCATAAATAGATTTCGTTCAAAGAAACATAGGTTCTTAGACCCTTATTTTGACAAGGGACAATTGAAGCTTTCAGAAGGCATTGAAAAGCATTCTTAAAAAGAGTTATGATAATACATAAAATAATCAAGTTTATAACAAATGTATTATTGTACAACTCTACGACTCTCTTTCTCTCTACCATTTACCTTACAAAACATTTCAAATATTTCCAATTATTTTTTTTTTCAACTCAAACCAGTTGCAAAAAAACGATTTTTTTGCTTTTGTTTAATTTTGAAGGATTTGCAACCAACCAAACAGTATCTTTTTTTAACAAAATCAACATTTGTAAAAATCAACAACAACTACAACAAGAAAACACATTCAGTCAATAACATCAATCACAAATACTCTCTTCTCTCCTCTCTCTCCTTACCACTTCATCATTAACTCGCCACATAAAATGAAAAAAAGAAGAAGAAACAAAAACATAAACAATTTCGCACCACAGAATTTTTGACATTTCCTTTTCCATTATTTGTTTTTGTTTTTTTCTGAACGTTTCATATAAAGCATTCTATCACCGCACCATCAAAAGAAAAAAATGGAAACATTGTACAGAACAACTATCACAAGAACAACAAACACTCGTGCTATCAACACCATTTATCCTTTGACATTTGTATTCATAGCCTCACCTCACCAAAACTCACCTCATCTGAATATGTCACCACCTTACAACGATTCTTGCTTCTTAGACCGGCCATAAAGCTGTTGTTATGAGCCAGTGGCAGCCTGGCTAAGAAGTGGAATATTTTTAAGTTAAACTGAAATGCGCTCATTTATCAGTCAATCAGTCAGTCACTCAATCACCTCACTCAGTCACCCTTCATCACCATATATCAATATCTTTTATATATTTATTTATTTATTTTTCTCAGTGATATATCATAAGCTTTAGATTTTTTATTTAAAATATATTTTTCTTATTTTTTTTTAACAATCACAAAATATTAAAAAATATTAAATTTTAGATATCAACAAATTTATATATCAAACAAATTAAAATTAAAAAAAAACAAAGAACTACATAAATAAATATGTAATGTAATCATTTGCCGAACACAGCCCATACTCTGTGTGTTTGTGTGTAAAATATATATATTCTCTCTCTCTTTTTTGATTTGTTTATTTTTTATTGCAAATATATTTTTTATATAACAAGAAACACCCATAACGCTCTCTAAAGAATTATTAACAATCAATATATAAATAAATTTAATTAACACCAAAACAAAAAAAAAAAAAAATAAATTGGGATTTAAATGTCATTTTATATTGTTATACCTTTTTTTGTGAACATATCTCTTCTGAACATCCATCCATCCAACCATCTGTGTGTGTGTGTGTGCGTTTTGTGCGCTTGCGTGCGTGCGTCCAACACAACAACAACAAAAAACATGAATGATTAAAAACACTCCTTCTCCTCCCAAAAAAAATACAAAAAAATGACAATAACAAATCATATCCAAACAAATGCTATAACGAACACGAACTCAAAATCGAATCGACTCAAAACGAAATTGAAATTGATTGATTGTTGCTCACCCTCCTCCCACACGCACACAACTTTCAAAAGTCGGTTACACGATGAGAGATATCCGTTACTTCTGGAAAGATGGACTGAGTAGTGTTGGCATGAGCAGTGAGGTCGAACTACCGCAGTTCCGCGTCTTGGGACACAGGCAGAGGGCGACCGAAATAAACCTAACCACAGGTACCCTCCATTTAAAAACAAAAAAATAAAACGGCTTTATTGTTGTTATAATTTGTTCATTTTCTTTTTTTCCTTCCTTCTTTTTTCGAATTTTTCTAATTTCAGTTTTTGTTGTTCTTCCTGTTCTCCTACCAAACAAAAAAAATGAAAACATTTTATAAAACCATAATTCATTATTGTTTTATTAAATTTTTATTGTTTTCTTTATTTTTATCAGAAAAAAAAAAACTTTCCTTTACATGTGTATCATTTCCTACTTCCATCTAATTAATCAAACAAATTAACGTCCCACCGAAAACACCATCACCACAACCACCACCAACGATAACAATAACAAAACGAAATCAAAATCAAAATCTCTTAACAAAAACAACACATTCACAAATCATTATTGAACATAAAAAATCATTAACACCAAGAACAACAACAAAAAAATGTTCTCGTTTAACCTCTCTTTGTCACAACAAATGGTAACTCACACCATCAATGCTCCACTCCAAAACTTACCACTCCCACCAATACTAGAGAAAAAAACAAAATCCAAATACACCCAACCACCCACAACCAAACACCCACCCATCCACATGATTTTTGTTTAATGTATTCTCTCTTATGTTCCCCCCACCAAAAACCAAAATGAACTCTTACCTTTAAAATAAATTTAAAAAAAAAACACATTTGTCCAACAGTTTCCGTTTCCTGTTCCACATTTTCTTTTTTTGTCTTCATACTTGTTTCAGAATTCAATGTCAAGCACTTGTTTTCAAATATGTTATAATTTTTTATTTCAATATTTTTTCTTATACGAAATGAAAAAAAAATGATATTAAAAGAAATGTAGCAAAGAAAGTCAACAACAACAGCATTAGTATTTCAATTAAATGATTTGATTTTGTGCTGCTCTTTCTCTCTCTCTCCCTCTCTGCGTTGCAGCGTAAAGTCTACCCTTCATTTGTTGAAAAAGTGCCAACGTTCGAAATGAAATGCTTTTAATGCAAGTTTTTTCTATTCAGACTAATACACTCGTCTTTTTTTATAAAAATTTATAAACAAAAAAATAATAATAATGAAATAAATGCAGTTTGCTTGGGTAGGTTGTCCCCACGATGAAATAAAAAGGGTGTTCCAATGGTTGGTTGTATAAAAAATTAAAATTAAAAAGAATAAAAAAAATAAAATAGAAAAATTAAAAATAAAAAAATAAAAATAAAAAATTAAATTCAAAAATAGTTCAGATAAAAAAATATATATTTTACTAATTACCGATTTTTTTCCAAAGAATATTAATACCAGAAAGATTGGTTCTATAAAAATAAATTAAATAATTATTACTCAAGATCACCTTATTGTCCTTTGGACACAACTTAATAATAGTCTATTAATTTTTAGAGGTAAAAAAGAAGAAATAATGACCATGGGTTTGAATATGAATAGTTCTGCTTGCCATTCAGGACACATATATATAGCAAATTCATCTTCTGGAAATCTAAAAAAGCTCCTGTGATGGTCCTAATTTGACTCTGTGTCATAGTTTAACATCACAGCTCCTAAGCGTATGAGTGATCTCATAAACTTCATATATTTTATGTCACTCATACGCAGAGTTTTCCCACAAACGACCGGAGTCCACGGAACTACACAAGGAACTAGCTCGTTCGATCGAATTAGAATTCTAATCCAAACATTACATTAAACATAAAAACGGATTTTTTTAGTAGAAGAAGAAGACATAAATGTAATGAGAGCGAAAATAGACCCTGAAACCCGAAAAAGGGCATACAGAACTCTTAAATTTTGGTTGAATAGTGTTACAGTTTTAAAAATAGAAAAATCCTCAAAAATTAAAGAAGTCACAAAAACTCAACGTTCTTATAATATATGTTAAGGAAAAATTAAAAAAGAGTCTTCCTCTTCAAAATTGATTGATTATGCCTCTCATTAATCTTTCTGGTCTTTTTAGAAATCCCTAAAAAAATTTCAAAAAATCCTCGATTAAATGGTCTAAAAATCTTTAAGGGCTATTCTCAGCAACATTGAAAATATGTGAATTATACCTATTGAAGGGCCCTTAAAAAATACGTCAATAACTCGATTTTACTTTGCGAAGGTATTCACTTCTTTTTGTTATACCAATCGAAGGTCTTTCTAGTCAACTAAAAATAATTTTAAAAATGCCCCTTCCTAAAGATTTTTGCTAATACTTAACGAGATCGTTAAAGATCTTTAAAATCCTTAAAAATATTAAAATTAAGTTTAAAGCTCCTAAAGTCCTGCAAATCCTTCCATAATTCTCCAGGATGATCTTTCAAGCCGTAATGGTGAATTTATCTATAATTACACTCCATATTGGCCCTACAGGATATATAATTGTACTTCTTGCAGGTATTTACAGCCCCAAAAAAAATACATATAAATATACCAGTATACCTCTAGAAGGTCTTTCATATCTTCTTGGGAATATTTGCAATATATGATTACTGATTATTAATTTAAAAAATCATAAACGCACATAATTTTTCAAAAAAAAAAAAAAAAATATCACAAATTAGTAAAAAATGTTTTATTGATGATCATAAAATTCTTAAAAATCTACGATCTGCTCCATCAATAATCCACGATTGATTTTATACCCTCAGCCACATGGCTGGAGAGGGCATATATCATCTAATACGACCTCATCGAAAGAACGGTTTTAGACCCGTTCTTGGACCAAATCGACCTTGGGCCCAAATCCGTTTCAGGACATTTGGATTCGACCTAGCGGTATCCGTCCGTCTGGCCGATTTGATCCAAACTTGGTATATCGTTATATCTTTGTCAAACTTAGATCGAGTTCGGAGATGGGCAATATCGGTCCACTCCTTCTGGAACCTACCCCACAAAAGATCGACATTTTCAAAGATATATATTTTCTGCACAGAAAGAGAACCGATAATCCGATTTTGTTCCAAATTTTGTAAATCCCAATATATGCGTCAGTTCTAAGTCAGGTGCGAAAATGGACAATATCGGTCTACTCCATAAAGTACCTCCCCCACAAAGGGTAAAAATTTTGAATAATTAGAACTCTTATAAAATGTGATGTAAGAATCCGATTGTCTTAAAATTTTACACATCCCGATATTTTTATAAACTCAAGATCTGGTGCTAAGATGGAATATATCAATCCACTCCTTCTGCTACCTCCCCCACAATAGTTTGAAATTTTGAATATCTATTAAGCTCATTAAAATCCGATTCCATCAAGAATTGACACATCTAAATATTTTCATCAACACAGAATCTGTTATAAAAACAGTAGAGATCGAACCATTCCTTCTGCTACCTCACCACAAAGGGTCAACGTTTTGAATAACCAAAACTATCATAAAATCCGAAATAAGCATCAGATTCTCTTCAAATTTCACACACCATCGATCCACTCCTTTTGGTAACTCCCCCACAACTCTCAATTAACATACGATTCCATTCAGACTTAGCATATCTCAATACTTTCATCAACACAAGATGTATTATAAAGATGATAGAGATTAGACCATTTCTTCTGGTACCACTCTCACATAGGGTTCAAGATTTTAAAAATCTAAATATTTCTTTTAACCAGAAATCTGATATTAATATATAATTTATCGGAATTCATGATTTCGCATAAAATTGGATATGAATGTTCGACTTCCTTCAAATTTTGCCCGTACCAATATTTATATCTGTGTTAGATGCTTCGGTCCGCTATATCCGTTACCTCACGATTTTCAAAAAGTTACCCATATCTGATATAAAGTATAGGAACAAAAATTGTATCTTTGTGACCAAAATGTTAATTGATAGAACTCAAAACTTGCATCGATATAGGCCAAAGCCTTAGCCAATATATTCTGAAATCTGATCAAATATTCCAATGAATGGCTAGCGTCATGTCCAAAAACCTGGAAACATAAACCTCAAAACGGTGACCTGTATGAACAGGAATCTGCATTTATATTGCCCAGAATATCCATCTGCGTGGAATATAACTTTATCGGCGTGTCGCCATAACCTAGACAAATAGAAAAAAAATAATTTTCTGTTCTGAAATTGTAAAGTTCCAAACTCTACTTCAAAATTATTTTAAACATTTCCCTGATAAATCGTTTAAATAGGTTATGAGTCCTAACGTTTTTTAGGATCTTCGATTAAAAATATATTCGAATGCAAATTATCAATTTAGAAAAAAATGCTCTATCAGGGATTATAAATTGTTTTTTTTTTTTTTCAGAAATATCTCTAAAACTTCGATATTGCGACGGCAATTCCCTCCCACAAAAATAAGTATTTAAAAAAGTTCCACTTTTACAATATTTTAATAGAAATTCTTTTCCGTAGGGAAATCCCATGTGGGACATTGTAGTATGTCGGAAGAGTATCTAAATGTCTTTCAAAAATATTGTTAAAAATCCTCTACCAGGAGATTAAATGTTTTTCAGAGCAATATTCAATTCAATATTGTTACAATAGGGGTCTATCGAAAAAAATGCTCTTAAAAAAATTCTTAACATTATTCGAAACCATTTACTTTTAAAAATTCTATTATATTTTTAAAAAATAAATAATTTCATGAATGTCAAATAAGTACATGACTATGTGGTACCTTGGGTTTGAAGAGCTGATCAGTTTTTTAAATTGTTTACCAGGTATCCGTTCCCGTTATTTACGGCTTAAAGTTCTGTCAAAGTTATTTTAAAAATTACTTCTTTCAGGAGCTCTGCCTTATCATAAAAAAGGAAGAACTTTAAAAAATGGCGTTAAAACGAACGTCATTCCAGGTATATTCGAAAGTTTCAGATCCTTAAAAATTATATCCTTACCATCTTTATATATGAGAATCAATTAAAAATGTTTTAAAATCCTTTCTCAATTTAAAAAAGACATGAAATACAACCACCCCAACTTTGGAACACCCTTTCTGTCAATTAGTTATAATGCAATTTTAGCAAAACAAACTAAGAAAACAAAGAAACAACATGGCAATGAAAAGTGAAATTAAATGAATGAATGAAAAGTGTGAGTGACTGACTGAATGACAGAGAGAATGAATGAATGAATAACGGAATGAATGTAAATTCTCTTATGATTAACAACACTTAAGAACAAAAACAAATAAATTTTTCACATTCGAATAGGAAGGAAAACTGCCATAAAAGCAAAATGCTTTCAGAAGAGAAAACAAAAACAAAAGCAATTTGAATAAAGTCTTCAAGGAGAAGCAGAGGAGAAGGGTACTCTTTTGCAGACATTTAGCATTTTTAGTGTGAATACATACATACATACGAGGATACATACATGCATATGAACATCAATAGATGCAAATATACATATTATACCAAACAAAATAAACTCAAAATTCAACTCATGCTATAATACTGCAAAAAATATAGAAATATCTACATACGTATAGTACAATAGCTATATACAATATTGTGTGTACGTGTGTATGTCTCAAAAAAAGTTAGATTATATACATACATATGTACATTTAGTCATATTTTTGTCAAGCACAAGGGAAAAACAACAAAAATAGCAAAAAAAGTGAATTTCATATAAACTGCTACAGTTAACTACGAGAGCACTTGAAACTGCTTTTGGCTAAAATAGCAACAACGAGAAATGAACATTGCAACTATATATCGTTAGTTAAACAATAGGATAATATACATACATACTACATACATATATTTATCTGTCTCTCTTTCTCTATTATATAAATTTAATTAAATATTATTTACATACAAATCTATACACAAAACAGTTTATTAGTTTTTGGTTGTTATATATTTTTTTTAATACATTTTTGTTTTTTTTTTTATACACGGAGAAAATAAATGGAAATGAAATCGATCTGCTGCTATGAAATATTGGTATTTGGTGCATTTGAAAATATTGTCTAGGATTTAAAAAGTTAAGTGAAATTTCAATTTTCCATGAATAGTATTTCACTAGGAATTAAAAATATTGTGAGAGGTCAAAAATACAAATAAAAATATAAAAAGATATAAATAAATGCATCAATGCTTCCGAATTTGTGCGAAATAAACCGAATATAACTTAAATAAATGATATATTAAATAAAGGTATTTTAAATAAAAAAAAATCGAATATTATAGAAAATAATGAAACTAATAGTAGAATAGGGGTTTACTTACCCTCAGAGTTTAAGATCGGAATTCGGATTTTTAATAATTAGTTTCAAAATTCAAAGTTTTAATAGAATACTTAAATCCTGAATATCTATTCATGGCTATACTTAAATAGACTGATACCACCATAAAGATTCTATGTTCAGAATTAACCCACATTGGACATCAGGAGGAACATCTTTACGGGAGTCCAATATTTTCTTCTCTTTTTTTTGCATGGAGAATCTATGCTCTCTCCATTGCAGCTAATTATAAAATGCGTTGGAATACGTGAAAATGGGAAGAATTTACAATGTGAAGGCTAAACCAAAAAGGGAAACCATCTTGCAATTTTTAACAAGGAAATGTTTTACTTTCGCTGAATCAAACATATGAAATTTGAACCACCTATTTCAGAAATTTTGGCCGAAACCTTAAAAATGCTTAATATCAAGAGATATCCTTATATGATGACTTAAAATGGAACGATATATAATATACCTTTCCAACAGATAGACATGACTGTATCGACATAGAATTTTATGCCTTTGGAATACAACAAGACAAAAATCATATCCCACGATGTCAATCCCGAAAATCACTTAGATCGGTACATTTACATCGTATATCGAACGTTGACAAAATGTAGGGCTAATGAGGGCCTCTTGGTCCCATATAGCAGAATATTACCTAATATGTGGAATTATATGGCCCATAGACCTATATGGCTTATATGCAATAAAATGAATCTTAAATGGTAAACCAACAATGCCAATAAATTTCAACGGGGTCCAATTTGAACCAAAATTTAAAATTGTTCTTATATATAGACAGTTCAAACCGTATACCTATATTCTAACATATAACCAAAAAATATGGCCTTGACTGATTGCATTAATACTGTCCAAATGGCCACCTATGTTGTCCATAATTTGCAAACAAATATTAAATAAGTGGTACACATATGGGCCAATATTTCTTACTTGCCCCCAATTATGGCTCAAAATGGTCCATACCAAGAATGTCAAAAATTGTTGCTAGAAATGGCATCCAATTATGATCTATATATAGGACCCAAAATATAATATAGTCCTGAATTTGGATTTACACACATCACCCGAAATATGAAACGATATGACTCAAGAATTATACGGCCCTAAAATTGTCAAGAATGTCAATCATAATTACCCAAATTGATTAAATCAAGCGACAACAAATATTTCCAATGAAATGAGGAACCTCATTTTGTAACCATTCTTGGATGGCGCGTGCTAAGGTCAATGGTATTGAGTCCTGTTGGAATGCCCAAGGTCTGCGGCCAAAATGTTTGCATGTCCAAGGCGTTAATACACCCTCCAGAATATTTTTGCGATAATATTCGGCATTTATTCTGATTTAATACGAACGACCGGCCCACTCCATCACCATGAGTTCCGGTGGCCAACCAAAGGTGCACATTTTTCGGTTGAAATCTTTGGCAAGTGAAAACGATCATTTTGTTTGTTCACAAACTGTTGGACGACGAATGTTTTCTCATCGGAGACGGGGAAAACTAAATTCGGCAGTTCACCACTTACGGCCAAGCGAGGCAACTCTTTAGCTCTTTTGAGTCTATTTTCCTTCTGTTGCGGTGTAAGTTCTTGCACTTTTTGTAATTTCAATGGCTTTTTCCCAGGCTCATTTTGCAATATTTGCCGAATGGAACGTTCCGATACGTTCAGCTCACGAGCCATTTTTCGGCCACTGCGACGCGAGTTTCAATCAAGTCGCTCTTTAATTTTTTTCTTTTTTCTTCCGTCCACTTTCTTGACATCGGACTACGCTACCAGCATCACGGTAACAAGCAATTGTACGAGACACAAAAGTTTTATTCGCATTTTAATGCTGGAGTGCTCTAACGATAGCCACTTGTGGTTTTCTAGTCAAATATGAAGAAATCACACTATCACGCTTGAATTCCATCACGAATAACTTTTTGTTCTGGAAAAATTTTCACCAAAATGCTTTTGTAGGCTTGTAAACAATATAATGAGCTGTCACTGGAATAATTTTAAAAGCTGTCAGACGAGTAGCATAGAAATGACAGCAGTCTGAAATTGGTTGCAGTTTTTTCATGTCATCCTTTTTAACGCAAGAAGATATATAACGCAGAAAGCTACTGTAGCGCAGGAAGATATTGCATGTGAAACGAGTCCCACAATTTGGTTCAAAATATAGCACAATATATAAACCAGTATATTCCGACCGCAGAGTAATTGGACTAAATTCAAATGGGACTCAAGGTTCAAATTTGATGTAGTACCTAGTACCAGTACCCACACACAAATATAAAAAACCGGACGAACAATATTTATTGGAGCTATAGCTATATCTGAACCGATTTTCACCAAATTTGACATTCTTGTTTCTAGGCTCAATTTAGGCGTAAGTGTCCAATTCCATCCCATTTTGTCTAATATTATACGTTTGGTGCACAATAAAAAGCAAATCGGACAAATCGTTAGCTATATCCACATCTAAACCGATCTCTATAAAATTGAATATTTCTCCAAACATCATTGTTACAGAGGGCATACTACTGCTGTGGTGAACAAATATAAAAAATCGGATGAACAATTACATGAAAGCCATAGCTATATCTTAACTGATTTCGATTAAATTTGGCATACTTATTTTCAGGCGTAATTTGGTTATAGGTGAAAAATTCCATACTATTTGGGACGAAGATATATGTGGGAGCTATATCTAAATTTTGACCGATATTCTCCAGTAGGATTCTTCCTTGGGTCAAACAAATGATTTGTGCAAAATTTCATCTGGATCGGGCAGTAAATGAGACCTGTACTTTGTTTACAAAAATACATGGACAAAGGAACAGACCGACGGACTGACATGCAGAATGTGATTCTCTGCAAATCATCAAAAAGAAGTATGGGTCTATCTCTTTCCCTTTTGTCTGTTACAAACAAATGCACAAAGACATAATACCCTGACAACCATGGGGTGTAGGAAATAACAAATAGAGAAAATTCCTGCAAACAGCTACTCAAGTACTAGGATCCTCAAAATAATAAATTATGGAGTTCAAAGATTTATATCCACTTAAAGTTATATTTACTTTGTCAATTTTGCCCCAAAAAAGCTGTTTGGCGCTGGGGCCTTAAAAGTGGAATATAATAATACAGGAACAAAATAATTAAAAAAATAAATAATTAATTAAATCATACTGGCCAGATAGATTTAGTTCATTTGCCAAAAAATTACATTTTTAAGACCCTCTCTTAAAATCCAAATCGATATTTCACTGAGTCAAAAATTACAGTTTTTAGAAAAAAATCTCAAATTGTATTTTTTATAAGAAGTTTAAAATATTCAAATTTTTGGAACTCAAAGGATTTCTATCTTCTTACAGAGGGGCTTTTCCTTTAAAAAAAATAATATCCAAAATATTGAGGCAGTTTTCCATTATTTTTGTCAAGAATATATTCAAAATATTGACATATTTTCCCAAGATAATCAAATAATTGCCAAAAATTCTGAATTCTTTAAATAAAAAAATAAAACAAAAATGAAAAATATTTCCATTTCAGACAAACCCTATGTCCAACGCATATTTAAAACTCCGTGTATAAATGTTTTTATATTAAATATTAAACATATTATTATAATTATTTTTAAATATTATTATAATTATTTTATTATTATTTATATTACAAAAAATTCAGAATTCTTGAAATTTTTTGAAATAAAAAACAATTTCAAAATATTTCCATTTCAGATAGGTTTTATGTTCAAAACATGCTTAACACTCCGTGTATAAATAATATTATTTTTAATATTAAAAAATATTATTTTAATAATTTTTAAATATCATTATAATTATTTTCAATAATTTTTATATTGGAAAATACGATTTTTAAAATTTTTGTATTATTTTCCATATTTTCTTCAAATAATTTTTAATTAGTTTTTATTAATATAAGCTATTTTTAAACTATAAAAACCAAAACGTGTGCCACCCCCAGCTGCTGGCAAAAAAAAACAAAAACACATAAATGCTTAACAGCAGCCTTTGCCAGAGCTTAAAAAAGATAATTTTCTAACTACTGCCAATATGAACAAACAGTAGCTTGTAATATTTAAGTAGGTAATATAACTGTAGGTAGATATTTAATAAAGGGGTTAGGAAAGATTTCCACAACGAAAGATAAGATGATAAAAAATTAAAAAAAAAATAAAAATAAAAAATATACAAAAAATTCTGAATGAGACTATTAAATATATATCTACTCTAAAATCACTATTTTTCCAACATCCAATATTTTTTTTACAAATAATACATTCATTCATCAGGAAAACTAAGAAAAAACAATCATTCTCTTAATATTAGTTAATAGTCTCATTTGTAATTTGTTTTAAGGTTATGCTAATGAAAAACCAAAAAAAAAAAAACAAAAAAACTAACAACTTAAACCATTCAAACCAATCCAATGAATTATTTCTTTTTCTTTTGTTTACGGCCATGCCTCTATTTTAAAACAATTTTCAACGATAACTACTCAAATAATGAAAACAAAATTGAATCCATATCCATATATGATATGAAAAAACAAATGAACGAACGCCAATTAAATAATCGAAAAAAATACGATACCATTTGAAATCTCTACTTCATGCCCTAACCCATTCAACTATCTATCCACCAAAAACCAAAAATTTCCTGTAAATATCAAACTCTAACCAAAAAAATCAAATATTATTACCATCCACAAATTACCACCACAACCACGACCATCCATCCGGACCGAACGAACGAACCTCAACTCAAAAAAATTATAAAATATCTCAAAACATATCACATTGAATGCGTATCAACCAATTTGAAAAAAATCAATCAAATCAAACCAAACAATCAAACCAAACAATACCCACCCGAACTTACCGAATCAAACCACCACGACTTACAAAAGTCGGCTATACCATGCGTGACATTCGCTATAAGTGGAATGAAGGACCGAACTCGGTTGGTGTCTCGAGTGAGGTCTCGCTACCGCAATTTAAGGTCTTGGGTCATCGTCAGAGAGCTATGGAAATCAGTCTTACCACAGGTACCTGTAGACGGTTACCGATTTCTTTTTATATTATCCAAAAATCAAAAATATATATATCTTATAATCTTTATATATTATTAATTAATTATTCAATTTTATATTAAAAAAATATCCTCCTACTTATATTTATTACTTTTATTTACTTATTCTGTTATGGTTCTACTTTCATTTTCTTACTTCCCCCTTTTTATGAATAAAACTTACTTTTTTACGATTTATTTCTATTTAAAAATTTGGCCTTTATCTATGCTATCCGATTTAGAGCATTTGAAATTTAAATGTTATTGAGAAAGCTAAAAATCATTTTTAAATATTTAAAACAAAAAAAACATTCAAAGAAAATGCTGAAAAGTATGCTTTATTAACTCAATGGCTTAGTTATTGTTTTGGTATTAAGGCAAGGCTAGGACAAAAAATTAGGAAAAAGACGAAAAATCATGCAACCTCTTTAAAATGTCAATTTGTTGTCAATTTTTGTTTTTATAGGACAAAAATACTGTTAAATATTTTTTCGCGCCTAAAAGTATGCACAAAATATTTGAAAGAAATAATGATAATATTAATCCTAAGGTATAGATGGCGTTAAATAAAATTCCAGGCATGAATGTCATAACCAAATAATGGTTTTACTTTTTCGTAGTCATAACTACTTACAATTATGCTTACCTTTAATGTAAATTTAATAAAAATTCTCCTGCTGAAGTATATGTACAAATATTACAAATTAAAAATATCTTTAATACTAAGGTATAGATGGCGTTCAGGTCGGGTATATTCCTGAGCATAAAAACAAATTACCGGTTTATACGGTTATTTTCGAGGCCATAACTCGTTTTTATACCAATCTACATTGCAATTTTTTAAACAACACCATAAAATTTCATTACCAAGTAATAGTATTCGAAGTATTAATCCTAAGATATAGATGGCGTTAAATAAAATTCTACTCAAAAATGTCATTTTCAAATAATGGCTTTACACATTACTTTTTCGTAGTCATAACTACTTACCTTACATGCTTACCCTTTAATGTAAATTTTATAAAAATTCTCCTGCTGAAGAATATGTACAAATATTTTGCCAATTAAAAATATATTTAATACTAAGGTATAGATGGCGTTCAGGTTAGGTATATTCCCGAGCAAAAAACCAAATTACCGGTTTACTTTTCGTGGCCATAACTATTTTTATACCAATCTACTTACCCATTAATTGAACAGCGCCGTAAAATGTCTTTACCTAGTAATGAGTTCATATATTCTCCTTACGTAACAATAACTACTTACAAAATCATCCTACTTACGCATAATTTTAAGCACGCTATGAATCATTTAAAAAGATTTTTGAACAGTTTTGTGCCCAAATGTATTCGAAAATTTTGGAAAAGAAGAGTAATATTGATACCGCTGTATAGATGGCGCTCAGTATAATATAAAGTACAATCCCAAGCATTGTATTTTTTCCTAGCCTAGTTTCTAGTTCGGCAGGGCCGCACTTTTAATACCCTACACCTTTGGGTAAATAAAAAAATTTTATATGAAAATATAAACGGAAACCTATAGAGAAAATTGTATACTTCAAGGATTGTCGTCTACCAAAACTTCTCAAATACCAAATTTGAAACAAACGGAATGACAAAGTTTATATAGAATCCTTTTCAAGGTAGGGGGTATACAAATTATTTAATTTTTGGCGAATTCTTTATATATAATCAACAATAACCGTAAAATCGGATGAAGATCGGATAAAGAAACTATAGAAAAATCTGAATCGATATCGATAAAATTTGGCAGAAGTATATTCGAGCAGTATCTGATGTCCGGTATAAAATATTATAGTTGTGGAATGAATATTACGCATGTGAGGGTCTTAAAACCCCAAATCGGATGAAACTTATAAATGGGAGCTATGGCTATATCTGAACCGACTTTGATGTACGTGCTTCTAGACTGACATCTGTAGGATGTGCCAAAATGCAGTCCATTTGGGCTGATACTGACCATTTGGTGCCCAGTAAATCTGATAATGGATAAAAATATAGATATGGGAGCTATATCCTGATCTTATCCGATATCGATGAAATTTGATAGAATTAGTTTTGAGCTTCATGAGTTATCTGGTACCAAAGATTATTGTTATGGAGTGCACATTACGCAGGTGAGGAACTTAAAACCCCAAAGGGAGCTATGGCTATATCCGAACCGACTTTCACTAAATTTGAAGTACTTGAATTCAGTCTGAATTACCAAGATTCTGTCCATATGGGCTGATATTAGCCATTTGGTTCACAAAAAACCCTAAATCGGATAAAGATATATAAATATGTGGGAACTATATCAAAATCTGGAACGATCTTGACAAAATTTGAGCAATTAAATATTTTAACGCCAAAAAATCTGCACTATGCACAAACTTCTTTAATGAGAACATTAACGAAAATTGAGGCATAGATGGCGTTCCTTATGGTACGTAGAGCAATGTCTCAAATTATAGCTCAGTGGTAAATTCCCTATAACATTCTCGCAAAAATATAGACTATAAGGGGCTAATGGATTTTAGTATTTAAAATATTTCTCCTTAGTTTCTTGACACCATAACAAATCAGTTCGATTGCCCCAAATATATATATGTTTCTCTGATTCATAATAATACGTATTTATTTAATTTCATAACAACTTCAGTATTGTTCCATTTTTAATATTCAACAACCATTGTGTGACGTCCTAGTGCCTTAGCAGCTACCAATTTCGACTATCATTGAGTTGATATTCTAAGTAAATTCTTTCTTTCATCTTAATTTGTTTCTCTACATTTATCAGCTAATAATTGCTACTAATTTAAAATAGCATGTTTTTATGTAACTCTACTTGAATACAATTTTTATTTATTCATTTAAATTAAAACTTCTACTGATACTAGAAATTAGACGTTTAGATGTAATTTGTTGAATTTCTATTGAAAAATAGCTAATAGAAGTAATTAAAAATAGCTGAAAATAATCCTTAAAAAAAGGATATACCAAATAATGACTCTAGCTTTCTCGTATACGAATTTTAGTAAACTGTTCTCTAATCATTTGTAGGAGGAAATGCGAAATGAGTGAGATGGAGGTGTAAATTTATTCAGGCAGGAAACGATAAAGGTGGAAAAAAATTCGAATAAAAATAAAAAACCATTCCCGTCAGGTGATACACAAGTTCTAGTGATTTTTTCATAACGTAAAGTTAAATTCGCAATATAGTATAATATTATATATTGATGATCTACCTCCTAATATAGTAACCAAATTTAGCTCAGAATCCATTGTTGCAGGGATATCCATGTGCAAATTAGAATTTCATTTTCAATTATGTCGTTATAAAAAAGTGGCCCAGCAAAAAACCTCATACCCGTAGAATTTTCAAAAAAGAAACACCTGCTATAATTTAAAATCTGCCAGTATCGTTTGATCCAGGACAGAAGCCACTATTATTGGTTTCACATTCCTAGGAAAATGGTCTTAAAAATCTGCTAATATTGTACGTATGATCCGTGAAGAAACCTTCTTCAAAAATCCCCACCAATGCCACCAGTTCAAAACTGAAATTGTTGATCTAAGAGGGACTGAAAATTCAAGATAAAAAACCACAGTCTTTAAAAATCTGTTATTCCTATAAAATATATAATTATTGTTTTCTTGAAAAAAGAAAATATTTACAAAATGTTCGTTTATAAGTTTGTTGAATCTTAAAAATATTTAGAAAAAAAACTTACATTCGTCTTCAAAAAATTCTTTCAAAAAATTTCATGATTATTTGTCCGTTGGACCTTAGCCTTGTCGTCCGGAAAAAATATTTAGTATGTAGGTCCTTAAAAATATATTAAATTTTTTATCAGTTCATTAAAACTTCAAAAATAATAAAAAAAAATGTTAGTCCTTAAAAAAATATCTTTAAAGATCGACGATATTTATTCAGTAAATCCTCGAAAAAGTCTATTTTTAAAATATTTACGATAAAGTATCTCGTTGCTTGGTCCTTGAACAGAATCTGTAAAAAATCACAATTTTCGGCCTGTTGACGTTAGGAAAAAATACCAACTATTGGGCCTTGATAATGTTCTTGATGATCCTAGGTCTCATTATCCTTAAAAATTTCTTAATAATCCACGACCAATTATATTTCTTTTTTATAGATAAATCATTGAACCCTTGGACCTTGAAAAAATTATAAAAAAAAAATCCACGAGTGGTCCTCTGTTGGTCCTTGAAACAAAAACTGAAAAATCCATGATTGATTTATTGTTCCATGAAAAATATTTGTTAAAACTCCTTTTGTTCATAAAAAATATCCTTTTTTGAAAAAAAAAAATTTAAAAATCCAGAATTATTTTTTGAACGGAAAAACTTAAAACATTTTTCGTTCATAGAAAAAAATCATTAGTCACTGAAAAAAAATATTTCTAAAAAGCTCTTGTAGAAGAAATAAGACCATTGAAAAATAATTTTGAAAATCCAAGACTATAGTCCTAAAAAATGTCCTTTGAAAAAATCTAGAATTCTTGAAAATAAATTTTTCTTAAAAAAGTCCCTTAAAAAATGTTTTTTTTTAAAGTCCACAATTTTTGTCCTTGAAAATGTCCTTTCGAAAAAATTCTTAAAAATAATTTAAAATTAAAAAATTAACCATGTTTGTCCCTCCTTCGAAAAAATCTAGAATTCTTAAAAATATATCTTTGGTAAAAAAGTCAAAAAATATTTTGATAAATTCAAAATTTTTGCGTCAAAAAATTTCGAAAAATTCTTGAAAAATATTTTTCTTAGAAAAAAAGGATTTGAAAACATACTTTTAAAGAATTGACCATGTTTAGCCAATATAGTCCTCGAAAATATCCTTTAAATAAAATTAAAATTTTGAAAATTCCCACTTTATTAACAGGTCCTTTAAATCCACAATTTTTTCCTTTGAAAATGTCCTTTCGAAAAAATTCTTGAAAATATATTTTTCTTTATGTAACCCTTTGAAAATGTATTCTTCAAGAAATAACCCTGTTTGGCCATTAGCCATTATAGTCCTCGAAAATGTCCTTTTAATGAAATGAAATTTTGAATATTCCTACTTCATTAACAGGTCATTTAAAAAATATTCTTGAAAAATCCACTGATACAGTACCTGAAAATGTCATTCGAACAAAATCCAGAATTCTTGAAAATATATTTTTCTTTAAGAAACCCTTTGAAAACGTATTAATTTGCAGGTCCTTTAGAAAAATAAGAAATAGAAATAGTAAGAAATAGTCATTTGAAATAATATCCTTCAAGGAAACCGCTACTTTAATCGTTAAAAAATCCGTTGGACAAACATTTTTTTTATTAAATTCACTATTATAGTCCCCGAAAAGGTCCTTTAAAGAGTTATTCCCCAAAAAATCCTGGAAATATTATTTATCTGTAAAAAATAGTCTTTGGCAAAGTTCATTAAGGAAATATTCTTTGAAAATGCTCTGAGAAAATTCTTAAAAAAAGCCTTTGAAAAAAGTGTTTTAAAAATAGAACAGTGTGGCTTGTTTGTTTGGGATACCGTATTATTTTGTTGTTGCAAAATGGCCAGGCTTTATCTCTTTATTGTTGTTTTTATAAAAACAACGTTTGTTTATTAGTGGAGAACGATGGTAATGTTTACCAGGGGGTAAGGCAGGGAATACCTAGGTTTCGGAAGAGCCACCAATCCTCATCAGTTCCCTTGTCTTTTGTCTGGGATATTCTCCCCAGAAGTTATTTTAAAAATAACTTCTATGACAAAAAACATTTTTTACCCAAGTGACGAGATCGTAAGCTCAACCAAAGAATTAAATAAAACTAAAATTCTTTTGGAAAGTCTTCTAAATCTTACAACCGCACTTTTAAAAATACATTTTTAAGGATTTTTCAAGGACTAAAGTAGAGAATTTAATTAAAAAATGTTTTTCCAATGGGCTTTTTTAAGAATTAAAATAGCGGCTTCCTGGTTACAAAAGGCTTTTTCAAGAAATATATTTTACAGAAATTCAAGCATTTTTTATGGGACTAGAATCGGGGAGTGAAAAAAAATATATTTTTTGTTCAAAAGAACTCTCAAAAGCATTAAACAGAGGTTAGTTAAAGATTTTTTTCAACAACTATAATTTTGGTTTTTTCCATGAAAAAGCTCTGTAATCGTGAATATTATAAAAAATATTTTTCCAAGACTATATTTCTTTTAGTTAAAAAAATCTTAAAATATCAAAAAATAACCCATTAGCAATTACTTAAAAAATGGTCTATGACAATTGGTCTTATTTTTTTAAAGTTAACCTAAAAATCCCAAATATGCTTAAGCTACTTCCAAACTCACTCTAGGACTAAATACTCGTACGTTCCTCCAAAAATGATTAGACGTATACAGTTCTTAGTTTTTATTTTTTCTAGCTAGGAAGAATGCATTTTCTTTGTAAACGTTTATTAACAAAAATTTTATTATTTAGCATGTTAAGAAGCTCCATGATATTTGTTCTATTATTATTAAATTATAATTATTTATGAAAAAAAAAAAACATATCAAATCATTCATTTCATATGTTTACCCCCATTGTGTTGAAATTATGTTCTAGATTTAAATTTATTTTCAATATCATCTAAAACCAAAAAAAAAAGGAAAATGACACCAATCGTTTCAAAATATGAAAAAATCGACAACATCAAATCAACAAATTCCATTGAAAAGTAGTGTTGAAATTCATGCCAAAAGAAAAATGTAAAAAAATATGAAAATCAAATTTAAAAATCATTACATTACATTAAATTTTAATTTAATTATAGATTATTATTAAATGAAAGCCTAGCTTGAATTATTTAACACTTAGTTCAACAAAAAATATATATTTTTATATTCATAATGAAAAACGAATTATTTTCACAAAACCATAACATAATATTTGCTAATCATATATAATCGTTGAATAATAAAAAATTAGTTTATCTACCTACCTACATACATAGCATAACATACATAGCTACATTATGTAACTCGCTCATTGTTCTAGCCATTCATTTAAATGCAAAAAAAGTAATGAGTATTTTCATCAGTAAACAGTTATCCATCGTATCATCAAGCTACCACCCGCCCCCTAAAAACAGAACCCCTCTTGTGTCTTGTGTTAGGGAAAAATCGAAGTTCTTTTGGAATTGAATCAAAACAGGAAATCATCAGCAATAACAAATAAAAAATCAAGAAACGCCCTCCCAAGCATGCACTCATCATAGACAAAAAACAATAACTTTTGTACCCGGTTTAATCCATTCAACAACAATAAAAAAACACAGAGTTTTTCTCTATCTCTCTCCTTTGCCCAATCATTTTGAGCAATTCTCTTCATCATCGTTGTCAAATCGCAAAACAAAAACTTAAAATCGCTGTCATTAACATACATACCTCGTACCTATCTACTACATTATCTCTATGCTACAAATTCTGATATGAATTCATGTTGAATTTTAGAAATATTTTTTTGTTAATATAATCTGCACAATTGTTTTATACTTTTTTTATTTTAAGCTTTTATATTTATTTGATTTATTATAAGTGTTAATATTTTCAATAAGGGTCAACATGTTGCAAAACTAAGAATTAATAATTTAAAATAAAAAATTTAATATATGTCAAAAGGACGAGCTTCAAATAGTCCTTGAAAAAAATTAAAAAATGTATTTTATAAAATTCTTAACAAATTCATTCAATTTATTCCAAATATTAACTAAAAAAGTAGTTTTAACCATTTTGTACTTTTAAAAACTTTCTCCAAAAATATTTCAAGAAATATCCATTCAAAAACATTTTCAAAATATATTTTTAGTGAAATAAATTAAAAAATATATTTTATAATTCTTTAAAAAAATGAGGTAATCGAACGCCTACCTAGAAATAGCCATTTGAGTAAAGTTTCCTCAGGAAACTGTTCAAAAAATTTCAAAAAGAAAATAATTAGGAAATAATTAAAAGCTACTCATAAAAAGTTTCTTTTAAATGGCATTAAAAAAAACTTGAAAAAAAACCCCCAAAAAATAGACCATCAAAAAATCTTGAAAACTTAGTCCTTCTGTGTTAATTTTAAACAAGTCTTCCTTCTATTCTTAAAAAATTCTTTTTAAAAAAACATTCTTTTTAAAAAAATTTCAAATTGTTATTTTGACTTTTTTTACAAAATATTTAAAAAAAAAAATAGGATTTTTGATCATCAGCTCAATGGGTCAACATGTACGGCTAATATTTCCCAAATTTGAATCGTTCGGGAATTCTGCAATTACATATTACAGTATTTCCATATACAGGGTTCGATAAAAAAAACGCCAGGAAAGTCGGAAATAGCATCAAATTTTAGAATAAGTTTAGATTTGTTCGAATTGGTCACCTTTGGCACGAATTATGGCCTCCAAACGGCTAATAAAACCGCCACACGCTGCCAGAATGTTGCTCTCCGGTATTTTGGCCCATTCCCGACGAAGCGCTTGCTTGAGATGATCGACACTTTAGTATTTTTAGTGCCAACCTTGCTTTCCAAAATACTCTAGACACAATAGTCCAACGAATTGGTATCCGGAGATTTTGGTGGTCATTGTGTGCTGGGTGACGCGTTCTGGGTCATGTTGGAATGTCAAAGGTCTGCGGCCAAAATGTTTGCGTGCCCAAGGTTTTAATACACCCTCCGGAATATTTTCGCGATAATAATTCTGATGCCACGGTCGATTAATACGAGCGGAGAGCGACAATCGGCTGTTATGGCGGCCCACACCATCACCATCGGCGGTGCTTGAATTCTGGTGGCACATTTTCAGCTGACCTCTTTGGCAGGTAAACACGATCATTTTGTTTGTTTACAAACTGTTTGACAATGACAACGAATGCTTTCTCATCGGAGAAAACCAAATTCGGCAGTTAACCACTTTCGGCCAAGCGAAGCAACTCTTTAGCTCTTTTGAGTTCATTTTTCTTTCTGTTGCGCTGTAAGTTCTTGCACTTTTTGGCTTTACGCCGAGTTCATTTTTCAATATGTTCCGAATGGAATATTGCGATATATTCAGATCACGAGTCTTTCAAAAAAATCAAGTTATCTCTTTCGAAAAGAATATCTAAATTCCTCTTCGATTAATCTATTATTGTGACATGTCGAGAAACTGCAAAATCAGGAAAATTTTGGGTTTTGAATCATTTCAATTTATAAATATTTTGCGATCGTCTCCACCAACAACAGACTTCCATTCTGAACCACAACTCCTTGTTACAAAAATAACAAATTAACACAAGTCTTTGGAATAATATTAAAAATCTACGATCAATATTCGAAAACCCTAGTTAATTCTTAAAAAAATCCAGGTTAATCTTTTTGAAATAAATTCTAAACTTATACATGTCCTTTAAAGTACAACCATTTTAAAAAATTAATCCTTCAAAATGATGATAATATCTTTGAAAATTCTTGTAGTTCCTTCAAAAAAAGGCTTTAAAATATATTATTAGATATGGGACTCGTAGCGCAGTAATCAAAATTTGCACTTTAAAAGGGTTTCTTTTGCATTTCCCTTGTAAAATAATGAAACCGAAGTTTTAAAAGGATAATAAAAAAATTGAAAATGAAATAAAAAATTCTACAATATTTCTTTGACATTTTAGGATTTAAAATGTAAGGGAATTATAAATTATTGCATTCTTGGATTTATGGATTGCCAAATTTTCGCCTGACCTTTATTGAAAATATTTACTGTTTAACTTTTAACTTATATTTTAAAAATTTCACTTTTTATTTGCCATCCACGACTGTCGGTCATCGATAAACTAATTGTGAAACTCTTGTCATTTTATGTCAGCTAGCAGCTGCTTCTGTAACAGCTTAGCTCTAGTTTTGTTTTTACATATTTTTTTTTTTTTAATTTTACTTTTTGTATTTTTATTTGTTTTTAATGTCTACTTTCCGCTGGTTTAATATTTTTATTTATTCATTATTACTTGAAATTAATTTTTATCATTTTATCACTTAAATATTATCATTAAATAATTAGTTTTATTTTTTGATTTTTCATTTAATTTATTTTTTATGATTTAATTTTTTAATTCAGTTTTATTTTAAATTTAATCTTTTAATTGTTGTTATTTTTTATTTTAATATATTTTTTTAATGACAATTTTCCGTAGGTTTTTTTAATTTGTTTATTCATTATTATTTTTAATTAATTTTATTCATTTTATCATTTAAATATTATCTTTAAATAATTAGTTTTATTTATTTTCATTACTTATTTTTTCATTTAAATAATTTTTTATGATTTAATTTTTTTTTTAAATTTAATCGTTTTGTTTTTGTTAATATTTTTTAATTTAGCATATGTTTTTAATGCCTATTTTCCGCTGTCTTTTTTTTTTTTTGTTTATTCATTATTGCTTTTAATTAATTTTATTAATTTTATCATTTAAGTACTTTCATTAAATAATTAATTTAATTTGTTTTATTTGGATTTTTCATTTAATTTATTTTTTATAATTTATTTTTTTTAATTTAATTTTTTTAGTTTTGTTAATTTTTTACTTCAATATATGTTTTTAATGTCTATTTTCCGTTAGCTTTTTTTTGTTTATTCATTATTGCTTTTAATTAATTTTATTCATTTCCTCATTTAAATATTATCATTATATAATAAGTGTTATTTATTTTATTTTTTTGATTTTTCATTAATTTATTTTTTATAATTTAGTTTTTGTTTTTTTTTTTAATTTTAATATATGTTTTAATGCCTATTTTCCGCTGGCTATGTTTTTTCCTTTTTTTATTTATTTTTTCATTTTAGTCATTTTTTCATTTAAATATTATCATTAAATAATTTATTTCGTTTGTTTTATTTGGATTTTTAATTTAATTTATCTTTTATAATTTAATATTTTTGTTTTTGTTATTTTTTTTAATTTAACATATGTTTTTAATTCCGATTTTCCGCTGGCTTTGTTTTTTATTTATTCATTATTGCTTTTAATTAATTTTATTAATTTTATCATTTAAATATTGTCATTAAATAATTAGTTTTGTTTATTTTAAGTTTTTGATTTTCCATTTAATTTATTTTTTGTAATAAATTTTTTAACTAATTTTTTTTACATTAGGGATTAATGCCTATTTTCGCTGGCTTTGTTTTTTTATTCATTATTATTTTTAATTAATTTTATTTATTTTATCGTTTTAATATTATCATTAAATAATTAGTTTAATTTATTTTAATCTATTTATTTTTCTTTTATTTTTATATATTAATTTTTTTTCACTTAATCTTTAAATTTTTGTTAATTTTTGTTTTTATTTAATATATGTTTTTAATGCCTATTTTCTGTTTTTATTTATTCATTATTACTTTTAATTCTTTTTATTAATTTCATCACTTAAATATTATCATTAAATAATTAATTTTATGTATTTTTTAATTTTTTATTTTTTTTTTTTAATTTTTACTTGATTTTTTATTTATTTTCTTAATTTAATTTTCTAATTTTTTATATTTAATATTTTCATTTATTTATTTTTTTTTATTAATAATAATATTATTATTAATGCCTATTTTCGCTGGCTTTGTTTTTTTATTCATTATTATTTTTAATTAATTTTATTTATTTTATCGTTTTAATATTATCATTAAATAATTAGTTTAATTTATTTTAATCTATTTATTTTTCTTTTATTTTTATATATTATTTTTTTTTCACTTAATCTTTAAATTTTTGTTAATTTTTGTTTTTATTTAATATATGTTTTTAATGCCTATTTATTTATTTATTTATTCATTATTACTTTTATTTCTTTTTATTAATTTCATCACTTAAATATTATCATTAAATAATTAATTTTATGTATTTTTTAATTTTTTATTTTTTTTTTAATTTTTACTTGATTTTTTATTTATTTTCTTAATTTAATTTTCTAATTTTTTATATTTAATATTTTCATTTATTTATTTTTTTTGTTTTTTTTTTTATTTTATTTATTTATTTTTTTTTTTTTTTTTTTGGGTTCATTTTATTAATTTAATTTTTTGAAACTCGCACCAGTATCATTTGGTATTTTTGTAATATCCTTTGTTGTAATCACATTGTCACCCACCAAGAAAAAACCTACTAAAACCCAAATAAATCATTTCAAAATTACTGTTCAAACTAAATATTAGCATTTTTTTTTTTTTTCGTTTATATAATATTTCGATTTTGATGTTATGCCAACAACAAAAATTTTTTCTGTTACGCTTTTTGTTAGTTTGTTCGAAAGTAAATTATTTAAATATTCTTATTTTAAATGCAAATATTTACTAACATTTGTGTGAGTGTTAACTACTAATGCCTAAAACTTGATAATCTCCTTTAAAATGAAAACCCTTTATAAATATTATTTATTTGTTTTTTCTTTTTACCTAAAATTATTCTTTAATATTTATTATTTCTTTTTTTTTAATATATATTTTTTATATAATTTTTCCTTTATTACAATTATCATATTTAAAAAAAAAAAAACAGTGAATTTGTTAAGAAAATTCCTTGTAATAACATAAACAATTTTCTACTCTACTTTTTTTGCTACAAATCTCCATCCATCCAAAACCAAAAAACAAACAAAAAATAAAAATCAAAAATCACGGCGTTTTGTTACTGGATTTTGTTTGAATGAATGAATGATAATTGACACAAACAAACGAACAAAACAAACAAACCTATCAAACATATTTGGATACAACCCTGCTACGACCCCACCCACCCTTGTTTGATATGCAACAACGATGTCGGGTGTTTAATGTC
This sequence comes from Musca domestica, assembly GCF_030504385.1. Taxonomy (NCBI): domain Eukaryota; kingdom Metazoa; phylum Arthropoda; class Insecta; order Diptera; family Muscidae; genus Musca; species Musca domestica. The sequence continues at coordinate 5,519,164 of NW_026712207.1, read as the reverse complement.
TGATGTTTGATGTCTGCTGGATATGGAAAACCAAAAAAAAAATAACTCAAACTAATTGGATTATTGGAACCAAAAAAAAAAAATCAAAAACCAAATTTAACCAAAAAAAAATTTAAACAACAGGAAATTATTCGCGTCTGGCTTGCGAGATACAATTCGTGCGCTCTATGGGCTATTATCTTATACAGATTTACATACCCTCTGGACTGATCGTTATTATATCATGGGTATCATTTTGGCTTAATCGTAATGCTACACCAGCCCGTGTAGCTTTAGGTGTCACCACTGTGTTGACCATGACAACTTTGATGTCATCGACAAATGCTGCGCTGCCGAAAATTTCTTATGTCAAATCGATTGACGTCTATCTAGGAACGTGTTTCGTGATGGTCTTTGCCAGTTTATTGGGTAAACAAAACTAAAAACAGATACTTTTTTTCCGACCTTCTTTCTATTCTCTGTTTCTATTCGGTTTTTATCTTTTCCAACTTGTAAATGTTTAATGTTCTGTGTGTTTTAATTTTTTATTGTTTTTAATTTTTTTTTTTTTTTTTTCAAAGAGAAAAAATCAGTTTCAGTATTTTTTTCAAATTTTTTTTCAGTTACACACTACTGTACATTTTTGTGTTTGTCTTTTTGTTTTTATGTCTTTGTGTCTTTAATTTCAACAATTTTTTCTCTCGGTGTACATTTTGTAGAATAAAAAAATTACAAAGAACAAAATATTGACGTACCCCAAACCAAGCAAAATGGGTGACGACTTTTCGGTTTAGACATAGACCCCAAAATCCCGTTAAAAGTTCTCCGCAAGCAACCTTACTGGATTTTTAGGGAAATTTCCAAAACCGTGTTGACCCCACTTTGCCCTACAATAACAATTACCACTATCACCACTACTACTACCACTACTACCACCACAACTAACTTAACACTACTACTCTACTAGCTCTTTTTCTTCCACTCTCTTTTTCTAAACTCTAACCAAGAAAGAGAAACTTATTGGATTCGAAGCAAAATGGTATTGGGGGTTTACCCCAAATACCCCTTGCTTCCTTTCCATTTGTTTAATACACCACAAATAATTTTTACACAATATATTTTATTAATTAATTGGTCAAAGAATATAAAATTTATGTTTAAAGTATCAATGGAGGAGCCTAGGCTTATTGCCACTAACAAATACAGTTACAAATTATCACTACCACCAGCGAATAACCAATGTAAATAACTAGGTTTTTTTGAAAACTTTTAAGGATATTTAAATTATTTTTAAATGGTTACTCATTGAATGAGTAATTGGTAATCGGTTCAATTTGAAAAGAAACGATAAATTTTTCTCAGCCACTATATACTATTTTTAATGGTTTCTTGAGTAATTGGTAATCGAGTAATTGGTAATCGGTTCTTTAATGGTTACGTAATCGGTTACTTTTTTGGGATTTTTTTTTTTCACCATAAAAATGACTATTGGAGTAATCTGTAACCGGTTTTGTTAAGTAATCGTGGAACAAGTAATCGATGAATTTTCATTTAAATGTTTACTTATTAAAAGAATACTTTGTAATCGGTTCATTAAGTGTAGGGTAATCAGTTACCACCATAAAAATTCACAGTTCATTTTTGTTAAGTAACCGGATACTTAATTGTAATGTTAAAAACAAATACCCTCATTGAATGATAATAGATCGGTTCATTTTGGGACAAGTAATCGATGCATTTTTATGAGACATTATATAATATTTTAAATGGTTACTAATTAAAAAAGTAATTGGTAATCGGTTCATTAGGAAATTGGTAATGGGTTACTTTTCCTATATTTTTTTCCGATTACTTGGTTTATTTTGCAACCAGTCATTTTTATGAGACATTATATAATATTTAAATGGTTACTTATTAAAAAAGTAATTGGTATTCGATCAAATAACTATCAGGTAACCGGTTACGTTTTTAATTTTTTTTCGGAGTTTTTTAAACCAGAAATATTTTTTTTTATTTTGCACTTATTGAACGAATAACGTTTAATACGACTACTCGAGTAATCGGTTCACTTCAAATTAGATAATCGGTTACTTTAAATAATATTATCGAACGATTTTCCATATTTTTTATTGCAAAATGATTTCAGCATTTTAAGAGATTACTTTCTAAAAACAGTTACTTCAAAGACTGTATACTATTTTGAAACGGTTACTTATCGACCAAACAATTAATTCTTCGGTAATCTAAATACTTTGATTTGGGTATTCGATTTTTTTTTTTTTTTTTTGCCTGAAGCATGTTATTTAAATATTATATTTTGATCGTGACCTTTGTTTAAAAGTTTATTCGTATTCGGTCCATTTTTATACCCTACACCACAAGGTGGTCAGGGTAATATGTCTTTGTGCATTTGTTTGTAACAGGCAAAAGGAAACGAGATAGACCCATAGTTCCTTTTGATGATCTGCATAGAATCACTTTCTGACTTGATTTATGCATGTCAGTCTGTCTCTCCATGCATTCTTGTGAAAAAAATTCAGGTCGTATTTATTATCCGATTGAGATGAAATTTTCCAAACAACATTTGTTTGGCCCAAGGACGAACCCTATTGAAATTGGAGATATTCGGTCAAAATTTAGATATAGCTTTCATATATATCTTCGTCCGATTTGCATTTTATTGTGCACCAAACGTGTAATATTAGCCCGAATAGTATGGAAATTTTCACTTACCACCAAATTAGGCCTGAAAATAAGTATGCCAAATTTGATCGAAATCGGTTCAGATATAGCTATAGCTTCCATATATATTGTTCATCCGATTTGTTATTTTTTTCCTCCACAGCCGTAATATGCACTCTGTAACAACAATATTTAGGAAAATATTTCAAATACAGCTCAGAAATACCTTTGCTAAATTTTATCGAGATCGGTTCAGATTTGGATATAGCTTCCATATATATAGCTTCGTCCGATTTGCCTTTGATTGTGCACCAAATGTCTAATATTTGTCCAAATGGGATGAAATTTGGCACATACGACCAAATTGAGTCTAGAAGCTAGTATGCCAAATTTGATCGAAATCGGTTCAGATATAGCTATAGCTTCCATATATATTGTTCATCCGATTTGTTATTTTTTTCCTCCACAGCCGTAATATGCACTCTGTAACAACAATATTTAGGAAAATATTTCAAATACAGCTCAGAAATACCTTTGCTAAATTTTATCGAGATCGGTTCAGATTTGGATATAGCTTCCATATATATAGCTTCGTCCGATTTGCCTTTGATTGTGCACCAAATGTCTAATATTTGTCCAAATGGGATGAAATTTGGCACATACGACCAAATTGAGTCTAGAAGCTAGTATGCCAAATTTGGTGAAGATCGGTTCAGATATAGTTATAGCTCCCATATATATTTTTCATCCGATTTGTTATTTTTGTCCTCCACAGCTGTAATATGCACTCCGTAACAACGATATTCAGGGAAATATATCAAACACAGCTCAGAAATATATTTGCCAAATTTTATCGAGATCGGTTCAGATTTGGATATAGCTCCCATGTATATCTTTATCTGATTTCAAATGAATTTTGCACCAAATGGGCAATACAAGTCCGAATTTCAAAGATACAAATGCTTCGGCATATTTAGTCTTTTGAACTTTAAATTATAATTATTATCATAGGGTGTATGAGATTGAATTCTCCCATAAAAACTTTTAATTGTTATGTGGAGCTCAACTAAATTAGCAAAGTGGTGTGGGGTATCATAAAATCGGCCCCGCCCGACTTTAGGACTTTCTTTACTGTTTTTTTTTTTTTTTTTTTTTTTTTGATGAAAACCCCTAGTTAGAAAATTTTGTACTTTTTGTACATTTTCATAGAATCGCGTACTTTAAAAAAAAAAAACTTATTTTCATTAAAAAGGAGGAACATTTTTTTATTTCCATTAATAGAACAGTAAAATGAAGCAAATAAATGCATTAAAAATACTCCAATTTAAAAAAAAGTAACCGATTACCAACTTTGAAAGGGTCATAGATATTTTATTGACAATTTTGGTTATTCGCTAAAGTGGGGTTACACAAAATCAAGCTTAAAGCTAAGAAAAAAATATTATATTTCAAAAATAAAAACTGAAGAGCACTCCATTACAAAACAGTATACACAACAACACCATACCTATACAAAAACAACAACAACACACACAACACCAATTAAAAAAAAATCTCACACCCATAAAGTTTTCTTATGAACCTTATATGCCCTGAGAAATTAATTAAAAAAATAAAACACTGCTAACCAAATTGGCCTTACATCAAATGACGTTGGGCGCCAAGGTCCTTTAAGAAAACTTTAGGCCAGACAACAACAAAAAACACCCAAACAATTTTAACACATTTATTAAAGATGCAAAACAACAAAAGAAAAAGGCTAACATGAAATGAACAGCAACAACAAAAAACACTTTTCTTTAGAACCGAAAACAAAAAACCAAAAACAAAAAGAAATCTCTTTTTTCGTATTTGTTTCTTTTTTAACAACAAACAAAAAACGTAATAAAAAGAAACGTCCAAACACCATCATTCAAAGAAAATAAATGCAGACTTATTGTTGTATGCGACATCCTGGATTTAATGACAAACAAAAATTACACAAAAAAGAGTTACGGGTTTTTAGGGCCATTACCAAAAAAACTCCTCATTTTTTTCTGATAATGAAAAAAAAATATTTTTTATTTTTTTTTTATAAAAAAAAATTATGACCAACGCACACATACACAAAACTAGGGACCCTATTTTCTCACCTCTTCTAACACACAAAACCAGCAGCCATGGCACGCGCGTCAAGCAGAGCAGCTTTCAACGAAACAGCAACAAAAACCGAAAATCTCCCAAATAACAGAAATTGAGAACAAAAAAATCTCAGATAAGCCAACAGAGACAGACATCCGACTGTTAAGCAAAGTTAGATTATGACATGTTTTCCCCACACTCTGTAAAAAAACAGGGTGATTTTGAAAACCTCGTTCTCTCTCCCCCACCTTTAAAAAGTTGGGGGGAAAACATAAAGTGGCCCAAAGCTTTTTGTTCCAGAAGGCTTTGGATCAACTTTATGCTTCGTAGACAACAGTGGGAAAATATGGCATAACCTGCAATGATACCCTGATATCATATACGCCCAGCTTCCGCCCGCCTATATATACTCTCAAAGAAAATCAAAATATAGCTAAGCAAACCAACGAAAAAAAGCCATCATCTGGGGTAGTTTTCCAACTACCCGCAAGACAAATAGATCGTTTCTCCTCTACTTCCCCCTGTCTTCCTCCATAACCCCTTTGTACCCCAGGCTCAAACCTACTCCCCCTCCCCCCTTTAAATATTGTCAAAATCTCAGGTATGTATTACAATAAAGCCAAAATCTCAGGCAGAGATCCTTAGAAAAAAACAAAAAGAGATTTCCTCGGGCACTTGCCATACCATCATTCTTCACCCAGAAAAATTTGCTTGCCACGCCCCTCACTTGCGCCCACTTTCAAAATAGCTCGAAAAAAAAGTAAGTACACTTGCCAAAAACAAAACCAAAAACCTTAAACCAGACAACCATGTGATATTTTTGATATCACGTGTCTGCCGCAATTAGTTTTCTTTAACAAAAAAAAAAAAAAAAACACACACCAAATGGTACAGGTATCCTGCTTTCTATAGCTTTTGGCGTCGTTCCAGCGGTTATCACCAGATATTCTACGCACAACGACATAATCATCACCATGCAATCAACGGCAAAAAAATAAATCCCTATTCCTATTCAGAAAAAAAAAAATAATTTATCAAAATTAGCATAACAATCACCTAACGCCATCTATGTTCCAAAATGAAAACAAAATCAAAAAAGGGTAATATAGTCTAAAGAAAAAACAAACTAATACGAGGGTCTCTAAAACAAACTTGGTCTAATTGGTTAAACGGTATGGAAAAAAATCACTTTGAACTTAAAATTTTGCAAACTTAATATATTTATAATACAATAATTTCTAAGATGTATTTGAAATTTTTAACGAAAAAACAAAAGGTTACTAAGTAATCGGTTACCAAGTACCATATTTTTTAACGAAAAAATAAAAGGTTACATAGTAATCGGTTACCAGGTACCATGTTTTTTTTAAATAAGATTCTTTCGAGAAAATTGTAACAAAAAAAATTAAACGGTTACTTAGTAATCGGTAACCAAGTACCTTATTTTTTCAAAAATATTATTTAAGGTGCATTTGAAAAGTTTAACAAAAATGGTTACTTAGTAATCGGTTACCAAGTAATCGGTTACCAATCGTTCGGTTGGTTATCAAGTACTCATTTACCAAGTTTTACCAACGATACAAAACAATGCATTACCAAATATAATCTTGTTATCTGTTTCCGAGTAATGGGGTTTACACCTTACCTAACTACTTGATAACCGATTGTAATAAACGACTACCTATTGTTCGGTAATGCATTATTTTGTAATCGATTACATACTTTTTACATGTTTTTTTAGGATAAAAGAGATTTTTTTAAAGAAATCGACAATTGAAAACTAGACGAATACTCAGTAATCGGTTATCAAGTTGTCAGTTACCAAGTACCACATTTTTTTAAAATAATATTCTTTAAGTTGCATTTGGAAATTGTAATAAAAAATCAAACGGTTACTTAGTAATCGGTTACCAAATAATAATCTACCAAATAATCGGATACAAAATATTGCATTACCAAATACAGTATTGTTATCTCTTTCTGAGTAATGAGGTTTACACCTTACTTAACTACTTGGTAACCGATTGCAATAAACGACTACCGATTATTTAGCAATGCACTATTTTGTAACCCATTACTTACTTATTACTTTTTTAGTTACAATAGAAGCGATTTCTTAAAGAAATCGACAAACGAAAATTATTCGAATACCTAGCAATCGGATACTAAGTTAACAGTTACCAAGTAATCGGATACAAAAAGTAATACATTACCACATATAATAATGTAACCGGTTTCTAAGAACCATATTTTATAAAATAATATTCTTTAAGGCGCATTTGAAAATTGCAACAAAAAATAAAAGGTTACTTAGTAATCGACTAACAAGTAGTCAGTTATGAAGTAATCAGTTACCAAGTAATCGGACATAAAATAATGTATTATCAAATATAATATTTTCATCGGTTTACGATTAATGGGGTTTACACCTTACTTCACTACTTGGTAATCGATTGCAATAAACGACTACTGATTATTTGGTAATGCATTATTTTGTAACCAATTACTTACTTTTTTGGGTACCATAGAAGGGTTTTTTTAGAAATCGACAATCGAAAATTAAACGAATACTTAGTAATTGGTTAACAAGTAATCGGATACAAAATATTGCATTACCAAATAATTCGTTGTCATTTCTTGTAATCGGTTACTAAGAAATCGGGTTACATAACACCTAATTACTTGGTAATATATAGTAATCGAAAAAGTAGAAATTAAGTAATCGTTTACAAAATAATAAGTGGTTATTTCGTACTTCATTATTTTATAACCGATTACTTCCCTTCTCTTTTTAATAACTGTAGTAACGAGTATAATGAAATCGATTTAAAGTAAGTCGTAGCAAAATATCCTGAATGTTCGATTATTCAGTAACCGCTTACCAAGTAATTGGTTAAAAGTTAAAAACAATTTTTAAAAATTCAACGGTTGCTAGTTTACTAAGAAATCCCTTGAGTTGTTAACTATTAACACTTTAAATCAAAAATTACAAAACATTCGGATTCTTAGTAACCGATTACCACACACTCAGTTATTCAGTAATCAGTCACTAAGAAATCGGCAAATTGTTTTGCAAATACGTCACCATTTAGACATAATACTGCGCAACCTCTTTAATTTTAATTTATTTTATAAAAAAAAATAATATTAAACAGCTCCTCAGTAATAGATTACCAAATAGTCGTTTACTAAGTAATCGGTTCCAATTAACCGCACTTGGCTATAAATGTATTACCATTACCAATTAAATATCGACCATAGTAAATCTTAAACACCAATCCATGTTAACAAAGTATTTTGTTGCTAAGCAACCGATTACTAAATACTCAGTCATTTGGTAATCGTTCACTAAGATATGAATACAATATGGTTACTCAACTCGTTTGACCTGAAAATATAATTTCAGACGAAGTTTTAAAATTTTTACCTTTTTTAAACAAACTTCTGAAAACGGTTACAAAGTAATTGGTATCCAAATAGACGAATACCAAGTATTCGGTTACAATTAATCGTCATCGGTTATACTTTTAATTTCTCGCCATGTAACTAATAGATATTAATCAAATTTCATTCAACATTATCAAGTAATTGGTAACCAAGTAATCGGTTACAATTAATCGTAATCGGTTATACATTTTATTGTTCGCCATTTAATGCATATTAATCAAATTTAAGTCAACATTACAAAGACATTCGTGTTCTAGGTATTCGATTACTAAGTTTACAAAGTTTACACATAATTCTTTAACACCTTAAGCTTTTTAACAACTTTAAGCTAAACTTAATTGAATTTCCGCACTTTAACAAAAAAAGTAGTCGTTGAATACGATGTGGTTACTCAACTTTTTTAACGCTATAAAAATCACGCACCGAAAATCATAGTGTAATTAAAAAAACTTTAATTGTAGACGTAATACTGCCTAAGCTTTTCAGCAATATTAACTATTACCTTATCAAATTCTGCACATTTAAATAAGTAGTCGGTTATATAAATAATGGTTACTCAACTCTTATAACGCCAGAAAGGCCACATACTTAAAAAATTTGCTTATTTATGCTGAACAATTTCCCAATAACTAGTAATGTGTTTTCAAAGTGCATCATATCGATTATTCACAAAATAAAGACGGGTAACCGGTTACTCAACTCTTATAATGGCAGAAAAGTCACTTACTTATAATGAAATTTGCTCATTTAAGCTGAACAATTTTCCCAATAACTTTTAATGTGTTTTCGTGTGTGTATCATATCGATTACTCACAAAATAAAGACGGGTAACCGGTACAAAAATGCATTTTAATAGCTGTTAAGTACTATACATATTATTAAAATGGTCGTATGTTACTCATTTTTAAAGAAAAATCTTAAGTTTCCAGAAAAATAACAAATATTTACTTCGAGTAACCGGTACTCACTTAGAAAAAAATCATTCAATTTCACGTCATAAATTTCATAATAATAATAAAAATAATGTACAAGTCACGTCTAAAGATTTTAGACGATAAAGAAGTGATTATTTTTGAGATACATAATAATCGGTTACTCAGTTTCCTGTTGTTTTAAATAGAGATTCTTTCACTAACTACGTAATGCCGAAAAATGGTTAATGTTAACTTTATTAACATTGCAATTGTACACAATATACTAATTTATTACAAAAATATACACAAATTTATTTTGAGTAATCGGTTACTCGTTTCCCAGTTTTGTAAAAAATACAATTTTATGGACAAACTACGAACTGTTCAGACCTGCGTTGAAATTTGTTTCGAATAACTTCTAATCAACGAAATTATTAAAAAAAAAATACTTTTAGTAACCGGTAGTCACATGTCACCAAAGACAGATTACATTTAAACAACTAATCATTAACTTTTTTAAAATGAATGTTTCAATGGCTTAAAATAACAATTAAAACGGGGGATTTTGAAATAACAATAAACTAACATATAAGTACTTTTCTAAATAATTCATTTATTAAAGAAAAGTAACCGGTTATTTTAATTACCCCAACTGGCAATTTTCCATCACAATTGTTCGCAAATTTGAACAGATAAGCGATGGGATAAAGACTGAAAATAAAATGTATATATTTTTACATTTTATGGAAATTTATGGAATTGAGTAACCGGTACTCGGATATAAGTAAACGTTTAGTTTTAGACAAATATTCACATAAATGGCATACAAATAATGGATTATTATCAAATATTGCCATGAGATACACATCTGAAATATTTGCAAACAAAGATAATCGGTTACCAAGTAATCGGTAATCTTTTTTTTTTTTTTTTTTGTTTTTGGCAATCTTGATTATAGTGAAAACGACATATTTATCGACCTTTGTTGACAGTAAATTTATGCTTCAACTTTTCACAACACCTAATTTAAGAGGGAAAAGTAATCGGTTACTCAAAAATGCTTATTTCTATTATTCGATCTCCCTGATGTAATCTCATAGTTATTGTTGTTCAGTCGACACTCTTACTTCCCTAAATGAAACATTTGTTGAATTTTGGCTGTCATTTTAACATTTACCATATGGGTTACTTTAAAAATAAATATGAGTAACCATCCCAATAAATATTTAGAATAATTTTAAAACCTTAAATTTTTAAAAAACAACTAATTTTTTTCTTCGTCTTTTACTTATTTCAAAAATAAAAGCATATTTGACATGCGGGTATTCGGTAATCATATGGAAATAACCGTTTTTATTTAACAATTATTCAATTTTATTTCTCTATTTATTTCTTCTTATGATTATCAGGGTTCTCCCGCGCTCTACAATATTTTTACAACGATTACTCGTAAAATCAAGATAGTTAACCGGTACCCAAAACTTTTAGATCAATAATCGTAATGTAACACTCGATGTATTTTTACATTAATTTTTATTTTATTGGGTGATGAGTAATCGGTATTCAAATACGAATAACCGATAACTTTGTTAAGAATTAGTGATTTATTTCTTAATTTAAAGCATTTTTGATTATAGCTCGACCAACGATTGCTTAACTTTTACTAGAGGCGATGAAATAATGAACTCATTTCTCTCTTTGCAAAAACAACTTAAAGTACTCTCTTAATAAATTATATCTCAATTAAATACTAATGATAATGGTTATTCACAGTGACCATTTTAAACCAAGAGAATCCAAAAACTCAAAAGAAGTTTTCGAAAACTCCATGAAATAATAACTTTCTTAAAGATATCGAAATGCTTTTGAACTGACAACGATATTTTCAATACCCCTTAACAATTAGACCATGAGTTACAATATTTTTTCAAAATAAAAAAGAAAAGACTATTCACCAACAGAAACACTTTGCATATCACAAAAAAAAACGATTTTTAATATTTTCATCTAAATTTTCTAAATTCTAGGTTCATTCTGTCATTCTGAGATTTCCAAAACAAATTAAAAAAATATAAGAATTAGAAAAAATTGGTTCACGGGGGTGATATAACAAAATTCAAAATTTTCACATTTGGACAACTCATTTTTGGAGGTATGTATGTACATGTGTTCATCTTTTAAAAAATAATAATAGTAAAAATAATGTGAACAGAAAACATGACTTTTTGTTCAATACAATATTTCGGTTCTTAAACATTATTATCATCGACAATAGGGCTTCATTCAATTCATGTTATACAGTATTTATATATACCTTTTATACAAGCTATATACATATTGTGTTTGAAAACAGTGTAGCCTATTTGAGATTAGGTATTGAAATTGTACTTTCTTGAAAAATGTTTTTTTTCTGGAAATCAATATCTAACCTCAAATTAAATAAACCATTTTTAACACAATATAATGTAGTTATAATAATAATAACAAACAATTTTCAGTTTTCATATAAATATTTATATATTAATGTGATATTATATTTAAAGAGTTTTTTTTTTTTTTTTGAGTTAAGGCTTTCTTATTATAATTTTATTAAAAAAAGAACAAATCTTAGAAATAACAACTTTTAACATTCACTTTTGAAGTTCCCAATAAAATTATCATAAAAACTAACACAAATATTATATTTAACAAAATTATATAAATATGTATAATTATTAATATTGTTATTGTATTCTAAAGATCCCGATACATAAATAACACACCATATTTAAATACAAAGTCAATTTGAAACATAATTAATTTAAATTTATTAGAGATTTAAGATAGATATAAGTTAAAAATGTTCCCGAAAACAGGTAAGTTTCAACATTTTAAAAATATAATAGGGTTCAGTGTGACAGCCTACAGGTAGCATAAATACCAGACATTAAAAAAATAAATCTGTCTATTGTAAATTGATACCATTATTTTTTTAATTATTTTTACCACGATTATTGGTTAAAATATATTTAACAATTTATTAATCACATTTTAAAGATGTATATATGGAAAAAATATGTAAAATCGGATAATAACAATGTACAAGTTTCCCAATGATTACAGGAAAAATTTAGTAGATTATAACAGGTGGCGCAAAAGTAATCCCCCTATCAGAAAATGCTATAAACTTTGGGCTGGCCCCGATATTTTTTGGCTATAATTAAGACAATAGGGGCCAATCGTAAAATTTATAACATTTTCTGATGGGAGGATAACTTTTGAGCCACCTTGTAAAAGTGGAGATAAATATAGAAAGGAGAAGGCAAATTCCCCCTCTACCTACACCACACTGTGGTCAGGGTACTATGTCTTTGTGCATTTGTTTGTAACATGAGAAGGAAGTGAGATAGACTCATAGTTACTTTTGAGGATCTTCATAGAATTACTTTCTGAATTGATTTATGCATGTCAGGGCAAGTAAGGGATAACAAAAGCGAACTATAAAGGAATGATATAAGATCGGACCTACGTTACATTTTGTGAAATATATCTCAAAAATTTGGTTCCCCTTTATATACATATTGTCAAGGCTATATAAAGACCATAAGACAGTTTTATCTAAGAACCCGAAACTCTTTTGGGATTTCATCTACAAGACTCAGTCCTATCAAATTCATTTTCCAAAAATTTTTTCTAAAATCCAGACTGGTTATTGGACAGTAAAATAATAAGAAAACTTGTGGCCAAATCGAAAAAAGTGGTAAACATGTCGAAATTAAAAAAAAAATTAAACAAAATCTGATGATATTTATGTATGTCAAAAGAAAGTGAATGCGAAAAAAAAATTCTATGCGTATTTTTCAAAAATTTGATTTTTCATAAAATTTTGAAAAAAACATACCTAGAATTCATTTTACTTCGACATACACAAATAGGTTCTTGATCAGCAAATTAAAAAAATCAAAATTTTGAAATTTTTAAAATGAATAAAATTTTTAAAATAAAATATATATAATTGATGTTGTTGTATTTTCTATTAATATACACCAACAGTACCTTAATCTGAAAATTTTAAAAAATTTGGAAGAAGAGGTAACGTTACACCACTTGTTAGTTTATTTTAGGTTGTAATCTATCAAAATGCTAATTTTTGCGTTGCACAGTGTAATATTTGACTTACAAAAATTACACACAGTGATGCATAGATTTGGAAACTTGTTACATATAATTTGTCTATTTAACATTTTCCCATATATATAGAAATTAAATATATACATTTGTTGTTATTCTTAAAAAAATAAAATTTTTATTATCTTTCTAATTTATGTCATCGAACAAAAAGTCATGTTTATTAATTCCATTTCATTTGAAAATAATTCGTATTTACCTCCTAAGATATGTTCAATATTTTCAAAACAAAAAAGGGGTTTTTAGTGATTTTTTGAAAGCAGTGGTTATAAATTAATTATTTTTTATTATTTGTTTAAATGTAATAAAAATGGGATTTTAGGAGATTACAAAAAGAAGTTTAAATTTAAAGTTTTCAATTAATTTAAATTAATATGTTTTTTTCCAAATAGTCTATGTTTCCACTCCAATTTCAATTTCTTTGTAATAGAGCAAAAGAGGTTTCAGGTTGACTTAGGTTAATTTCGGCCCAAATTGTATACTTGTTCACCCTACGCTCCTTTGTTATTTTAAAAAGAAGCCAATCTAAGACTAAAACCAGTAAAAATTCCTTTTATTTACCTTCCACTTAGATTCAACAATTAATAATATTTATAGTGGAGAAAAAAATTCAAATGAATTAAAAAATGATAAGAATATTTTGAAAATTGGCATACAAATGTCATAAATTTTTTTATTGAAAAACCTATTATTTGCCAAATGATTATTTATTTATCAAATTATTGAGAATATAAATGTAACTATTTACAGGTGGTTAAATCCAGACATACATATATTTTATAGAAAATATATACCTTTAATGAATCAAGAAGAAAAAGAATTAGATATCCTTGTGTGAAGTTTGGGATTTAATTAAATATTAGATTTATATCCTTATCTTGAGAATTTTTTTTTAAATAATCATCGCTTTACTCTCTTTATACAAAATATTTAATTATTTGTTGGTCACGACTGTGTCTATCTAAGAGTATAATAATGGAAATGACGAATATATAGTTCCTCATATATATAAAGTAGTTCTTCAACACAGACTCGTGCATCATTACAATATTAATTATGCTGTAGTTTTTCGATATAATGTCCTGCGGAAAATGTAAACAAATTTGTAAGTTTTGGTTTTTTAAAGGGAAAATTATTTTTTTTTTTTTTTTTATTAAAAAATGAATCAAGAAGACTCTTATGATATGATATAGCTTTTATCGAAAGAATAACCTACTGTGATTGCTATTTAAATTTCGAGTGCAAAATAAAATAATAATAAATTTAGTAAAAATTCACATTAAGATGATATATCTGAGATTAGTGTGGATGAAGGTCCATCTTCTGCCTGGAGAATATCTGTGAAGGGTCTGTTATCTACGGATAGCCGTCAAAAGTGATTTTCGCAAACGTGACCGTTAAAAATCTTTAAAATCTCTGCGAAATTACATATTTCTAGGTCTCCAAAAGTTATTATTTCAATTTTAAACTTATGAAAGTTTTTCCATATTTACAAAAACAGTGATGAAAGATCTCTAACATCGAAATAACATCGAAAAAGAGTCTAAAAAGGGTCTTTTAACTGGAGAAATATTCGAAAACGGAAGAAATCTGTGGAAAGTATTCTGTCATCAAAAGAATTTGAAAGAGTTAAGATAGTGAGAAATTCCATAAAATATCCAATGGAATGATTTCAAGAGACTTTTTCGCAATCGACCACTTTTTGCTATAGATCTATAAAAGGTCTTCTCTATTTAATGTTTTCAACAAATTTCTTTTTCTAAAAATGGTTGTTCTGAGAATAGCAACCATTTTTAGAAAAAAAAAAATATAAAAAATCTTTAAAAGAAAAAAATATTCCACAAATTTAACGATTGCACATCTAATTTTTCAGTAAAAAATTTAATTAAAAATCACTTTTAAAGGTTTTTGGGTCTCCCGTATAGAATTCTTTAAATATAGATGTTAAAGGCTGTGAACGTGATTACTAAAATATCCATGGTAGAGGCTCGGACTGGAAAAAGCCGCTAGATGGCTTAAATATTTTCTGAAAAAAGTACATGTTTGTCTCGTGGGAATACAAGTTTGCTACTTTATTATATATCAAATAATATCCTAAAATCCAGGTTTGGGACTCTTTCAGCACCTCAAAAAATGTAACCAAGCAATTGTGGCTATAAAAATCCATGCTAAATATTCTCAAAAACTTTATTTTTGAGCCTTGAAATTCCCTTTTCTTCTTAAAAATCCATGTTAGTGACCCTAATAGTCTTAAAAAAAATAAAAAAAATGACTTTGAATGTATTTTAAAAATTTTCTTTAAACTTTTGATGCTTTAATATCCCTAAAAAGTATATCTTTATAGCTCTATAGGTTAATCTTATGACCTATGATAGTCTGCAAATATATTTGTCTTCAAAAGTTATTAAAAAAAATCCAGGTCTGTTACTCTGTTAATCCCTCTATAAAATCTTAAAAAATAATTTATGCAGCTCTAAATGTCCTTCAAAAAATGAAGTGAAGTTTTCACTTTTGAAGTTTTTAAAGGCCCCCAAAAATTTTTCAAAATTAATATTTGTGTCTTCACAGGTTCACCTTAAAACCCAAGATAGTCCATTTAAAACTCTTAAAAAAAGACAAATAGGGCTCTGGTGATTCCTTAAGTCTAACAGTTCCTCCTCAAAAAAAAAAATAAATAAATAGAAAATAAATAATTTTTAAATACCAAATGTTTAGTCTCTGATAGCCTCAAAAAATATTTTTAAAAATCCTCAAACACAATTTACAATTCCCATTTTGTTGGACAGCTAAAAATGTTGATATTCACATTTTCAACTATCCTTTAATAGTTTTTGGAAAAATAATTTCAAAACCTCCAATTAGAGCCACTAATGGGACGTTTTAAAATCAGAGTCACAATATTGTTTGTTATGGGACGAAACTTTAACAGAGATAAAAAAAATTAAAATTGTCATGAAATTTTTTTGAGCAATTTTGTCACTTACAGTATTGGGAATATTTTAAGGATAATATTAACATTATTCTTGAAATATTCTTAAAAATTTTCTAGTGTCAAGTTGCTCAAAAAAAAAAGTTCTTGAAATTTTCACATTTTTTATCTCCGATAACCCATCGAATTTTCTTCCCAAAAACAAAAAGTAAATATTCTGATTCTGATGGTAGCCTTTCGCCAACATTTTAAGCTTCCTATAGAATAATTCCTCAGAAGATATCCCCAAAAAATCTGCCAATGAGTATGTGGAGATCCTTTGAAATAATATTTTAAAAATAGAGTATTATAATCCAGATTTTGTTGAATAATTCCTCAAAAGGTATTGCCATAATAAAAGCATAATGGTCCAGATGTTATATCAATATTGTCAGAGTCACAATGTATGTACCCTAAAATTTTAGGTTATATTCTATACTTTTTGTACAATAACACCTCAAAAGATATTCCCAAAATATCTGCCAATCTTTAAAAAAATGTATTTTAAAAATTGATGATTATGGCCCAGATTTTGTTGAAAATTTTCTCAAAAGGTATTGCGATAAAATCTGCCAATAAGTCTTTGTCATATCGAGGAGTATTGAAAACTGAGGATTATGGTCCAATTATGCCTTAAAAATAATATTTAAAAAAATATAAAAAAAATTGAAAGTTGTTGGATTGGCCTCCGATTTCATATCAAAAATATTTTTTGACTAGAAAAGTTCAATTTTCCCAATAAAAATAGCTTCAAACAATACACTATTTTGACTCAAGTAGCTCTAAGAATCCAAAAATCGTGGATATTTTAAGTCTTTTTTATGGGAAAAATTTAACCTTTTCTGGTTTAGAAAATATTTTTTGATGTGAAATTAGAGCCATAAGGTAACTTAATAATAATTTTTTGAGAAGGTTGAATATTATTTTTATGGCATGATTGCAAAAAAAACACTTATGGACCCTCTCTTATGGCCCCTAAACAAACCTAAAAAAATCCACGATTTCGACTCAAATTGTTTTAAAGAATCCAAAGGCATGACTTTGTCAAACGCTATTTTTAAAATTCAGATCAAAATAATCAAAAAAAATACTTCGATAGTCTTTTTTAAAAGATTAAAAATATTTACAGTTATGAGGATATTAAGCCCTTAAAAATATTTTTTAGGGTCACAACGAAATGTAAATAGCAACCCCAGTAGGTTATCTATGAAGAATCCCAAATATATATTGAATAATTATATATGCGGGGTATATATTCTCTTATGTAATATATACCTCCACACAATTGTGGACAAAATTATGAAACATGTAAATGTTGGTATCAAAGGACAGATGGTATAAAATATTCTGTTAATTTTTTTTTTTTTTTTTTTTTTTTTTTTTTGAAATCCACAAGTGCCAAGTCCAAAAACCTAAAACTTACAAAGAATTTGTTTACATTTAAATCTGGTTCATTTACAAATTATTTTCAAAAAATACATTACAAGACTTTTTTAAAATAAATGTGTGTGTGCGTTTGTCATAATTAAAAACCGTTTCATAAGAAAAACTCTACAAAACATTTATTTAAAAAATACTACTTGTGTAAAACATTAAATCGAAAAACTACTGTATAACCACGATATTTGAGTTCACTCCAACGCTATTCCAGGTAAATCGACATTTGAAGTTGATACACAATGACGTATCAAAAAATCCATCACTCTTTAAAAAAAAAGAACCCCAAAAATCAAAACAAACAAAAAAATGTGGGATCTAGCGCCCATACAATGAGTTTGTATCTGTACAACAACGACAATAATTTTCTTTAAGTGATGGTTGACAGAAAAAAAAACAGAACCAAAATAAAAACAAAATTTGCAATGCATACCAAAAAAACAGTATTTGCTTAAAAAACGAAAAAAAACATACTCCTCCTGCCTAACAATTGGCTTATCACAACAACAACAAAAACTGCTTAAACTTACAAATTTCAAACAAAAAACAATTTCCACTCTCTCTCTCTCTGCAATCTTTTCCAAACTATCATCACCAAAACATCAATTCTATTGAGCGACCAAAAACAAAGAAACAAAAACACATCTTTCTCTCACTTTTCCACTCTCTCTCTATCTAAAAAGTCTTAATTTTTTCTGTAGAAAAGTTTTTTTTCTAAGTAGATTTTTTGTTAAAACTCCTCTTCATTAGTAAATCTGTACTAATTTTTCATGTGAATATTTATATTTTTACATTTAATCACATCTAGTCGCATTCATACATATCTATTAGTTTGATCACCATTTTTCTCTGCATCACTTCATTCATAATTTTCTGTTTTTGCATTTTAGGCTTTGTTGTATTATTTTCAGTTTGCTTTTTCTATATTCTTCTACTTCTTCTTCGTCTATCACATTTTTCTGTCACTGCATCACACTCTTGTCTTGCGTTTGCATACAACTTCATACATACCCATACATACATGTCATGCTTACTTATACATTTTTTTTCTACATTAAATTAGGCGAATGTCAAAATAATTATTTTTTTTTCTTCGATTTGTTTTATTGGTATTTGTATTGTAATGTCATAGTTTTTTAAATGGATTTTTATTTTATTTAAATAATTTTTTTAGTTTTAAAAAATTTATTTATTGTTTTGTGCTGTAACAAAATGGGAACATAATGGAAATTTAAAAAAGAATTAATTGATTAGCTGCCATACAATGTGGAATAACGACACTACGTTACATACTGTGTGGGGACGCCTATGCGTATACGTAACGCCTGTTGAAGTAGAAATAAATCATACGCACTGAAGTCTCTCTATATAAACCATGAGGGCTTGCCTTTACGAGAGTAAATGCAAAATACCAACACCATTTTAAATGAGTTTTTCTTAGTTTTAATATTCCTTATTACAATAATAAATATAAAAATTTTAAAATTAAATTTGGAGAGGCGTTTTTATTTCCCATTCACTTCAGTATCGTCAACCTCAGAAGGATTATTAAAAAAAGGAAATAACTTTCATAATATAAAAACGTTCCTCTCTTAGAATTAAAACCATTTTACAAAAAAAATTAAATTTAACTGCCAACGCCTTTAGGTATGAACAAAGGGTGCTAAGAATGTACAAAATATTTTTATTTATTTATTTAGTTACTTATTATTATTATTATTTTTTTTTTTTTTTGTGTCCTTAAAGGAATCTTAGTTCGTCCAAATCGAGAATATAACCCTAAGAATTTTTTAAGGATTGTTCCAAGATGTACCGTAAATACCATAACACACTAAGCTGCTAAAATTATATTAAACATTTGCTGGGCAAAAATTCGACTTAAAAAAACCAATGCAAAAATCGAATGACATAGGTCAAAAAGCACGGGACGATCAAAATAAATAGATTTTGATGACATTTCAAAAAAGTACATATCCTTATCCAATGTCGTATTATGAAAATATATTCGGATTCGCGTTGTGATTAATCAAAATGTGGACCCTCTATGGTCGAGAATCCGTATTATTGTCAATTTTCTCAAATATTACGTCTCGTCAGGCTTGGACTATATTAAAATTTTCAAATTTTGCGGAAAATAATTGCAAAATTTAAAAATCGGAAACTCTATCTTAGAAATGATAGGACCAAAAAACCGTCTATTTTGATCTTGGCCATATCAAATGATTTAGCCATATGGCTGAGGGTATAAAAAAAGACCATAAAAATAATTTAAAATGATCCAAATATTCCGACATAGTAAAGGTAGCAAAGTATTCAGGCAATGCGTATAGTAGATTTTCGTAACTGCTATGTCTGTACTAAGTCGTGTCAAGTTTGGCCTATATCGACTACGTCCCCCATTATATATTCAGGATGAGATAAAAAAAAAACTGCAACAAAGCCATAATTTTGCATTTTTTTTTTTTTTAATTTTATTGATTGGAAGTAAAAAATGTCGGAAATAGCATCAAATTTTAGAATATGTTTAGATTTGTTCGAATTGGTCACCGATGTAAGTTCTTGCACTTTTTGGAATTTCAATGGCTTTACCCCGAACTCATTTTTAAATATTTGTCGAATGAAATATTGCGATATTTTCAACTCACGAGTAATTTTTCGGCCACTGCGACACGGTTTTCGATCAAGTCGCTTCTTTATTTTTCGAACTATTTCCGCTGATGTTGCTGTTTTCTTACGTCCACTTCCTTGGTGGAAATTTCATCAACATTTTGTGGCAGAAGAAGATTCCATATACTTTGAACTGCTTGGTAACTGTAGCTGAAACATACAAAATCTCGAACATTTTTAGCTGCAGAGGGCAATATATCCCCACTTCCAAAACCAACCATCTTACTTTTTTCAGAAATCGAAGCTACATATGAAATTTAAAGGCATATATGTCAACTTTAATAGGAATATAAAATCTATAACATTTTTTCGATTTAAGTCCTTGAAAAATACTTTAAGTCCTTGAAATATTCTTTAAAAAATTGCGTTTAAGTCATTGAAATATCCTTAAAAAAGCCGGATCAAATCCTTGAAATATCCACGTTTAAGTCCTTGAAATATTCTTTAAAAAATAGCATTTAAGTCCTTGAAAAATTCACGTTTAAGTCCTTAAAATATCCTTTAAAAAATCCACGTTTAAGTCCTTGAAATATTCTTTAAAAAATTGGCGCTTAAATCCTTGAAATATAAGTCCTTGAAAAAATCCAAGTTTAAGTCCTTGAAATATGTTTAAAAAAATGGCGTTTAAATCCTTGAAATAAATTCCTTGAAAGAATCCAAGTTTAAGTCCTTGAAATATCCTTTGAAAATCCTTAAAATATCATTGAGAAAATGCACGTTTAAGTCCTTGAAATATCCTTGCAAAAATTCGGCTTTAGGTCCTCGAAATATTCTTTAAAAAATTACGTTGAAGTTCTTGAAAAAATCAACGTTTAAGTCCTTAAAACATCCTTAAAAAATCCACGTTTAAGTCTTTGAAATATCCTTGAAAAAATCCACGCTTAAGTCCTTAAAATATCCTTGAAAAAAAAACAAATTTTAAGCCCTTCTATGGAAAATCCACCCATCAAGTCCTTAGATGGCCTTTGATAAATAGTTTTAAACATCCACCATTGTGTTATAAATTTTTTTTGGAAATGTCTGAAAAAATTTTCCTTTGGTGGACCCTTACATAATTTGTTTCAAACAAACGTGGATTTTTTTAAAACAAATTTTTTTTCCGAATTTACAACATTTGTGTTTAAAATAACTCTCCAAATGCAGTTTGGAGTTTGTCCGACGGGCTTAACCAACAGCGAAACACGTCGCAAAGTGGTTGAATAAATAGGACTACCCTAGATTTCAATATAGAATACCATCTCCTTAGGTCTTTAACAGTTCAACTCAAAAGAGAAATTATATTTCTCCAAAGAAATATTAGCTATTAAAATTTTAGCCACCTTTAAGAGGTTATATTTTTACAATTTAAGTTTAAGATACCAAATAATTCGTTCTTCCACATCTGAATGCGATAAAAATATTTTTTTTATTATTTAAAAAAAATTATAATAATAAATAGAAACGTATTTCCGTTATGTTCCCAATCTCTCATTGAATGTTCAATGTCTACGTTTTTGTTTCCGTTTCCTTTTCCGTTTCAATGCTGTAACTTCTTTGATTTGCTCTCTGTTTAGTTGTTACTCTTTCTTTCTCTATTTTTTTTTTTTTAAACTGTGTTACTGAATCTTAACCCTCGAAATTCGAAGATCATTGTTATTATCTGATACATTTGTCTTTTTCTTTTCACATTGTTTGATAAAACGAAACAAAACCCAAAAAAAAAAAAAAAAACAAAAAATGTTGAACATTTAACGAAACAATCAACGGCTTTTCCCGCAACTCCAAAACCAAACCAAACAAAAAAAAATCATAACAAAAAATCTAAAAACACAAACAATATGGCCAACAATTTTTTTTGGAACTCAAAATTTTGATACGTTGCTCTCCCCCGAACATTTCCCCCACCCCCACCCAAACCACAAACCAAACATCCAACAAATTGTTTCGATTGGTTGACATCATTAAATGCTGCCTTTAACGATTGTGATTTTCCCTCTCAAAAAAACAACAAAATCGGAACAAAAAATACGAAAAATATTTTTTTCTTGAAACTCTCAATAAAAAATATTTCAAAAATTGCATCCAAATCACAAAAATTCAATTCAAAATAATAATAAAATAATAGAATACGCCACTGTGGGCTATATGGCAAAACGAATTCAAATGCGAAAACAAAGATTTATGACGATCCAAAAGATGGCTGAGCAAAAAAAGCAGCAACAACTTGATGGGGTGCAACCGCCACCCAATCCAAATCCGAATACGGTGGTGGATCATGGCGGACATGGGCATGGTCATGGCCATCACAGCCATGGTCATCCTCATGTACCCAAACAAACAGTGAGTAACCGCCCAATTGGCTTTCAAACTATGCAACAACAAAATATTGGTGGTCGCGGTTGCTCGATAGTGGGACCCTTGTTCCAGGAGGTGAGATTCAAAGTGCACGATCCCAAGGCTCACTCGAAGGGTGGCACCCTCGAGAACACGGTCAACGGTGGACGTGGTGGCCCGCCCGTTGGCCCGCATGGCCCCGGACCCCAGGGACCGCCCGGTGGACCGCCAGCCGGCGGTGGCGGAGGTGGAGGTGGAGCACCGCCCGAAGGTGGTGATGCTGAGGCCGCGGTACCAGCTCACTTGCTACACCCGGGCAAGGTAAAAAAAGTAATTTTATGTCTACACTGTGTTAGCCCTCGGGCCATGAACAGTTGATCTGACTAATCGATTTTTTTTCTCTCTCTCTCTTTTTTTCATTCTCTCTTTGATATTGAATTTTTGTTATTTTTATTTGGTATTTATTTGTAATATTTTTGGATACTAATTTATTTTTTGGAATGAAAAAAAATAACTCTAGGATATTAACAAGCTCTTGGGCATAACACCATCGGACATTGACAAATACTCCCGTATTGTGTTTCCGGTGTGTTTCGTGTGCTTTAATCTCATGTACTGGATTATCTATCTGCATGTCAGCGATGTGGTGGCCGATGATTTGGTCTTGCTGGGTGAGGAAAAGTAAATGGCAGCAGGAAAAGGCAAAAGAAGAAGAAGAGGAAGAAAACACGAAAACAGCAACAACAACAACAGGTGTTTACAGCGACAACACTGCAATCCAGCACATGTCTCTGGCTGGCATCATCGTAGCAACCTCCAACCGGATCAATGGCAAACCAATTACCCCAAAACTTCAAGGCAGTGGAAAATTGTTCTTTAAGAATAATTCTTACACCCGAAAAGGCTCATTACCAACAACAACAACATTACAAGAACACATGAACAGCAACAACAACAACCACAAAAAAACTATACCGAAGAGATACACGCATTAGTTGTAGTTAAATGAAATTTAATACATATTAAATATAATTTTAGTAAGCAAAAGAAAAAAAAAACCGAAAAAGGAAGAAAAAACCAAGAAAAATATATAGTTATAATTTATTGTTAATGTAAAAAACCGAAAAAACACAACAACAAACCCAAAGTCCCGATGAAAAAGGAGGAAAAGAAAAATTATACTATAACTACAGTTATATACATATATATATGAAATATATATATATTTAAAACCCAGCAAAACAAAAAAAAACAAATGTTAATTACCATTGAAATAACTGAGCAGATAAGAGAACACAACACTAACGGCCGGATAAAATAGGCGGATATTCCTCACAGTTACCAAAAATACACAAAAACAACAACAACACAAATCAAAAACCCAAAATTATATACTGAGATCAAGTAGAATTGTTTATGAAAGTATTCCCCCCTTTTCCCCCAAAACATAACCCTGTTAGAAATAAGTAAAACCCCCTCTCCCCAAGAAAAAAAATGAAAACAAAAACAAACAAATTAAGACTTAAAAATCCAAAAAACAAAACACAACTCTTGCAATAAATAAAAAGAGAAAAGTAAAATCAACAAAACAAACTGAGATTTAAAAAAAGAGATACACTCTCTCTCTCTCACACACACTCTCAGATATTTATAGGAGAACTATAAAATTAAAAAAAATTATATATAAAACAACAACCCAATTAACGATGCCCCAAAAAACACAAAACAAAACATGATTTTTATTCTGATGTCACTTAGTTAATTTTTAACGAGATTTCTGTTACATCACATCTCTCCTTTTCTCAAATTATTTTTGCTCTCTCTTTCCACACACTCTTGTTACTTCTCATGTTATATCAGGCTTCCTATATTTAGATATAAATAAACATATAACATCTTTTTAAACAATTAAATAATTCCTTAACTCTTTCACTGAGCAAACGTTTAAGTTTTGTTCTCTTTGGCACAGAAACATGCACTCCCAGGTTCTCTTTGTTTTTTTTTTTTTCTCTACAAAAGAAACTCATCATTGTCTTCCTTAAGATACACCTAAGTATGCACTCTTTGTCTTTGTTTTTACCGTAAACTTCAATGCCAGAGTCCAGGATTATTGGGTTTTAAAGATGCTCTCTCGCTCTCTCTCCGCCACTCTCTGTTTTTTCTCTTTACGAATGCATCATAACCCAACAATGTCAATTAATTAAATGAAATGCCAACTCGAAATAATAATAAAATCACAAGGAAATATTGGAAGAGGACTTTTTTAAATTACAAAAAAAAAATATATAAAAATATTTTAATAATGAAACGTTTTAGGGTCAAGAGAGGATTCAAGAAGTCAAATTAAAACTTCAAAAATTAAAGAAATCTATTTTTGTAAAAAAAGTGAAAGCCAGGCAAGATTCCAAGACCACACATTATCTTTAAGCAATCAAACATAGCGCAAAAACATGGTATTCAAACTAGTTTTGAAAATCACATAAAATTTCAAAATTTATTTACATTTCGTTGAAAATATGAACCAATATTTTGTATTGGGAGTTCATTAACTTCATTAAATTTTTTGCCTTTAATTGATCACAAGCAGGCCTTAATGAGGGCTCTATAATTGACCCATTGAACAAAACATAGAAAGATTCGAAAAAGAAGATCTTGACATATTTTGAAGCGTAAAAAATCGAATGGGAGCATAAACAGATTAATGAGACAAAATTCTCTCTCTCTCTCAGCATCAGCCAGTTCCATTTAGACATTTAGAAGTTAAGCCACATTTTTTAAATTTGGTTTAAGGATCATATCTGTGTTAGGATAGGTTGAATGAGACTTTGCACTGAAAGGGTTCTGAAAAGTACTAACAACTGTGTTTTTCAATCAATAATTTTGTAGTTTTTGCTGCCAACCTAATATTTTGCAAGACGGTTACTTACTGAGAAAGTATGGGGCATTTTGATAATTTTTACAAAAAAAAAATGCTTAATACTGTACTTTCAATACTAGAGTGTGAAAATTTGAATTGTAGGGTTTTTTTTTTTTTTTTTTTGAAAAAGTTGATATATTCTGACTAACTTAATTTGTAAAATTTTACTTTTTTGGTACCAAGTAACATATGCAGATGTCTAGAGCTAGAAAATAAATTTGAAGGTAGCCGAAAAGGTTAAAAAATATGGCTCGTCCATCTTCAAAGCGAAAAAAACAAACCGCTTCCACAGAACCACTGTCCTCCTTCTCGCCCACTTACTTCAAGAAGAAACTTGCCGACTTCGAATTTCAAGTTGCCCCCCATCTGCTTTGGAAATATTTGTTTCTTAGCCCTGATTTCTGATATGTTCCTGCCTTCAGTATCAATGGACTATGACATTCGTAGCTGCGACGGACTTACCCACATTTGCCAAAAAATTGTGTAGCAGTAAGTAACTTTTCTCTCTCGGGAGAGAGTTTTTTTCTCCCTCTCTTTGCCTCAGTCTAACTTTCTTCCTCGAGAAAATTGGCTATTGGCCCTCGGTAGTGGTTCTCAAATTAAATTAAATTAAAAATTAAATTATTTTAAAATAAAAAATATTATTGAACAGATGTTTCTCTCCTCTGAGAGTTTTATTCCAGGTGTCCTTTTTGAAATCTAAGGTAAAAAAAATTAATTTGGATGAAAAACACCAATTCTACGTGCTTTTTTCAAATTTGAATTGAAAAATCACATAAATTGGCCATTTTTCTTTCCATTTTTTAAAACAGGCATTATTTCTTACGGGGTTTAAATGAAATATTGAATATCCAGTTGGCCAATATACAGTTTTAGGGTCCATATTAGAGAGGAAACCTGCCAACTTTTAACATTTTCTAGGAGTTTTTGTATCCTGCAGGATAAAAAGACAAATTTATATTTTTCAAACACTTCAAAAAAGAGTCAGATTTTAATTTTAAATTAAAAAATTCAGGTCAAAATAGGTCGTATACATTATGATATCACTTATACGCCCCAACGCCAAATATTTAGTATCCAGTTGGCCTATACAGTTATAGGGTCCATATTAGAGAGAAAATCTGCCAACTTTTAAAGTTTTCTAGGAGTTATTGTATCTTTGCGGGATAAAAAGACAAATTTATATTTTTCAAACACCTCAAAAACATAGTCAGATTCTAATTTTAAATTAAAAAACAAGTAAGCAAAGGCTACAGTCGAGCGGGGCCGACCGTTGAATACCCTACAACACTATAATAAACCATACAGTTTATATAGGCGAAATACTCGACAGAATTCCACAAGATATTGTCACAAATAATAAAAGAAACCCATCAGGTTTCGTTTTCTAATTTTCGAATCCAATTTATTGGTAGATGTTGCACGTAAATGGTCTTCCTAGATCTGGAACCAATATTTCCCAAAGACCTATAATCTCTCAGAAGTGGCAAAAGATTAACATTTAACATAAAACACAGTCAGATTTTAATTTTAAATTAAAAAATTCTGGTCAAAATAGGTCGTACACATTATGACATCACCCCCGCCCCAACGCCAAATATTTAATATCCATTTGGCCCATACAGTTATAGGGTCTATATTAGAGAGGAAACCTGCCAAAAAAAACATAGTCAGATTTTGAATTTCAAATCAAAAAATTCTACTCAAAGGGAGTCGTATACATTATGACATCACTTATACGCCCCAAAGCCAAAACTATTCCACAAATCCCAGTTTTTTTTTCTAAATTTCGATAACCAAATTTCTTTGTGATTTTATTGTTATTTCATGGTCCATGGATTTTGGTACGAGTTCTTTCCTTAAAATACACCTCAGCCAATTGTTTTCTTCTACAAAAAAAATCAAAAATCAGCACCATATCTTCAAAAATTTATGATTTTTTTTTTTAAATTATAAAAAAATGGAATAGCGCAAATAGTATAATTAAACAATTAATAACTAAATATTATTTAGAAACAAAAATGTTATTACAAAAAAAATTGTTTTGTTTTTCTTTTAAATTAAGCGCTTCCAAAATGAATTGCCAAATTTATATTTTAGGCATTTGAATGAGATTAACAAAGAAAAAAAACAAAATAAAATAAAACAAAAATCATAATTGTATTTTTATACTACAATCAATAAGCAAAACCCAAATAAAAAAAATCGAACAAATTGTTGAAAGACATCATAATGGACTAAGGACTCAATGGGGCATCGTGTTACGGGGCTTACTTTATTATCCATTTATTTTTGCACTCAAAATAATGAAAGAAAAACGAAAAATCAACAAATAAAAGTTAAATAAAATAAAAATAAATTAACATAATTTTTTGCACCAGATTGATGAATTGTTGTATTATTTGAAAAAATAAAAATCCCATAAATAATATAACAAAGAAAAGGAAATTTAAAATGAAAATAAACACAAAAAACTACACTGAGAGAAAAAAACCAAGAAAAAAACTATTATTAAAAACCTATATATGGCAAACAATTTTAAGCACTTATAAGTTATAATTTTTTATGAATGAGCAACCAGAAAAAAATATATAATATTACAATAAATGAAGAAAAAACGAAATTTAGGTTATAATTTAAAAAAATGAAGAAAAAAACACTATTGAAAAAATACAAAAAAAAATACAACCAACCAAATATTAAATTAAGAGAAAGAAAGAATACTGCCTAAACTAAAAACCAAAAAAAAATTAAGAAAAACATGACCTATTACAACAACAAAACAAAAAACAAAACCGTACTCAAAACCACAACTTAATAAAAATCGGGAAACTTTTTTAATGTATATATTCAAAAAAATGAAACACAACTATAAAATGTACAGAAATTAAATTAAAAATAAATATATATAAATAGGAAGCAACGTTTAGGTTTTTAAGAGAAAATTTAAAAATAAAATACGAAAAACAAGTGTAAATATTATATAGGAAAAAAATCAAAACCGAAAAAATAGTTACAACAAAAAATACATGAAGAGGAACATTAACACATGGGCTTGAGAGTCATGGGTGTTCTTAGCAATAAATTCCAGAATTACTTTAATTTATTTTTTTTTCTGAGAGTATAGCCTTTTCTGTTATCTCTAAATTTTTTGCAGTTTAAATATTTTTTTTTTTTTCATAATTTATGGACTTAATAGAAATATTACTATAATTACTTAAGATTACTTAGGAATTAAATAATTGTCAGAGAAGTCTAGTTTTTAGTCTAGAACATCAGTTTTCAATTGTTCTCCCATTGAACATCAGTCATTGTTTCAAAAAAATCCTAGAATCTTATAAATTGCATGGAAAATCAGCTGTTTTTCGTTGGGCGCCATCTATTACAGAAGTTCCGTTTTTTGCAAATAAACTAAAGATAAAGTCTAAAGCACAAGTTTTCAATTATTTCCCTATTAAACATAAGTCATAAGTTCAAGAAGTTTCTCGCATCTCAATAATAAACTTCCAATTTAAATAAATTCCAAAGATAACTAGTTGCTCTTCGTTGGGCGCCATCTATCACAGAAGAACGATTTTTGGAAATAAACCGAAGATTTTTATGTTTTTGTCAAGAAAAAGTATATTTAAGTAAGGTAACTTGTTACCTCATTTGGGAAAAAATGTGTGACGAGTCTATATGAAACTCGGAAAAAATAGTTGAGGAACTATAACAAATGGGCTTGAGAGTCATGGGTGTTGTTAGCAACAAATTCGGGAATTATTTTCATTTTTTAATTTTTTTTCTGAGGGCAAAACCTTTTCCGTGAACTTTGATTACTTCGCAGTTTAAATATTTTTTCTATAATTAATTAAATTAATACAAATATTTCTAAAATTAATTAGGTTTTTTAGGAATTTTATTTACTTCAGAGAAGTCAAAACAAAAGTTTTGAATTCTTTCTCTATTGAGCATCGATCACCGTTCCAAGAAAATCCTAAAATCTTAAAAATAAAATTCTAAATTTAATAAATTCCAAGAAAAATAAGTTGTTTTTCGTTGGGCGCCATCTATTTCAGAAGCCCAATTTTTGGAAATATACCAAAGATTTTTTATTGACAGCGATTAAAAAGTCTAAAGCCCCAGTTTTCAATTATTCTTCTATTAAACATCAGTCATCATTTCAAGAAAATCCTAGAATCTTAAATGTAAAATTCTAAATTTAATAGATTCCAAGGAAAATAAGTTGTTTTTCGTTGGGCGCCATCTATGACAGAGGCTCAATTTTTGGAAATCAGTCGTAGATATTTTTTTAGAAAAGGTATATTTGGTAACAGTTGCTTGTTCTCTCATTGAGAAAAATTGTGTTGCGCGAGAGTCTGAAATTAAGAGCATAACAAATCTCTCGGTAAATTTCCAATGTCGCTAAAATCAGCAAAATAGCGAATATAGAGAGGTACCATTATATGGGCACTATACGAAGACCTGGAGATGCAAAGACAATTTTCTGTCATAGACTGTAGTACCCATTAGCAACTTCAAATACGATATTGGAAACAAATCCGGTGAATAATGTTGCTTTAATCGTCAAAATACCGAATGTAGGGAGAACCAATATATGGGGGCTATACGAAGACCTGTACATGCATAGCCAATTTTCTGTCACAGGCTGTAGCACCCGTGACGAATTGCAAATACGAAATTTGAAACAATTATGATGAATAATGTCGCTGAAATCAGCAAAATACTTGGAAACCTAGAACTGCAAAGACAATTTTCTGTCACAGACTGTAGTACCCGTTACGAACAGCAAATACGAAATTGGAAACAATTCCGGTGAACAATGTCGCTAAAAACATCAAAATACCGAATATAGAGAGGTACCGTTATATGGGGGCTATACCTAAACGTGGACCTACATACCCCATTTTCAATACCAAAGTTCTGCAGAATAAACACACATCTGAGTAAAATGTTATCAACCTACTTCAATTTGTTGGGAAGCTAGAGTGATTGCCACAGACGAATATATATATAATATAGAATTTTATGCTGTATATATACTTTGTGGGGTCTAAAATGTATATTTCGAGGTGTTACAAAGGAAATGACAAACTTAATATTACTATGGTGGAGGGTATACAAGCTCTGATGAAAAATTAGCTGTTTTTCGTTGGGCGCCATATGTCTCTGAACCTCAGTGTTTTTCCAATATATGAAAGAATTTTTGAATCCTCGAAATTAAACTTATCCGATTAATATATCTCGGACCGTTTTTCGTTGGGCGCCATATATTACTACTGGAAATAAAACGCAATTTTTTCGGGAATAAGCAATATGTGGCGAGAGAATCTATTTTTAAGAGCATAACAAGATTCTCGATAAATTTCCAAGAAACAAATTTCAAATTCGTTAGGCGCCATATGTTAATAAACCTTAATTTTTGCAATAAATTGAAAACTACAAACATATTAAGTAAGGGTATTATGTCTTTGCGCATTTGTTTGTAACACGGAGAAGGAAGCGTGATAAATCCATAGTTACTTTTGAGGATCTTCATAGAATCATTTTCTGAGACGGACTGATATGCATAGTCCGTCTGTCCACGTGTTTTTGTAAACAAAATGCAGGTCGCATTTATTACCCAATTGAGGTGAGGTCCGAGAACGAACCCTATTGAAATCGGTTAAGATTTAGATATAGCTCCCATATATACCTTTAACCGATTTCAGGTTTTTTGTGCACCAAATGGCTAATATCAGCCCAAATGGAATGCATTTTGGCAATTCCGACTAAATTCATCCTAGAAACAGGTATTTCAAATTTGGTGAAAATCGGTTCAGATATAGCTATAGCTTCCATATATAGGTTTCACCCGATTTGGGGGTTTAAGTCTCTCACATGCGTAATATGAACTCCACAAGAATTATATTTGGTAACATATTTTGTGCACCAAATGGCTAATATTAACCCAAATTGAATGGGATTTGGCATTTCCGTCAAATCGTGATTTTTTAAGAATTTTAATATATCTTAGGTGAGTCTATATTCTATACTCTCTGACCAGGAAAATTATAATCTTATATATAATTTTTTAATAAAAATAAAATTTCAAATTATATCAAACATTATTACAACCGAATTCCTGACAATTTAAAGTATTTTTATGTTAACAAATTTTCAAAAGCTTCCTTCCCTCCATGGGCCCTCCAGCCCATGTGTTAAAACTTCCTCAAAATATTATTATTATGATTATGATTACATACCAAATATATATACATAAGTATACATAATGTGTATTTACATATATGTTTGTATTATGTTTTAAGACAACAACAAAAAATATGAAGAAAAAAAACCAAAGAAACCAAAAAACAACAACCAAACAAACAAGTGAAAGTAGGAATAAAACTTCGCAATCATACTAAAGAAAAAATAACAAAAAACAAATACAAAACGAATCGATATACTATTAATTGTTTATAACAAAATGAAAAAACAAATAAAACCAAAAAAATGAAATTAATAGTTTGTTGTTTTGTACTTACAGTAAAGATAAATTTTAATATACACTCTACTAAGTACTATATACTTGACATACATACCAAATACAAGATCAAACCAAACACACACTCAGAATATTAAACACCAAACCAAAAAAAAAACATTTTAATTTTTTTAAATACTTTTTTTATGGAAAATGATTTTATCTTCGTTGACAATTTTTCGACACATCACAGGACACACATGAAAATACATATTTACTTATTAATTAATTTAAATAAATGAAAAAAAACGCTCTGTTAATAAAACAATTGCACTCTGTGGAATTATTTTAGAGGAGAGTGTAATAATGACCTCTCGAATAATAAAATTTCTTGCCTTACACTTCAAACTAAAATGAATCTAACAAAGAGATTAGAATGAGGGAAAAGTTAGGAGATTCATTATACTTCCTGAGAACTATGTTCTCAATCCAACCCTCTCTCACTCTCTTTCTCTTGTATTGCACAGCTGTAAGCTATTCCAAACGAAAAATTATAAACAAAGCACAGTCTCTCTCGATTTCCATTTGCCATTCATTTGCCTGGGCAAGAGAGTATTTTACCACTACCAATATATATATTAGGAGCAAGACTTTTTTAAGATGGCCTGAGGTAGTTGCTCACAATATCTTAAGATGCGAACTGTCGAAATGACATCAACTATAACATTGATGCACTTGGAGAGAATGATCCTATTCTGACTATGTCAGAAATTATCCAGTCTCTTCAAGACCTATAAAAATTCTTCTGTTTAAGAAGACCCCTTATAAGTCATCCATCTTTAGAGGATTTGCAAATTCTATTCTTAAATAAATATTCTATCTCTTCAAGACCTATAAAATTCTTCTGTTTTAAAAAGATCTCTTATTTTAGAGGATTTGAAAATTCTTTTAGAGGATTTGCAAGTTATATTCTTTTCATAGAATATCTTTCAAAGGTCGTTACATTCGTTCTCCTATTGGATGCCAACCATCGTTTCAAATGAGGTAAAATAAAAGAGAATTTTCGGAAGACTCACATAAAAATTGCTGAATATGAATAAAATAACAAGAAAAAAAACTACCAAAGAAAAAAGGCTGGTTTTCGTTGGGCGCCATGTATCACAGAAGCTCATGATAAGAGAAAATTTATCTGTAGAAAATTGATTATGGGACCTGTTTCAATAGCAGACCTATACAAAATCTTCTGTACGGAATGCATGTGGTCGCCTATCCATAAAACACCAATGTTATCCTATTGGCGGAAGACAGTTTTATAAATAGAAAAAAGTGACTTACTTATTTTGAGAGTTTCTATAAATGAGAACACAGGGAGATCCTCGAATATGAGTAATAACATACCAAAACAATCTCAAAAAAATCAAATGCTTACGTTGGGCGCCACATGTTAGTAAAGCTTTCCTACAACTAAGAAAGCTTTAAAAAAGCTAGAAAAATATGTAAGCCAAATATTTTTTTGGGAGAATTCAAATTTTCCGATTTGAATGAAAAAATCAAAGAAAAATCAGTTTTTTTCTCGTTGGACGATATGTCTATAGAGGGGTTTTCTACCTCTAACAACCCCTTTAAAAGGCAATCAATTTATCTCCTATTTCTAGAAGATTACAAAAAGGTCTCCTTTCTAGGTAAAGCTCATTAAGGTTATTATTTGTAAATATATAAAACCACGCAATTGTTCTTCCGTTGAACGCCAAATATAGTTCAAAATGAGAAGAAATAAGAGAGAATAATTTTGGTAGTATTTGTAATTAAGAGCATACGAAGATCCTTGAATATGAGTAATAAAATTAAAAGAAACAGATCCGAAAAAATCAACTGCTTATATTGGGCGCCATATATTAACAACACCTAAAAAAATCTGTAAAAAAAACAGAAAGGAAATGTCCTTTCTGAAGAAGGTGAATAAAGTTCTTCATTCTACAAATGTTCTCTTATTGGACGCCAGTCATCATTTCAAATGAAAAAATAATAAAATAATTTTTTTGGTGGATAGTTTTTGTTTAAGTGCACAAAAAGAACTTCGAATATAAAAAAATCCGAAAAAAAGTTGAGATTTTTTCGTTGGGCTCCACGTACTACTGGAGCTCATTTTTTGGAAACAAACGATTAAGGAACGATTAATTTCTGTATAGTTCCCTTTCTATCTCTTTAATTGGAAATCTTTCAAACATCTGTAAAAAACAGAAAGGAAATGTCCTTTCTCTAGAAGGTGGATAAAGTTTTTCATTCTACAAATGTTCTCTTATTGGACGCCAGTCATCATTGCAAATGAAAAAATAACGAAATTATTTATGGATAGTGATTGTTTATGGGCAAAAGAAGAACTTCGAATATAACAAATTCCCAACAAATTTGACATTTTTTCGTTAGGCGTAATGTACTACTGGAACTCATTTTTTGGAAACAAACGATAAAGGAACGATTAATTTCTCTTTAAGTGGAAATCTTTCAAACAAAAACCGGAATAAATATTGACAAAGTGAGTGAAACAGGCCAAACTTTAATAAAGACTGACCTCGAAAATAAATCTGATCTGTTCTCGACTTCTTGGAAACAGATTTAAGCGTTTTAGGTCAAAGAACAAAGCAATCCAAAGAAAAATGCTTTTCGTTGGGAGCCGTGATGGAATTGCGTTAGGCGCCACATACGAAATCCTTCCCACAATTCTACTCACACACTCACAGACTACCCTCGAAAAAGAACTTGGTCAACTAAAACCAGATTACTGCATGTTTGATTAAATCTGCTCTCGACTTTTTGGAAAGAGATCAAAGCGTTTTATCTTAAAAAAAAAAAACAATCGAAAGAGAGATTAGTCATAAAAAAGCTACTCGTTGATATTATTTTCTTGAAGGAATCCTGAATATTATTCTTGCCTTGGGCGTCACAATTCCCAAATTATTTTTTTACGTTGGGCGCCATTTACAAACTGCTTCCTAAAATTTCATAGTGAGTAAGTGGACAATTAAATGAGGGTATAAAATAGCCCCGAAAAAAATTTTATAAGCTACAAGTGGATTCTGGTTAGACCTTGAAAAGAAGGTTTTTTAGTGAAAAACCCCAAGACAAAGTCAGATCAGTGGGTCTTTCGTTAGACGTAGCCTACAAAAAAAATACTTCATTTTATCATGTATATTCACTGGATTATGTCCTATTCACTATTACGTAATCTGGCCGATTGTTTTTTTTTTTTTTTTGTAGGAATTTTTGCCTTATTCAATCGATGTTTTCTGTTGGGAAGCAAACTATTTTGGCTTAATTTAATGGTCAAAGGCAGAATTATTAACAAATTAATCGATTTTACATACTGCAAAAAAATCAGAAGTTTTTCCTTACGTTGGGCGCCAGTTAGGGGTTAAGAATTATAAATATATAATTTTAAGTGCAGGAAAAATAATCCAAAGAGATTTTAATTGCTCTCAAATTGTAACAAAATCCTAACAAAACATTTAAAATACACAAAAACGAGATTTTTTCAATTTTTTGCCTCTAGTTTGCCGTAACTTTCAAGAAAAAGATATGAAAATCAAGAATTCTTTCTAGGCTAAGAATATCGGTCCAGTTTTTTAATTACTGTCAATAAAATGACTATTACAATTCAATGCAGATCAATTGCTCTCACGCTGAAGTTTTTTCTTGCGTTGGGCGCCAGTTATGAAATCCCTTCAGAAAATATTTCACAGCTTCGATTTCGATTCCTTGATTCCACATAGAAAATATATGGGGGTGAAGAATTACAAATATATGCAATTTTATGTAGAAGAAAAATACTCCAAAAAGATGTCAGTTGCACTTACTTTGGGCACCACTAAATAAAACTGTAAAAGGAATATTTTCTTATTTAAAACCCAATCTAAGGGTTTAAAGGTAGAGGAAATCACTCCAGAGAAAGCTCAATTGCTCTCTCGCTGGGCACCACTTACAATATAAGGAAAATTAATTTGCGCCACTCACATGAGGGCCAAGATTATTTAAGCATGGTTAGAACCGGGCAATGGAAAATCCTTCTTCTTCTGAAATGACTTCTTTTCATCCTAATTAACTTTGAACAGATTCTGACACTCATTAAACTGATTAAATTTTTTTTTAATTATAATTAGAAGAAAGACATTTTCAAAGCGGGCCAATGGCTCCATGTTGGGCGTCACCTACAAAAAAAGTTGTGTCCGTTCCACTTACCTCTCGTTGGACGCCACTTATATGAAAAAGAAGAATAGTGTCGATTCGATTATACTAGGACCATTGGTGAGAGTATAAGACTATTTTGCATCCACGTTGGGCGCCATTCACAAATAAGAGCATAAAGAAACTTTAAAACAGTTATTGGAGTTCACATTTGAAAAGTTTCACTTCTAATTTTACGAGTATATTTATTGGATAGATTGAAGATCCTACGTTATCGAAAGGATTCCCAAATATCCTTAAAGGATAACCTAACCTGTTAAGGTTCCTTATCAAACAAGATATATATCAAGAAAACATTAAAACTGAATAAATTCGGGTCATTAATTCTTAGAACACCCCAACATGCCCTTAAGTGTACAAAAAATGATGATAATTCTATTCAAATTTTTTTATGAAACTGTCATCTATAACCATTAGAGACTTGAAAAAAATCTCATGGCTTATATCATCCTGTAGATAAAATTTTAATTTATCGCAGTCTGTAGAACTTCACAATAATCCACAAAATAGTGCAATTGTCTTATATTTTAAACAATATATTTAATTTATTACAAAGAAAAAAAACAAAGACAAAGTCTTCAACAGTTCCTCAAAGTGATAGAAAGAAAGAAACAACAACAACAAACCTTGTATGTCTCTTTCTATCTCTCTGTCTCTCTCTTAATTCACTCATATTTAAGTATGACTAAGTTGTAAATATGAAAATATCAAAAAATGAAATGAAGAAAATAGCCGTTCATATAGTCACATCACACAAAGCAAAGCCAGTTACGCAAAAAGAAATTTAATTTTAACAACACCTTGAAAAAAAAAATACAAAACACTAATAAAGGATCTCAGTAGGAAAATATTAACAAAAAATACAAAAAAATATCCTTTGCAAGGATATGCAAAACACGTTTTTCTAGGCCAATTATTTATATTATTAATAAAAATGCATTTAAAACAAAAAAGAAAAGAAAACAAAACAACAAAAAATCCAAAATCAAACACACAACTATTTACATTCTCTCAAATGCTCTCCCTCTCTCTATATCTTTTTATCTTACACCCTACCTAACTACCACCACGGCAAAACCAAAGCGAGAAAATTTCTCTTGAGAACATTTGTGAAAATTTGAGATCATATTCTAAATAATTTAATCTTTAAATGTAAGTTTATCGATTTTCAATAAATGCTTTCAAATGAAATTTTTCGCTTACCACAAAAACATAAACTCAAAGCTTTCAAAAAAACCAAAACACCTTTCTCTTTTCACCTCTATCTCTCTCTCTCTCGCAAACTCATCATGCAATTCATATCTCTTAACTCCACTCAACCAACTATCACTCAAAAACCGAAAGAATATGAGAAATTACTTTATCAAAGTGTCTATTCCACACCTTGAACAAATAAAAACTGATGTGAAAACAAAATGAAAATATGTTAAAAAAAGAAAAATAAAACAACAGAAAAGGACTATTGAAATAGGCAAAATATAGGCAAAAATAAACTGAAAGAAAAAAACACAAAACAAACCCAAAACGATGAAAAAATTTACACAAATTTAATTGAAAAAAAACTTAAAACAAAGCAATATAACAATTCTAATAATGTCTAAATAATTTTATACTATTTAATAAAAATGTGAAACAAATACAATTATTTAAATAAACTGCAAAGCGAACACACATTCGAAATTTTTGAAAACCAAACACCGAACTCTTCAATCGTCCATCTCTGTCAGAAAAAAGGGATCTTACTTGTAGTTTAAAAAAAGGCGTTATGGAAATAAATTTTAGAAAAATTTTGGAAATTTATTTAATAATTTTCAGGGGATTATTGAATATGAAATGAACTTTTATAAAATATATTGTTTCCTTATAACTGAAAATATCGGTTTCCAATACTAAAATACTAAAATGTGTACTAACATTTTACGATATTTTGGAAATTGGTACAATAAGGAACTTAAAATTCTTAAAAGTATTTTTTTACTAAAATTCTATAGATTTGGGTTAAGAAACTCAGAATTTCGCACAAATATTTTTTGGTAATTCGTACCGAAAACAGTACTTAATAGTACTAGACTAGTACTGAAAAGTACTAAAAAGTTCGCATAAAAAAAACCTGTTTTCACTGCAATTTAGAGAAAATTGTACGATTTTTTGGAAAACGGTAGTAAAAGGTACTAGAAATTCGTAGAAGTCCTTTTAGACCAAAACTCTTTAGATTTGGGTTTAAAAACTCCAAATTTCGCACAAATGTTTTCTTGAGAAATTTGTACCGGAAACAGTACTAAATAGTAATAGACATCAAATAAAGTGGCGTATTTGGAAACACGTACTAATAGGAACTAAAATATATGAATAGTTCGCATGGGAAAAGAAAAACCTGTTTATACCACTATTTAGTACAAATTTAACGATTTTTTGGAATTTGGTACAATAAAGTTCTAGAAATTCTTAAAAGTCTTTTTTAATAAAATTATTTGGATTTGGGTTTAGAAAATCCAAATTTTACACAAACTCCTTTTTTGGGAAATTTGTGCAGTAGTACTAAATAGTAGCTAAGTGACATATTTGGAAACACAAACTGATAGGTACTGAAAAAGTAATGAAAAGTTCGTATGGGAAAGAAAACCCTGTTTTTACAACTATTTAATACGATTTTTTATAAATTAGTGCCATTAGGTACTAGACATTCTTAAAAGTCTTTTTGGACTAAAATTCTTAAGATTTGGGTTTAGAAATTCCAAATTTTGAACAAATGTTTTTGTTTTCTGAGAAATTTGTACAGAAAACAGTACTTAATAGTTCAAGACATCAAATGAAGTGGCGTATTTGGACACGCATACTCATATGTTCTAAAATGTACTGAAAAAGTACTAAAAAGTTCGCATGGGAAAGAAAAACCCGTTTTTACTACTATTTACTACAAATTTTAAGATTTTTTGGAAATTGGTACTAGAAATTCTTAAATGTCTTTTTGTACTAAATTCTCTAGATTTAGGTTCATAAACTCAAAATTTCGTTTTCGTATCGAAAACAATACTAAATAGCAATAGGCATCAAAAAATGTGGCGTATTTGGAAACACGTTCTGATAGGTACTAAATCGTACTGAAGTCTTTGTTCTTGGACTTATTAGGGCTAACGTCTTTGATTCCGCTCGTATTAATACAAGACATTAGATATGTTGGTGTTTTTGGATATTGGTACCAAAAATATAATAAAGTTCTACGTAGTACCTAGTACCTAGCTTTGGACATAAAGCTCTCCAATTCACTACATACGTCACTGCTGATGGGAAAAAAGATGTGTTTTTGGAAATACGTATTAAAAAGTACTAAAATCTCTATTTTTGGGTTAATATTCTGTCATTTCTGGGGCAAAAGTCCTTAAATTCAGAACGTATAAAACTATATACCCAAGTCATTAGATCAAGCGGAATTGTTGAAAAAATAATGGTAAACATGTAAAAAAGCATGTTGGTCACCCTCGAGGAGTGACATAAAAAAAC
Source organism: Musca domestica (assembly GCF_030504385.1). NCBI lineage: Eukaryota > Metazoa > Arthropoda > Insecta > Diptera > Muscidae > Musca > Musca domestica. The sequence continues at coordinate 5,479,343 of NW_026712207.1, read as the reverse complement.
TGAATTTCTTGGAAAAAAAAATTATACAGCTCGGAGTTAGAGATTCAAATTTAGTACCTATGCCACTGATCAGGGTGTTGTTTTTTTTGCAAATTCGTACTTAATGGTACTAAATAGCTTTTAATTCTGTGTCTTAGGCTAGAGTTATATAGTTGTAGGTCTATAGACGGTAGATTTAGGTGGCTTTTTTTAATATTCGTACAAAAACGGTACTAAATTCGTACTATTACAAAAACAGTTTTTTTCAGAAAAAGTTTAGGATGGCTTTTTTGAATATGCGTAGTAAAACGGTACTGAATAAGTTGTTGTATTTTTGGAAATTTATGGTCTAAATGTTGCAAAAAGTTTTGAGTTTAGTATCTGTGCTAGTATGAAAATTCGTACTAAAAGGTACCAAATAGTACTCAAATCTGAATCTAGCTAGCTTTTTATACCTGTGGGTCTATAGTCATCAGTAAAGGTGGGTTTTCTTTGAAAATTAGTACTAAAACGACACTGAATTCGTACTAAAAGAAAATTAAATCGGAAGAAAATTACATTGTTTTGGGTCTCGAATTTTCGTGTCTAGGTGACTATTGATGCTGCCACAAGATAAGGTGGTGTTTTTTGGAAACTGAAATCTGATTCTGGGCTAATTTCCTAATTTCTAACCTCCTAGGTTTTAGAATATTTAGTTTAGTTGGAGACAAATAAGGTGGTGTTAATGGAAATTCGTACCAAAACAGGTATTACTAATCGTTCTAAGGCCGATACTAAATAGTACTAACATTAGTTTTTGAACTTGACTCCAAATATTTAGTACATAGGTCACAATTGGGGTGGCTTAAATGGTACTCAAAAGTACGATTTTAAGTACGAAAACGGGACTTTTTAAAAGAAAATTAAATAACTGCTTTCAAATTCGGAGTGAGACACAAGATAAAATGGTGCTTTTTTTAAATTCTCACGAAATTCACAATTTTCGGCCTAATATTCCATTCTTAAAAATTTGCGCGTAGGTCCCCATTTATACGAAAAGGTAACACTTTTGGAGATTTCGTACTAAGAAGTACTAATAGCATTTATTACGACTAAGTAGGTCACCATTGGGGCGAGGTACCAGTTTAGATGGTGTTTTAAGTAAACATGCCACTAAGAAGTACTATTTTAGGTACGAAGAGCGGAATATTTTGAAACAAAATTATATAGCTCTGGTATTAGAGTTTTCAAATTTAGTACGTACATCACTACGGCTGCCAGACATATAATGATACTAAAATGTACAGAAAACGTGCTTAGTACTACCACAAAGTTGAATGTTCCTAGAGACTTGGTTTGTTAAATTGTACTTTTTGGTACAAAAATAGGACGAATAGTTACCCAGGCAAAATTAAATAACATTGTACGTAAATTTGTACTAACTTTTGGGCTTATGAAAATCTCTTACAAATAGTCTTACATGTGCTATACTCAAGAACTTAGAGCGAAATCGATAAAATTTTGCTTAAAGGGTAAATGTGGGTGTGGCAGGGTGAGAAATCTGTAATTTGGGAAAATTCGAACTTTAAAGGTTTCAAAAGTACAAAACAGGTCTACAATGTTCTTAAGGGGTTGGTAAAACATACAACTTTGGAAATTTCTATTGTAGTCAGTCTTTATGGAAGGGCAGGGAGTTAAAGTGGGAATTTTCAAGGATATGAACCTTTCAAAGAGGTCCAAAGTATGAATGCAATTAGAAATCTGATAGGTAGGTATTATGGATTAGAAGTGTTGTGAAATTCATGCTAAAAATGCGTGAAAAATACAAAATATCTATTTGCTAAAATTCTGAAATTTGGGTTGGAATAAATGGTGATATGGAAAATGTACACCATAAATGTAAGAGAAGTACTAAATGTGATATGCTCGGTATAGGGTGAACGGATCGAATTAGAATCTTGAATATAGCTCCAGGATTACTTTTGGGAAGGGTAGCTGAGATAAGAATGGAAGACGTGCCTATATCAGGAAAATACATATTTTGATAGAGTGTACTAAAAAAGGTACCCCATACCCTACAGTAGAAAATTCTGTAAATTTAGAAACTTCCGAGAATGAAAACGATCGATATCCGGTTTTTTATAATTGAAAAGTTTTAGTCTGTAAGGAAACCCCTACTGAGGTCCAAGGCCCTTGAGGCACATATTTCAAAATTAGAGCTCTTTAAAAATATATTTAAGAATAAATAATATATTTCCCCCAACTATACAGATATACGGATTTTCAGTGAGAATATTAAGTATTTTCCGCCGATTTTTAAAAATTCACACCGTAACTGTAAGAAAACTACAAAAAATGGTATGCTCGGTATAGGATGAACTGATCGAATTAGAAGCTTAAATATGGCTCCAGTATTACTTTTGGAAAGTGTAGATGAGATACGAATGGATTATATCTGAAAAATGTGGCTATATCAGGAAAATACATAATGTTGAAGTGGGACTTATCTTATAGTGTACGAAAGTAGGTACGGAGATCCAAGGCCCTTAGGGAACCTATCTGAAAAATTTGAACTCTTTAAACAAATATTTTTTATTTACCCCATCACACGTAGTATACGGATTTTCTGTGAGAATTATAAGTATTTTTCCCCTAAAACGGAGCAAGGTTCTTAAGACACCTATTTCAAAATTTGAGATCTTTAGAAAGATTTTTTTAATCTTTAAAAATTTTCCCCTCTTAAGTAATAAAGGGATTTCCATTAGCACAAGGATTACTTTTGGGAAGTAGGGTACCCCAGCCCTATAACAATAATAATAATAATAATAATGCATTCCTATATCAGGAAATACTAAAATAGGTACTGAATAACAGTACATAATTCGGTCAATTTATGTCCATGGATTCATATAAACATTTATTATCCGCTTTTCTATTATTGAGGAGTTTTAGCTCACGAAGTAGCGGGTACTTGTCAATTTTTAAGAAAATTCCAACCGAGGCCCAACGGAGACTCATCTCAAATCTCAAAATTTGAACTTTTTCAAACCATGCTTTTTATCCCCCATCACACGTAGTATACGGATTTTCAGTGAGAATTATAACTATTTTTCCCCCTTAAACGGACCAAGGTTCTAAAGGTACCTATTTCAAAATTTGAGATCTTTAGAACGATTTTTTTAATCTGTAATAATGTTCCCTTCATAAGTAATAAAAGGATTTCCATTAGCACGAGGATTACTTTTGGGAAGTAGGGTATCCCAGCCTTATTATTATAATAATACATTTCTATATTAGGAAAATACATAATTTTGAAGTATGACTTACATTATACTAAAAAAAGCTACCGAATACCCTACAGTATAAAATTTGGTAAATTTAGAACCATTCATAGTGGGCACTTTTCAATATATAGGAAAAACCAGTACCAAAGTCAAGGGCCCTTAGGAAACCTATTTAAAAATTTGAGCTCTTTAAAAATATGTTTTCCCCTCACGCGTAGTATGTAGTGAGATTTTCGGTATTTTCAGTGAGAGTTATAAAATATGAACTATTTAAAAATATATATATTTTTTTAAATTTAAAAATAATTACCACACCTCCCCCCCCCCCTCATAATATGGGGATTTTCATTGAGTATTACATTTCAAATATTTCCCCCCAAATAAGAACGATTTTTTAATTACAAGTAAGAAAAACAATTCTCCATTTACCAAACAAAGTAAGAAAAACACACACTCACTGATATCCATACCAAAACTCCCCAAAATACACCCACACACACACCCACATGTGTCTATAAACTCGAAAAATGTAATACCGTAACAGAACTCAAAACTAAAGCCCCAAAATACTTTAGTCTATATCTAAGGACAGTTGTAACTTTGTGTGTATGTATTTACATAATAAAACAACAAGAACAACAACAACAAATTAACTGCTAGGGAAAAAAGGATAACAAATTCAATATAGTTGTGGTTTTTAATTTTTAAACTGGTAAATGCCAACCCAAAAAATAGAACAGAAGACATAATAAATAAATAAAGAATGGAAAACAAAAGATGAAAGAATAGGAAACCAAAAACCAAAAATGTGTTTGTATGTAGATGAAGAAAGAACAAAAAGGAATATCCTTAAGAGAGTTAAAATAAAATAAAAAAAATAAACAATGTTAAGGGTTAAATGTTAAAAAAGAATAAAAATAACAAAAAAAAAAAACTAACAAAAAAACACAAGTGATACAATTTAAAAAATGAAAAGGAAAACATAATATTTATTTTCAACAAAAAATAAACAAAGAATACGAAAATGAAATCAACAGAATGTGAGATCTGTTGCAAAACCAAGAAGAACAACAAAACCCAAAAAGAAAACTACTATTCTAAAAAAATCACAAAAAAAAACAACAAACAAAGTACATAAAGTATCTAAAACAAATCAAAATTAAAACAACAAATAACACAATTTGATAACGCCACAAGAAAAATAAAAACCAAAAAGAGAAAAGAAACAAAAATTAACACGATGACAACAAGAACAACAACAACAAAATGCTCAACGGTTTCGGAGCGTATTTCTAGCATAATACCTTTATGTACTTCAACAACAACAACAAAATTAAAAAAATAATAATAATAAAAAAGGAGAAATGTAAAACTAAAGCTTTTATTTAAAACAATTTTTATTATTTGTAACAAAAACAAACAAGAACAACAAGAATATAACGAAAATAATAAAAAAATACGAAAATTATTTAAATAAACAAAAAATTAAATTCTTGAAATAATAATAGTAAACCAAACGTTTAACTGTTCTCTCTTTCGTATTGAAAAGTGATCGTCACATATATACACCACTATTCTCAAAACAAATTCATTTCAATTTCATTTTTAATTTCCAAATTTTAAAATAATTTTCAAAATTATTTCTTTAATGCCATTTCTCAACACAGATTCAAAAATATATCGTCGACCACGAGAATCAGAAGATTTTTGAAAAATCGCCTCCTGATCACTAAAGGAAACAGGTCAGTCTTTTTACTTTTCCGCAAGAATTGTCCATCAAGTCCTTTCTCTTGCAGGTCTCCTCGTCTTCTACATTCCTCCCCCAAGAATTTGTCATCGATTTTTTTCTTTTTTTTTTTTTTGACAGCAAACCGTTTATAGATCTTCTAAGCACAGACTATTTATCATAAGGCGTCTAAGATCAGAAGACAACTTGCAGTTCTCTAGACCAGGAGCCGAACAATTTTGCTGGAGTCACAGTCGAAAACAACTCGGCCCCGAATATATTCATTTCTCTCCACAAGTTAGGTTGTGACAGTCCGAATGATCTGAATTTTGGCACATCCAACCGAATTCAGTCTAGAATAAGGTACATCAAATTTGGAGAAAATCGATTCAAATGTAGCTACAAGTCCCTCACATGCGTTCCACAAGAACGATATTTGGTACCAGATAACTTATGGAGCTCAAAAATACCTTTATCAAATTTTATCGAGATTGGATCAGAGTAGGATATAGCTCCCATATATATCTTTATCCGATATCAAGATTATTATGCACCAAATAACCAATATCAGTCCAAATTACCTGCATTTTGGCACATTCGACCGAATTCAGTCTAGAAGAAGGTGCTTTAAATTTTGAAAATCGTTTCCGATATAGCAATTCATCCGATTTGGCGTTCAAGCCCCTCACATGCGTAATATGCACTTCACAACAATGATTTTTGATTCCGGTCATCAGATACAGCTCGAAAATACCTCTGCCAAATCTTATCGAAATCGGTTCAGATTTTTTATAGCTTTTTTACGGTTTTTTACGATTTTACGGTTTTTGGTCATCAGCCCAAATTAGACGTCTTAATGTGTAGAAAAAAAATATTTTAGTAGGCATTCTATGTGGCGAAAACCTCGAAAAGATCTTTTATTTTTATAACATCCCCAGAGAGACTTCGATAGAGACTAGGAAGAGGAAGAAAAATAATAATTTTTAAACCCAAGACCTCCAGACAAAAAGAGCTTCTGAGGGTATTTAATTTCCTGAACTTTTTCAGTGGGTGCTTCAAGAGTAGGAAAAATATAATAAGGTATTCTATGCCTACAAGGTATTCTAATTGCCTTCTCTGAATAAAGTCTACTATAAAAAAGTCATTTAAAATTTTTTTTATGTATTTTAAAGACCGGTTTCCGATGGACATATTTCCGAAAGGTCTTCAATAAAAGCACTTCCAGTAGGACTCTATACATAGCATATCTTTTATAAAGAGGCCAAGAATTTTAATAAGAAAGTGAAAGTCTTCAATTGAAAACCCCATTGAAGCCTTCCTAGAAGGCTTTAAAAGGCTATGTAAAGAAGATCTCCAAGAGTCTCCTATCCATAAAAAAGATCTTCTAAAGTTATTTTATGTAAAGAAGACCTTCAAAAGAAATCAAGGGCATGAAAGATCTCCGCAAGGTCTGACCAGAAGAGAACTTAAAGAGGACAACTAATTGTGGATTTTCAGAAGTTCTACTTTGAGAATAAGTCTCAAGCTTATTTTATGAATAGAAAACCTCCTAAAGACACCCCGAAGACTATCTATGCAAATAATACTTCTTATACATATTACAACCATTTAATTCCTTCCAGAAGATATCCTATATAAAAATATACTGAAGATCTGATATACATTTTTTGAAGAAAAGAAAGACCTGCAGAAGACCTTCAAAAGAGTCTTTTTAAGTATCCATGACCTCTAAGAACTCCTAAAGGTCATTTATCAAACAAAAGCCTCCCTTATGAAGTCTATGCAAAACAGGCTTCCTAAAGGTCTATTTTAAAAATTTAGACCTTCTGAAAGTCTTTTGTAAAACAAAGCCTCTAAAAGGCATTCCATAAAAAGACAAAGAATGGCTTTTGAAGATTTTCTATGCTTATATATAGAAGACCTCCCGAATGTTCGCTATGTATACTAAACCTCCATAAGGTGAAGAACTAGATAAGAACTTTTTTCTAAACTCCGAAAGTCTTCTGCAGAATAAATGACTTGTGACCTTAAAGGTTTTCCATGGATTCTCCTATGCAAGGAGGGCTTCCTTTGCGTGTTCTGCAAAACAATGGTCTACTGTAGATGTCTATAAAAAGACTATCCCAAGAGGATCTTATGATTTAAAAAGGTCTTCTGTGTATAAAGGCCTTTGGAAGGTTTTTTTGTATTCTTCATAAATAGAATACCTTGACATAAAGAAGAACTGCAAAGCGTCATTTGTATAACAAACTTAATTGATGTCTAGGGACAGAAGTCTGGTTAAAGCTCTTGTAGGGAAAGACTTCCATAAGTGTTTTCACGGAAAGATTATAAGAAGCTATTCAATTAAAAGTATATTCTGTTATAAGTTTTCAGACATTCCTCCTGAATGGTCCTTCCCGTATGATGGTCCTTCTCGTATGGTCCTCCTGGGAGTTCGGTCTAAACGTTTCATACCCGACTCCATGTTAAAATGTAAATTACAATCTGATCATTTGACTTGAGAGTTCCTTAAACTGAAGTTAGCGACACATATTTCCGGTGCCAACTAAAAATAAGTTAAAAAAAATTAACTTTTCCATGTAAAATATACAAGAAATATCAGCAAAATAACCATTTCATTGAGAACCGGTCCCCAAATATCCACTGAGCAAAAATTCTGAATACAAAAGCGAAAATGATAATTTCACTATATTGAGATTTCCTTGGACTTGTCAGGCCTCTAAAATCTTCGATTTGTGAAAGGAGATAAAATTCCTTGTTGACATCTCTCTTGTTTCCACAAGGATTCTATTAAGGTTTGTAAGACAAGAAGCCAATTTAGGGATTCATTGTGAATATAAGTTCACCTATGGGTCTCTATAAATAGAGATCTGTTGGAAGTTTTATATGCTCAAAATATATTCTTTTGCTACTCCATAATTTATGGAACGTTCAATAATAAGACATATTTTATATTATTTATATATTTTATATATTTATATTCAAAAAGATTTTGAATATTATTTCCCACACTTTTCAATTTTACCAAAAAAAAAATCCGTGTCCTTCGGATAAACCAAAAAAATGTTTCTTTAAAAATTGTTCAAAATATCCGTGTACTTAAATATATTTTTTTAATCTAAAAAGTTCTTAAGAAAACCTTTTAAAAATTCCACGGACATTGCAACATTCTGAAAAATCCACGTTCTTTGAAAAAAAATCAGAAAAATCCGCGTCGTTTCCAAAATTCTTAAAAATTTATGTCCTTTGAAAAATCTTTAAAAACTCACATTCTTTGAAAGATCCTAAAAAATTACAAATCTACGTCCCTTCAAATCTTCTTAAAAATTCTCAATTTTTTAATTTTTTTTTGGGTAAATCAAAAAACTCGTTCAATAAAAAATGCTCAAAATATCCGCGTCTTTTAAGATATTTTTAAAATTTATGTTTTTTGAAAAATTCTCAAGAAATCTGCATTCTCTGAAAAATCTTTCAATATGCACTCCTTTTGAAAGAAATCGTAAAAATCCACGTCCCCTGAGGAATTCTTAAAAATCCATGTCCTTTAAAAAATCTTTAAAAACTCACGTCCTTCGAAAAGTTCTTAAAACTTTTACGGCCTTTGAAAAATTCTTCAAAATCCATGTTCTTTGAAAAATCTTTAAAAATTCACGTCCTTCGAAAAGTTCTTAAAAATCAATATCCTTTAAAAAATTCTTAAAAATCCACGTCCTTAGAAAATTCTTTCCAATCTGCGTCCCTCAAAACTTCCTAAAAAATGCTTATTTTTTAAATTTTACGTCTATTGAAAAATGCTACGAATTTAAACAAAATTCAAGTATTTTAAGAAACATTCGAACCCAAATCCTTTGAAAAAAAATTAGGAAAATCAATGTTGTTTGAAATTTTATTAAACAACCCATGTTTCTAGATTTCTATACCCCCAAAATAACGGTTTTCGACCCTAGGTCCCTTTGGACCAATTTCAGGACATTTGGTGTCGATCTAGGGGTGTTCGTCCATCCGTCCGCCTGTCTGTCTGACTTAGATGGAGGTCGGAGATGGACATTCTCATCCAATCCTTCTGGTACCTTCCTCACAATAGGTCCAAATTTTAATAGAAAATAATTTTCCTTAAAGAACAAGAAATGATTTTTAAATTTTGTGCAAAATTTGCAAATCTTTATATTCTTATCAAATATTCTTGGCCAGGTGCGAAAATGGACAATTCCGATCGACTACATCAAATACCTGCCTCACCAAAGAGTCAGAATATTGAATAATTATAAAAGTTTCCCAACAATGTCAAAATATGCGATTATGTAAACCGGTCGGATATAACCACCATTAATACCATCCTGGTCATCAATTTTGATAGTTAATTTTTAAAATATCCATACTATTGGATTTTTTTTTCAAAAATTATACAAGTCATGCTTATTAAATAAATACTTACGTGTTGGATTTAACATGAGTCCATACTCTGAATTTTTGACAAATTTTAAAAGTTGGTTTAAAGGTCCTGGATGATTTTCACAAATTGTCTTGTTTCGATAGTTGGCTATCAGGATATCGCTCCTATTGGTTTATTTATCCTTGTAATCTTTAAAAAAAAGCTCGTTATGTTGCAAATAACATAAATCCACATTCCAAATTTTTGACAAATTCTTAAAAATAATTCAACTAAAAATTCTAGAAATTTCTCAAAAAATTTTCAAACGTTGTCAAATTATGAATTTATATGAAAACATATGGCAAATATAACTAACTACTTGTCGGCAAATCAATTGATATTTCCAATAATTCACTTTCAAAATAATTGTTTTAATTTTAAATCTTATTATAATATATTTTTTTCTCATCTTCCATTGTACTGTTCTTATTATTTCTTCTTATGTTTCAGCCTCAAAGAAGTACATAAAATTGAGTATATTCCCCCAAAAATACATTCATATATACATACATATGTATGTACACCTCCCATATGACCTTAGCACCAAACATCTCCCAGCTCCCTTCAACCTTAGCATAATTAACTAAATTTTAGAGAGAATAACGAAATTAATGTGTTTTTTATAGAAGAATTGTTTAAATGAGAAACTAAGAGAAAAACCCCGAAGAGAAGACACACTCCATTTTTATATATCACCAAGCTCACCAACCTTTGCCCTATAACTGATCACCTCACACCTATACTCACACACTCAAAAACCACAAAACTTATATAGCGCAATTTAATGAGAACACAAAAATTAATTATAAAAGGAAAATTAAAAAAAGAAATTACCAAAGAAGAACAGTTAATAAATTTATACAAATTTAAACACTTCCCCTACTTTCTCCCAAAAAAAAATGCGGAATAAGAGAGAAAAACCAAACAAATCCCCCTAGAGAAACAAAAATTATTATGTACGTATTTGTAGGATGTAAAACCAAAAGAAAACAAAAACCAAACAACAACAAAATGATCATATTGTTGATCATTAATATTTGACTGTGTTAATTTTCATTGTATTAAATAAAAAAAAACTAAACCAAAAAAAACATATAATATAATTTAATAATAAAAAAAGACAAAAAACCATAATGAAATTATTATTAAATAATAATATAAAAAAAACCAACAAGCATTCTAAAATCAACAAATGAAAAAAAAACAAAACATTACCAAATAATAATAATAATTACAACAATTCTAGTAAAGACATATGTCACCAAAGCAAAAAAAATAAAAACAAAAATTAAAAACTAATTATAAACAAATGCAAAAAAAAAAACAAATGTTACACACAGACACAAGTAAAATAAATAAAAAAATTATTATTAAGTTATTTACCAAAAACTGAACAAAATAATTAAAAAAAAAAAAAAACTGAACAACAACTAACAAAACAGTACGAAAGACAAGAAATAAATTTAAAACAAACCAAACAGAAAAAAAAGAATAATTTAAAAAAAAAATTATTACAAAAAATTGATTACCAAGTCAAAGTGAAATGAATAAAAAATGCAAAATTGTATAAAAATTATAAAAAAAATATGTTTTGGATTTTTATTGTTGCTTAAATAAGGGGTAAGTAAACACTAGTCTTGATCAACATCTGAATGAGAAAATATGACAGGGATGAGGTAAAGATTTCAAGCTATAAACTATTTATAAAAATATAAAATTCCAAGTTTAAGTTCGGTCGGACCGAGCTTTTAATATTGAAAGAAACTTGAAATTTTTCAAAAATAAAATCCGTCGAAAAATAGCGCTGAACTGAAAACCGCTATATGGGGGCTATACGAAGACGCGGATCTGCGTACGTAACTTTTTGTCATAGGCAATAGTACCGAATCCAAACTGCAAATACGAAATTTAAAACAATTCCGGCGAATAATGTCGCTAGAATCATTAAAATACCGAATATCGAGAGTTATCGTTACATGAGAGCTATACGAAAACGTGGACCGACATAGTCCATTAACATAACCAAACATAACCTACCAAAATACACATGTGTGCAAAATTTTAGCCTTCTATCTCAATTCGTCCCTATTATCTCAATTCGACTTTAATGATCTAGAATTTGCAGTTAAAATAAAGGCCTTTTCCCTTCCTTTTTACACCCTCCTGTAAAGGTCAAATTTATTATCCGATTGCGACGAAATTTTCCACGAACCATTAGTTTGGTCCAAGGAAACCCCATTGAAATTGGTGACGGTCGGTTCAAATTTAGATATGACTGCCATATACAGGGTAAGATGAAAAAACTGCAATCAACTTCAAACTGCTATCATTTCCCAGCCACTCATCCGACAGCTGTTAAAATTATTCCAGTGTTGTTTACAAGCGTACAAAAGCATTTTGGTGAGAATTTTCCAAAAACAAAGTTATTCAAGCGTGATGGTGTGATTTCTTTATATTTGGCTGGAAAACCACAAGAGGCTATCGTTCGAGCACTCCAGCATTTTAATGTGAATAAATTTTTGGTGTTCCGTACCATCGCTCGTTACCATGATACTGGTAGCGTAGCCCGACGTCAAGGAAGTGGACGTAAGAAAACAGCAAACATCAGCAGAAATGGTTCGAAAATTAAAGAAACCCGTGTCGCAGTGGCTGAAAAATGGGTAAGGAGCTGAACATATCGCAATATTCCATTCGGAAAATATTGAAAAATGAGCTCGTGGTAAAGCCATTGAAACTGAAAGAGCTAAAGAGTTACTTCGCTTGACCGAAAGTGGTAAACTGCCGAATTTGGTTTTCTCCATCTCCGATGAGAAAACATTCGTTGTCCAGCTGTTTGTAAACTAACAAAATGATCGTGTTAACTTGCAAAAGAAGTCAGCTGAAAATGTGCACCTTTGGTTGGCCACAAGAACTCAAACGCCGGCCATGGTGATGGCGTGGGCCGCCATAACAGCCGATGGTCGCTCTCCGCTCGTATTAATCGACCGTGGTATCAGAATAAATGACGAATATTATAGCGAAAATATTCTGGATGGTGTTTTAAAGCTTTGGGCACGCAAATATTTTGGCAGACCTTGGAAATTCCAACAGGACTCAGAATGTTTATACCCAAGAATGTTTGCAAAATGTGGTTCCTCGCTTCATTTCCAGCGCACAATGGCCACCAAAATCTCCGGATGCCAATCCGTTGGACTATTGTGTCAGGAGTATTTTGGAGAGCAAGGTTGGCACTAAAAACTACCAAAGTGTCGATCGCCTCAAGCAAGCGCTTCGCCGGAAATGGGCCAAAATTCCACAGATCAACATTCGGGCAGCGTGTGACGTTTCATTGGCCGTTTGAAGGCCATAATTCGTGCCAAAGGTGACCAATTCGAACAAATCTAAACTTATTCTAAAATTTGATTCTATTTCCGAAATTGTTGGCTTTCATTCAAAAAAAGTAAAAATTACGGTTTCAAGTCCTTATACTCAGAAATTAGTGCCAACAATTTTGCCGAGATCGATTCATATTTTGGATATAGCTCCCATATAAATCATTATCCGGTTTCAGGTTTTTTGTGCACCAAATGGCTAATATCAGCCCAAATGGACTGAATTTTGGCACTTCCGACGGATTTCAGCCTAAAAGCAATAGCTTTTTCCGATTTGGGGTTTTAAATCCTTCACACGCGTAACATACACTCCACAACAATACTGGGAATCATATACTGCTCGAAAATACCTCTGTCAAGTTTTATCGAGATTGGTTCAGATTTTTATGTAGCTTCGATATACATCTTCATCCGATTTTACGGTTATTGCTCACCATATATGTATTTATTTTTAGCGACATTATTATTTTTAGCGACATTATTCACCGAAATTGTTTCAAATTTTAAATTTGAAGTTCCAATAAATTGCCCATGTAGGTTCAGGGCTTCGTATAGCCCCCATATATCGGTACCTCCCTATATTCGGTATTTTGATGATTTTAGCAACATTATTCAAAGGAATTGTTTCGAATTAGCTATTTGAAGTTCGTAATGGATACTACAGCCTAAGACAGAAAATTGTCTGTGCAGGACCACTTATTCGTATAGCCCCGTATAATGGTATCTCCTTATATTCGGTAGTTTGATGATTTTAGCGAAATTATTCATCAGAATTGTTTCAAATTTGGTGCTACAGCCTATGACAGAAGATTGTCTGTGCAGGTCCACGTCTTTGTATAGCCCCCATATAACAGTACCTCTGCATTTTGATGATTTTAGCGTCATTATTGACCGGAATTGTTTCAAATTTGGTATTTGAAGTTCGTAATGGATACTACAGCCTATGACAGAAAATTCTCTCTGCAGGTCCACGTTTTGGTATAAACTATGCCTACATTATTCTCCGATTTTTTTTTAAGTTTCACATTTGTATATTTTAATGGCTTATGACAAAAGTTGCCTATGCAGGTCCACGTCGTGGTATAGAAATTAGTATAACGGCTACATTCGGTATTTTTAAGATTTTAACAGAATTTTTAATGGATTTTTTTTTTTTTTTTTGAAAATTGCCAAATTCGTTCCGAATGATGAAGGGTATTCAAAGTTCGGCCCGGCCGAACTTATGGCTTTTTTACTTGTTCTATATAAACTATGAAAGACCTGCTTATAAAAGGCTACAAGAAAGTCAACATGAATCGTCAGAAAGACCTTCTATCTTTGTAAAATTATCAGAATGGCCATAGAGGGCCAAAAAAGGTCCTCAATCTAACGTATTTTATTTATATGTTATTTTTTATCCAATTGGCAAATTTATAATTTTTTGTTTCAAATTTCAAATTAATTAATAATCCGAATTGAAAAATAATCACCAGCTAAATAATTTGAAGTTCAAATTGATATTCAATAATTTTAGGTTTTTTTACCTTCGATGTTTTTTTTGAAAAATATAAACTCCTATGTTGTTTTAGTGATAGTTGTTATAAACAATTTATTTATTTGTTTTTTTATATAAACAATTGACAGCTAGTGTAAATTATTTAAATTTATTTATTTTTATTTCAGTTTAGATTAATAGTTTGCTATGGCTTATATATGAATGGGTGAAAGACCGAACATAGGATAAATGAGGACCAGTAATAATAATAGACATGTTAGAGCAGTAATAATAAACATAATAAAAATAATTATAATAATAGGTTTATAGGTATGAACATTAACGAGATTTATTTGTTTAGTTTTCTGGTTTTCTGTTTTTTTTTTTTAATTCTATATATTGCAATTTATTTAGTATTTTTTGGGTTTTTTTTTTCATAAGCAGCACATCTAGTGATGAAGTACATTCGTTTTGAGTGTTGAGTTTTGGTTTTTTTATTTCTTTTTCCTTTATATTTTAATTATAATTTTCCTATAATTTTATATATATTTGTTGGTTTTTTTGTATTGTTTTTTTCTTTTGCATTGAAGATTCGTTTACTTTTTAGTTGTTTACTGTTATTTACATTAAATATAGTAATAATAATTTTTAATAATAATAATAATAAATTTGAATAATACTTGTTATGTTGTTGTTGTGGTTTTTGTCTCTTTGTTTTTTGTTTTTGCTTTGTGAATTCCCTAATAAAGTATTTTGTTTGTATTTGAGATAATTCATTTATTTGTTATTCCTTGTATAAATATATTGGTATATGGAGTACGAAAAATGTTATTGAGAGGGGGTTGTATGGGGTGAGTAAATGGGTAATTTTTAGAAATTTTTCTCTGACTAAAAATAAAATGCATAAATAGGATCTTTGGAGAGGAACATATAATTCCCAGATTTTAAGTTTTTTTTAACATTCTGTAACTCTACAAAAAGTAGAAGTCTTAGAGTTTTTCTCTCAAAGTCTTAGTTTAGACAAAACTATAATTCCTTTTCGAAGTTGTCCCTTTCGAATATTCTTTTCAATTCTAAGACTAAAATAACTTCAGAGATAAGATAAAATTCTCCGAGACTTTAATTTCCGTGAGATATTATTCCTGCAATCAAATAGCTCCTCAATACACTAAAGACCTTGAATATATCTCCAACTCTTCAGAAGACCTCACAATGAAATTTTATAAATATAAAATATTTTGGAGAAGCTGACAATCTGTAGGATTTTCTACTTAAACGTAACCCCAAAGACGTCTTCTTTCACATTTTTTTGACATTTTTTAACATTCGGTAACTCTACAACAAATAGAAGTCTTAGAGTTTTTTTCAAGGTCCATGAGACTTTTCTTAACCAAAACTATAACCTCTTTTCGAAATTTCCCCTTTCTAATATTCTTTTCAATTCTAAGACTAAAATAACTTCAGAGATAAAATAAAATCATCCGAAACTTTAATTTCCGGAATATATTATTCCTGAAATCAAAGAGCTCCTCAATGCACGGAAGACCTTGAAAATATCTCCAACTCTTCAGAAGACCTCACAATGAACATTTTTAAATAGAAAATACTTCGTAGAAGCTGGCAATCTATGGGAGGGATTTTCTACCTAAACGTAACCCCAGAGAATACTTCTTTTACATTTTTGAAATTTTCGGATTAATATTCCTTGGAATCTTTGAATTTCTACATACCTAGTGTCTTCGGTAATATTGCTGACAACAATACCAGGATTATTTCGGTGAAAAATCTTAATCCACTGGCAAGGCACCAAAGTGGTATTTTTGGTATTTTGGTCATCACTGAAAAGAAAATATTTGCATCAAATTTACCTAAGAAAAGTTCCCCAGGACCTTTTTCGGGTTAAGGTAACATGAAATGTCATTTTAGCCAGAAATGGTCAAAAGAAGAAATTTCTACACAAAATCGTCTAAATTAATAATTTTCTATTCTTTGGCATAAAAATAAGCCTGATTTCAGTTATTTCGGAAGTCTTGGACATATTTTTCAATCGATTTGGTTGAGAACTGAAAACTTTTCGACAGAAAATTTGAGGTGTTAAGAAAAAAATCAGGAAGACCTTCAATTAAGCTTAATCCTTGGAAAGACCTCTAAAAGACTCTATATATATACCTCCATCTATTAAAGTCTTAAAAGAAATCTTCGTTTCATATAAGACATGGAAATATCTTTTAATTAAGAAGACTTAGGAGGTGACTTCCATCAATAGAGGGACTTGGGAAACCTCCGACTCTCCTCCCTCAAATAAACTCTCTCCGTGGAGAAGCTCTCTCCGAAAGGCCTCTGAAAAGGGACTTAGATAACCACATTTCTATAAATGGCCTCAGATATTTTAACCCATTAAAAGTTTCAGAAAGTTCTTCCATTTGTAGACCCTCTAACCTCTACAAAGCCTTCTTACTAAGGAACAGATAAGTAGAATTTCTCTCTAAAACTCACCTTCGATAGCCCGATAATGTTAGAACGCCTCAAATAGTTCTGCCAAAAGCCTCATATGGCCCCATCTGTCTGGCTCCCACAGGGAGCCTTCTAAAGGATTCTTTTTATAGAAGGCCCACAAAAAAGGTGTTCCAAAGCCATAAAAAGGTATTTTATGTATAAAAGATTTCTGAAAGGCTTCCTATGGGGCCTCAGGTAGATACCTTTTCTATGCGAGGCCTCGGAAAGGTCTCTTATCTATAAAAGGTTATAGAATGCTCATTCATGTATAGGGGGTCCTTAGGAACATCTTGTGGCTACAAAGAAGGGCCTCTGAAAAGGGACTTAGATAACCACATTTCTATAAATGGCCTCAGATATTTTAACCCATTAAAAGTTTCAGAAAGTTCTTCCATTTGTAGACCCTCTAACCTCTACAAAGCCTTCTTACAAAGGAACAGATAAGTAAGAATTTCTCTCTAAAAGTCACCTTCGATAGCCCGATAATGTTAGAACGCCTCAAATAGTTCTGCCAAAAGCCTCATATGGCCCCATCTGTCTGGCTCCCACAGGGAGCCTTCTAAAGGATTCTTTTTATAGAAAGCCCACAAAAAAGGTGTTCCAAAGCCATAAAAATGTATTTTATATATAAAAGATTTCTGAAAGGCTCCCTATAAGGTCTCAGGTAGATAACTTTTCTACAAGACCTCGAAAATATATCCTATCTATAAAAGTTTACAGAATGCTCATTCATGTATAGGGGCCCTTAGGAACATCTTGTGTCGATAAGGAAGGAATTCTAACTTGATGGTATATCTTAAAGGCAAAGACCTCAGAAAAGCTTTCTATCGATAAAATATCCCACAAATATCCTTCCTTCTATAAACAAATTTTTCTTATCGGAAAAGGTTTCGGAAAAATCTACTACAGGACCTCGGGCGGCTTTCATACAATAAAAGACCCCCATAAGGGCGATCTAACTTTATAAAGCCCTACCGTCACTAGTAGCCTTCAGGCAGGTTCTCCGAATATTCTCTCAATGGCATAATAAATATGGAGGACCTCAGAAGGTCCTTCTCTCCATATTGGCGATCCCTAATAAGGGCGATCCAACCACCTAATAAAGCCCTTTCGTCATTAGTAGCCTTCAGACAGGTTCTCAGCAACATCTCTCAATGGCATAATAAATAAGATGGAACTTAGAAGAGCCTTCTCTCCATAAGAGCTGACAAGAAAGGTCTCCAGCCCTAAAAGGTCTCTAACAACAAATTGTATCAAAACTTGTAAAAAAATCGGAAAAGTCTAGGAAGGGCTTTTATCTAGATTAAGCCTCAGTAGGGCAAAGAATAGACGAAAATGGCTTCAATCTATAAAAATTAGGTCCTCCGGGTCCTTTTGTGGTCGAAAGCTCCCAAAAAATGGTGAGAAAGGTCTTAGAATGTCTTAAATTTATAGAAGGGCTGCAGAAAAGTCTTCCTAAGCCAATTTTCTTCTCCGACTCTTTATGTCGCCAAAATATCTCAGAATAGTCCTCCATGGACAGAAGATCTTCAGAAAGGTCTTCTATTTCTATTTTCAAGTCTCAAAATAAATGAGAAAGGCCTGAGAATGATTTAAATTTATAGAAGGACTGCAGAAAATCTCAGAGATACCTTCTATTTCTGCTTTTAATCTCTAGAAACCCTCAAAAAGGCCTACTAACCTTATGGCCTAAGAAAGGCATGTTAGATATTGAGGAACTCAGAAGAACCTTGTCTCCATAAAATACTTTATAAAGTCCGTCTCTTGGCCTCAGAGAGGTCTCAGAATGGCTCAAGTCCCCAAAAGGTCTCAAAATAGTATTCCATGGATAGAAGATCTTCATAAAGACCTTCCATTTTTATTTTCAAGTCTCTAAAAGGGTGAGAGGGTCTTAGAATGACTTAAATTTATGGAAGGGCTGCAAAAAATTTCTCCTGACCCATTTTTATTCTAAAAGGTTCTCTGGCGCCCAAATATCTTTTATCTCTGCCTTTAATCTCTAGAAACCTTCAAAAAGGCCTCTTAACATCATGGCCTAAGGAAAGCCTTCTCCCAAAAAATATTTTATAAGGTCCGTCTCTTGACAATAAGTCTTACAGAGGCCAAGAAATATCTCTGAATGGCTTAAGTCCATGGAAGGCCTCTGTCACCTTTTTAGGAAAAATCTGAGAAAGGCTCTTATTTGTAGAAGGCCTCAGCAGGGCTAAAAGGGCTATGCCATCAGAAGGCTAAAAGATGTGTGAAAATGACTGAATTTTACGAAGGGCCTCAGAAACTCCTCTTGCCAATTCTTTTTTTCTGAGGCCTTCTATCGCCAAAAAGTTCTCAGAAAGGTTAAAAAAAACCCTCAGAATCGATTTTTATTCAAAGAAGAACTCAGATATGTCCCACTGTTCAAATATTCTCAAAAAGACACTATAAAAGGCCTTGAAAGACTTTCGATTTTCAGAAGACGTTTAGAAAGGTCTCCTATCTAAAAAAAAGTGCAAGGAGTGCCCATTCTCTAAGAAGGACCCAGAATGTTCCAAATAGCTTGCTATTTATGTAAAGAGTCTAAAAACAGCCTTTCTGTAGAAGATCTCAAAAAGTTATTTCATTTAAAGGTCTTCTATCTAAAGAAGACCTCAGAAGGTAGAATGCTTATCAAGGACCTGTGGCCATCAAAAGGACTTACGGCCAAGAATGTTCTGAAAATGGCTTAAATTTATTGAATGGGTTCAGAAAAGCCTTTTAAAGCCATTTTTACCTTCACAGAACGGCTTCTGTGAAGGCCTGATAAAGATTTAGAAATAGCCTGAGAACTCAAAGTTTATTATTTTTTCAAAGGACATGTTTTCAAGAAAACTCTTTGATTTTTCTATAGAAACATCCTGAGTCTCCAAGGTCTCCAATTTTGTCAAAAATATAATCAGAGAATAGCAGGTCTCTAATTTATGCTATAGATACTCTCCGTAGACCCACATTTTTTTCGATGATTTTTGAGAACAAAACTTGTAAGTCTCTTACATTTTTCTCTAGGATATCATATTTATCCTTTTTAGTCGTATGGAAGAGAGTCTGAAAATCTGAGACCCTCTATGAGAAGTCTCAAATAAAGGTTGAGTAAGTCTCTATATGTTTAGAAAGTATCATAGAGGTATAAAAAATCATCTGTCTCCAGAAGACCTTAGAAAATTATTTTGTCCTTAAAAGAACTTTCAAAGGACTGTGTTATGGAGAGTCTATAGGATGTTCACTTTTATATCAGAGCCCTCTTCTTTATCTCAGACCTCATTCTTTCCTGATCCAGGAACCGGGAATCGAATGGTAAAGAGTAGTTGCTAAAAACACCTGCTATATATTGTGACGGTTTTACTTATTATTTGTATGTATGTGTATGTGTATGGCATTTTGGAATGTCTATGTGTTGGTTTTCTTTTCTTTTTTCATATATATATAAATAGATATATATTTAATTTATATTATAACTTAATGCTAATGTTATCCACTTCTTCTTCCTCATCCTCCTCGTCCTCTCCGTAGCTGGTATACACGACACCTTAAGCATTAGATTCTTTTAAATTTTGCAATCTTGCCAATTGATTCGAATCTAGCTCTTCGGGTATACTCGCCCGACCGCCCACCACCTGTTTGGGTGCATCAACATCTGTCTCGCCATGTCTTGACTCATCCACACTCTGGGGACCGCCACCACCACCGCCTCCGGCATTGGCAAAAGCATCATCGAAATTAGCATCGAAATTTGCCTCAAAATTCGCTTCAAATCCTGTGGCGGCTGCATCACTGCTAGCCGCTGCATTGGCTTTCTCATTGAACGGGTCTTCGGCCTCTTCCAGCGGCTGGACCTCGGATGAGTCATGCTCCTGATCGGATGAGGGTAAATCCTCTGGATTGGGTGTAGGCGAGGTTAGTGTTATTGTTACGCTAACAGCCTCGAGGGCTTCATTACCTTCAATTATTTGCGGTATGTCCGTTTGTTTGGTGGCCTGTTTCTTTTTGCTGGCATCGTTGTCATCATCATCATCCATACCGCCGCCACCATCACCGGCACCACCCTTAGGCTTAGTTGTATTCTGCTCAGCATCATCATCATCATCGGCATCACCTTTGTCTTCTACTGGAGGGAAAGATTTATCGGATCCGTCTTCAACCATAGGGGTTGCAGCGGTTACAATAATTTGTGCCATACCTAAATTCAATGTATTGCCCTTGTCCTTGGTGACCTTGGCGCCCAATGTGGGTGCAGTAAATGAAGGTGGCGGTTGTGATGGTGGTGGATTACCATCTTCCTCGATATCGTCCTGGAAAATGGAAAAAATAATAATGAAAGGATTATTTCAATTGGAAAGGAGAGGGAAATTTATAAATGGGTGGGGAGCTCAAATCCCAACAAGAAAACCATAAAATTATATTTTAATACCAACGATCAGCATAAAATTTTATGTCGATTTAGCCATGTCCGTCCGTTTTTCCGTCTGTGGAATCACTCTAGCTCCAGAACGAAATGAAGTAGGTTTACAAAATTTTACTCAAATGTATATTATGTCTGCAGAGCTTTAAATATTGAACATGGGCCATTTAGGTCCACGTTTTGGTATAGCCCCCTTATAATGGTACCTCCCGATATTCGGTATTTTGATGATTTTTGAGACAATATTAATCGGAATTGTTTCAAATTTGATATTTGAAGTTCGAAATGGATGTTACAGCCTAAGACAGAAAATTGTCTGTGCAGGTCCACGTCTTCGTACAGCCCACATATAATGGTACCTCCCGATTTTAGCGACATTATTTACCGGAATTGTTTCAAATTTAGCATTTGAAGTTCGTAATGGATATTACAGTCTATGACAAAAAATTGTCTTTGCAGGACCAGGTCTTCGCTTAGCCCTCTTATATCGGTACCTCCCTATATTCCGTATTTTGATGATTTCAGCGACATTATTCACCGGAATTGTTTCAAATTTCGTATTTGAAGTTCCTAACGGGTACTATAGCCTGTGATAGAAAATTATATTTGCAGGTCCAGGTCTTCGCATAGCCCTCTTATATCGGTACCTCCCTATATTCGGTATTTTGAAGATTTCAGCGACATTATTAACCGGAATCATTTCAAATTTCGTATTTGAAGTTCTTAATGGGTACTACAGTCAATGACCGAAAATTGTCTCTGCAGGTCTAGGTCTTCGTACAGCCTCCATATAACGGTATCTCCCGATATTCGGTATTTTGATGATTTTTGCGACATTATGCATCGAAAATATTTCAAATTTTGTATTTGAAGTTCCTAATGAGTACTACAGTCTATGACGGAAAATTGTCTTTGCAGGTCCAGGTCTTCGTATAGCCCCCATATATCGGCACCTTCCGATATTCGGTATTTTGATTATTTCAGCGACATTATTCACCGGAATCGTTTCAAATTTCGTACTTGAAGTTCCCAATGGGTACCGCAGTCTATAACTAAAAATTATATTTGCAGGTCCAGGTCTTCGCATAGCCCTCTTATATCGGTGCCTCCCTATATTCGGTATTTTGATGATTTCAGCGACATTATTCACCGGAATCGTTTCAAATTTGGTATTTGAAGTTCTTAATGGGTACTATAGCCTCTGACAAAAAATTGTCTTTGCAGTTCCAGGTCTTCGTATAGTCCTCTTATATCGGTACCTCCCTATTTTTTGTATTTTGATGATTTCAGCAACATTATTTACCGGAATTTACCATTTGGATCTTCGTATTTGAAGTTCCAAATGGGTACCGCAGTCTATGACTGAAAATTATCTCTGCAGGTCTAGGTCTTCGTACAGCCTCCATATATCGGTACCTCCCTATATTCGGTATTTTGATGATTTCAGCGACATTATTCGCCGGAATTGCTTCAAATTTGGTATTTGATGTTCGTAATGGATGGTACAGCCTATGACAATAAATTGTCTATGTAGGTCCAGGTCTTCGTATAGCCCCCATATATCGGTACGTCCCGATATTCGGTATTTTGATGATTTTGGCGACATTATTCACCGTTTTCAAATTTCGTATATGAAACTAGAAATGGATTTTACAGCCTAAGATAGAAAATTATCTGTGCAGGTCCACGTCTTCGTATAGCCCCCATATAATGGTACCTCCCGATATTCGGTATTTTGATGATTTTTGCGACAATATTCATCGGAATTGTTTCAAATTTGGTATTTGAAGTTCGATATGGATGTTACAGCCTAAGACAGAAAATTGTCTGTGCAGGTCGTATAGTCTCTATATAACGGTACCGCCCTATATTCGGTATTTTGATGATTTAGGTGACATTAGCCACCGAAATTGTTTTAACTTTGGTATTTGAAGTTCTTAATGGGTACCGCAGTCTATGACATAAAATTGTCTTTGCAGGTTCAGGTCTTCGTATAGCCCCCATGTATCGGTACCTCCCGATATTCGGTATTTTGATAATTTCAGCGACATTATTTACCGAAATTGTTTCAAATTCCGTATTTGAGGTTCGTAACGGGTACTACATCCTGTGACGGAAAATTGTTTTTGCAGGTCCAGGTTTTCGTGTAGCCCCCATATAATGCTACGCCCCTATTTTCGGTATTTTGGGGATTTAAGCGATATTTTTCACCGGAAATGTTTTAAATTTCGTATTGGAAGATCTACGCAGGTCCACGTCTTCGTATATACCCCAAAATAACGGCAATTCCCTGTATTCGGCATTTTTAAAATTTTAATATATATTTTTTAATATATCCAAATTCCTTCCAAATGGTGGAAGGTATTCAAACTTCGGCCCGGCCGAATTTACTGCTTTTAAACTTGTTTTTTTTTTCTATAGAAATATTTTTAAGACTCTTAGCTCTTGCGTTTTTTTTCTTTTGAAATGATTCTGGGACCCAGGTCCCATAATCCGTTTCTTCTATAAATTATAAAAATTTTATATTTAGTTTTTATTTACCTCATCGTCCTGCTCTTGTATGAGCACTAATGTAAGCATTAGAATAGAAATTAAATTTTTTGATTAATTTTTTTCTCATTATCTTGACATGTGTCTTATGTGTCTAGAGTACATAATATCTTTTATATAATTTTTTCGTTTTTATTATTAATTGTAGTGTTAGGGAGAAATAATGGAAAAAATAGCAACAAAATTTACATAAAAAACAAAACTATTGCCACTAACTACGAATAAAAAAACATCTGTGTATATCTTGAAAACAGTTCTGGAAGATTACAAGTGTTGAGTATATATAGTCACAAAATTGTGTGTAAGTGTGTTTGTTCTGGTAGGAATATTGGGGTTCCATTCCAATTCGGAGTATCAGTGTCAGAATGCATGCAATTGGTTTTGGTAACGTGCTGTGTTTTGTGTGGTTGGTTTTTATATTTTTAAAAATTAATATTTTGAAATAAATAAGTGTAATTAATAAAGCTGTACATTTCTATAAATAGAAAGAATAATAAAATATATAAGTTGAATCGGTTACTATTTTTAATTTGTTTGAAATTGATTTTGTGCATCTATAAATTTTGTAATGCGGAGCAATGGTGCGTATACATATGGTCAACACATATACGACACTAGGGATATATAAACAGCAATTTTAATTTTATTTTCCTAAGCTTCATTTTTCCTAGAGCTATATATTAAAAACCTTTATAAACACGATCTAAGTTTAATTAGACATAATTTAAAATTGGCCTTTAGAGTTAATATTTATATATCTTCTGATCTTTTTGAGTGATGAATTGTCATTTTTAACTGTATCCAAATGTCTTAAATTGACGTGATACGTTAATTTTTTAAATGTTTTAATTCAGAAAAAAGTTCGTTCAATGTTCGTTCACTTTAATATCTATACTATACGCCACACTGTGGTACAGAGTACTATATTATGTCATAGAATTACATCCAACCGACAGTCCATTTATTTTTATTAAAAAAATACAGGTCGAACTTACTGACCAATTGGGATGAAATGTTTCACAAATCATTTGTTTGGCCCAATGAAACTCTATTGAAATTGGTTCAAATGTACATATAGCTCCCATATCTATTTTTCTCCGATTTTAAGTTTATTGTGCGCCATAAGTATATATATTAAATTTCGTAATTCCTACCTAATTCCGTCTAGTACTTGAAATTTGATGAAAATCGGTTCAGAAACAGCTATAGCTCTCATATATATTTCATCCGATTTCGGTGGCAGAAGGAGTAGAGTGATTATCTTTAGAGCAGATCTTGTGTTCATAAAAATATTCGGATGTGTGAAATTTCAAAAGAATCAGATGCTTAGTTTACATTTTGTGAGCGATATAATTATTCAAAGACCGTTGACCCGTTGTGGGGGAGGTACCAAAAGGAGTGAACGGATATACCTCATCTTTACGCAAGATCTTATGTTAATAAAAATACAAGATCTTGTGTTAATCAAAATATTGAATATGAAAAGTTTGAGCAAGAGAATCGGACTTTTCGTAGGCGAAAACTTCACCTAAAATTTTAAATTTGTTCTCTTTTTTGACAAAATTTCCAAACAGACCTTAATTCTGGCCAATCCATCAGAATTCCAGTGCTATTCTAAGACCCAATCCCAAAATTAGTACCATGTCCAAAGCGTCATCCTTCTCTCCTTCTCTCCTAGATACTAATAGTGACCCCTATGCCAAATTTCAGAATTCCATCTCGATCCCAACAGTCAAAGGCAAATTTTAAGGCAATCTGCACTTTTCGTACATTCATAGTACGAATTTCCAAAACCACCTCTTTCTCTTAACTACGAATTCTAATAGTGACATTCATATCAAATTTCAGAATTTCAGCACTATGCCTTCACCCAATACCAAATTTAGTAGCATTTAGTTATTTTCGTACGCATTTTCAAGACGATCTCAAGCTCAGATACTTAATATCAAATTCCAGATATCAGCTCTGTAATTTCCCCCATTTCCAAAATTAGTACCATTTAGTCCAATTATAGTCCACATTTCCAAAATCACCTCCATATCTTAACTACAGACACCGACAATTACATCTATATTAAATTCCATAATTTGAGCTCTACTCATTCAATTATATTACGCTTTAGCAAAACCACAACCAGACTTATACACCAGACACCAAAAGAGACCGCAATATCAAATTTCGGGATTCCAGCTCTATACATTTACTCAATACCAAATTTCGTAACATTTAGTACTTTTCGTATAACACCAAATGGTACCATTTTCGAATTTTTCGTTATATTAAAATCCGAATTTATATGGCCTATGCACCAAGACTGACTCTGGTGCAAAATTGCAAGATCTAGTTTCAGCCTTTTCGTTTCTAAAATCTAACTCTATTCGTTCACATAAAACAAATTGGTGCCATTTTAGAAATTTAGTACCATTTTTGAACTTTTCTTAAACTTAAAGTTTGAATTTCCAAAAACACTTTGGTACATGTATCCTGCATTCCGTTAGTGTTTCTCATTCCAAATTTGAGAATTATAGCTCACTCCGTCTGTCCAATTTTTAGTACTATTCGTACACTTTTAGTACGAATTTCTAAAATCCCAGGGTTATCACACGCCTACGCACCAAGACTGGTTCTAGTCCAAAATTTCTAGAATGTAACTTCAATCGTTTCGTCTCAAAACCAACTGTATCCGTTCACATAATACTAAATGGTACTTAAAGTTCGATTTTTCAAAAAAAAAAAAAAAATCCTGACCCCCTGACCTAGCTCTTATAAAAATTTTATTAATCGTTTCAGGTTAATTATATGTTGTGAACATGCTGACCTTCTGTGGGTGGAGGAGTACTAGCAGGAGTGGGCCGATATTAAAATATTTTTTTTATACCCTCCACCATTCTATGGAGGGTATATTAGCGTTATCATTCCGTTTGTAACTCCTCGAAATATTCAGAGTATTTATTCTGGATCAGCGTAAAATTCTAAGACGATCTAGCGATGTCCGTCTGTCTGTCGTCTTTCTGTTATAATCACGCTTATCTTTCGAACGAATTGAGATAAAAGGCTTACATGCATGTATAGTTTACCAGAATCAGGTTAAGTTTGTAGATGGGCCATGTCGGTCCACTTTTTCGTATAGCCCCCATATAAAGGTCCTCTCGATATTCGGTATTTTCATTATTTTAGCGACATTGTTTGATGATTTCAGTAAAATTATTCACTGGAAATGTTTCAAATTTCGTATTGGAAGATCCTAATAGGTACTACAATCTATGGCAAAAAATTTCTTATGCAGATCCAAGTCTTCGTATAGCCCCCATACGACAGTATCTCCCGATACTCGGTATTTTCAGGATTTTTGCAACATTATTCACTAGAACTGTTTCATATTTCGCATTTGTATTTCGTAATGGGTACTACAGCATATGGTCCCCATATAACGGTTTTAAATTAAGTGGTAGTTTTCGGATATTGTTTTTTTTTTTTTGAAAATTTTCAAGTTCCTTCCAAATGGTGGAGAGTATTAAAAGTTCAGCCCGGTCAACCTTAGCTGCTTTTTTACTTCTTTTCATTTAAAAAATATATTTGAAAATTATATAAAACTAAAAAAGAATGTAAATTTAATTCATATTTTAAAACTACTATATTTTTATTCTAAGGTATTAAGTTATTTAATTCAAATTGAATATTTTTAAAAAATTCAAAACTTTACATTTTTTTAATTCAAAATTTTTCAATTAACGGAAAAAAATTAAAATTTTAATTTTTAAATCAATAAAACTATTCCCTGGCCATTTTTTAATAAAACGTTTTGATATTATAAAAATATGTTAAAATCTTTAATAAAAAAAATCAAATGCTATTCGTACAAAAATATTTTATAAAAACAGTAGAATATGGTTATAACGAATCTCAATTATTGTAAAACAATGATTTTGAATTACTGTTTTTACAAATTCCAAAATTTAAATACATATTTTCTCTTTCAAGAAAAATATACTATTCAAAATTCCAAAATTCCATTCTACTCAATTCAAATATAGAGATAATCAAAATTTCTACCTAGGACGCATACCAAAGAATTGAAGTAAAAATTGAAAACATTAAACGCAACATAAATGCAACAATTACCCTTTTTGGCAGTGCTTGTTTTCGGTGCTTAAAAAACGGAAAGGAGTAGATAATAAATTTTGTTGAAAATCAAAAAAACAGAACACTTAAAGCGGTAGGTAAGGCAAATTAAAAGAAAAAAGACAACAGACAAAAGAAAATAAAATAAAATTGCAATTGAAAAGAAATTTGGAAACAAAAAAAAAACAGAAAACACACGAGGTAAAAACAATTGACAATTTTTATTATATGTTCTCTTCAACATCTTTTACTTCATCTTCTTCTTAGAAACTGCTTGGCATAGTAAAAGGGGGGTAACCAAAAAAAACAAGAAGAGATAAAGAATTTAAATACAACGATGACATTCTCTTTGGCGAGGTCATCGTATTATTGACGCCGTCGATATTTTTTTGGAAATGCTGTAAAGAAATCAAAACGCATAAAACACACACAGGATACGCACGCACACAGACACACCGAAAATTTTGAAACGAAAATACACACCCACACACTGAGACACCAAAAAAACGACAATGAGGGGAACATTTTTGATAGAGAATTTTTAAAATAATTTCATTTGAAAAATATTAAAAGAGATATTTTCAATTAATAGCTTTCAGATTTCAGAAAAAGAAAGAAAGAAAGAAAAAACAAATAGAAGTGGGAAATATGAAAATATCAGAGATTTCAGTTTCAGAGAGATTTTCCTTTATGGCTTGGAGATTTTTGTCTATCTTTACACCAACACGCTTATAACACACACACAGAGACACTTGAAATAGAATAGTTTCAGAAGACACATCGTGTACAGAGAGAGTCTTGTCGAGAGTAAGACTTGAGATTCAATCACATTTTTTTTGTTTTTGTTTTACCTCTAAAGATATACAGAAGCAAGAGGATTTTTTCAAAAGATTATGATGATAATTGAAAATTTTTGGTAGTAATGAAAAATGGGTGAAAATTAGTTGTTAATGTTAACCAAAAAATATTTAAAAAATAATTAAAAAAGAATGATTTGGATATTTTATTTGGTTGGCATCGTTCGAAAAATGAAGAAAGAACAACTCAAGAAATCTATGGTTGAGTAGACTAAAGGTTGAGTGAGAAAGAGACATGAAAAAGGTACACAAATCCTCTAAATTATTAAGGAAATTCTGTTTAAATTTACCTGGAGGAGGCATACTGGGTGCAGCACCATTTGGTATGTAGCCACTGTCGTCATCTAGAAAAAACAAGAAAAGAAGATATTAGAAACCGACAAAGAATAGGAAAAAATTTAAAGGAGAGTAAATACTGTTCTCAAAAGAGGTCTTATGTTAGAAATTCTCTCCTCGAAGAGCTGAAAAAATTATCATAAAAATGCCCTGTCTGTAGTGTCAGAGAATAACTGAAACATTTCTCATAAAATTACTTCTCATAGAAGAGCTGAAGCACTTCTCATAGAAGAGCTCCGAAGCACTTCTCATAGAAGAGCTGCTGAAACACTTATCGCAGAAGAGCTGAAGCACTTCTCCCAGAAGAGCTGAAGCACTTCTCCCAGAAGAGCTGAAGCACTTCTCCCAGAAGAGCTGAGCACTTCTCCCAGAAGAGCTGAAGCACTTCGTCTATGTCTCCATAGACGAGCTCAAGGTCGTCTATGTCTCAATAGACGAGCTCAAGGTCGTCTATGTCTCCATAGACGAGCTCAAGGTCGCCTATGTCTCAATAGACGAGCTCAAGGTCGTCTATGTCTCAGTAGACGAGCTCAAGGTCGTCTATGTCTCAATAGACGAGCTCAAGGTCGTCTATGTCTCAATAGACGAGCTCAAGGTCGTCTATGTCTCAATAGACGAGCTCAAGGTCGTCTATGTCTCAATAGACGAGCTCAAGGTCGTCTATGTCTCAATAGACGAGCTCAAGGTCGTCTATGTCTCAATAGACGAGCTCAAGGTCGTCTATGTCTCAATAGACGAGCTCAAGGTCGTCTATGCCTCAATAGACGAGCTCAAGGTCGTCTATGTCTCAATAGACGAGCTCAAGGTCGTCTATGTCTCAATAAACGAGCTCAAGGTCGTCTATGTTTCAAGTGGTCGTTCCATAGAAGCCCGCATGGTCTTCCCAAGAAGACCAAAATATGACCTTCTTATGGAAAAAGGATTCCCGATAACATCCCCTCACTCACCTGCCGTGTCCTGCGAACCAAACATATCCTCGGTCAATTCATGAGCATACTCTGGCGGTAGTGCTGGTGCGGGTGGGAGAGCAAAGCTAGGCGGTGCTGTTGGTGGTGGCGAATCCTCTCCACCCTCTGTCAACGGTTCACCATTCTCATCGCACTCTTCCACAACCAACGAGGGGAAATTACCAAATTTGCCATCCAATTCTCCCTCCCACCAACCATCGTCGACCCCATGAGCCGTTTTAGTCACAATCTTTATAATTTGTCCCTCCTCAAAGGTCAGCTCATCCTCAGCCGTGGCATCATAATCATACAAGGCAATACAATACATAACATCGGATTTCTTTTTCTGCGGTGCCATTATGACAGACACCTGGTCGGGTGATTGCATTGAGTCCACGGTCTGATCCTCGTTGTCGACGGTGTAATCCACAGATGAGAAAGATATCTGGGAACGCAATTGATTGGCGGCACCACTACCATTTGCGGCTGCCTCCTGTTCAATGTCCAAATAGTTGTGTGGCACATAACCCTCTTCGCCGCGATAATTACGGGCTCTCAACCAACCGTCGCCATCACCTTCGCCAATCACTTCCAATTGTTCGTTTTCAACAATGGTCAGTTCATCGGGATTTTGGGCCTGAAAATAATGGGAATTTAAGTTATATAGATATGTTCGGAGTTGGATATGATGGATACTAACAGTGTAACTATATAGAGCAGTACACTTGAATATGGCCTCTTTGGGTTCAGGAACAATGGGTTCTTCGGGTTCTTCTTCTTCGTCATCACCACCCCAATTAACTTCAGTTGGATCCTCCCAACCAGTGTTGGCACTCATAGCCGGCATTGTAGTTGTTGGTTCGGGTATATGTTCTTCGGTTTCTGCAAATGAAAGAGAGAGAGGGAGATGAAGAAAGTGGGATCATGAAAGAGAATTTTCAAGAGTATTTTTAAAATTTTTAAGGGTCTTTCAAAGCCTTAAACGTGGATTTTTTTAAATTGTTAAGGGTCTTTCAAAGCCTTAAATTTTTTAAGGGTATTTCAAAGCCTCAAACGTGGATTTTTTAAAGAATTTTTTAAGGGTCTTTAAAAGCCTCAAACGTGGATTAAAAAAAATGAAGAGTATATCTAAGCCTCAAACATGGATTAAAAAAATGAAGCCTCAAACGTGGATTTAAAAAAATGAAGGGTATTTCAAAGCTTCAAACGTGGATTTTTTAAAGACTTTATTGAAGGGTATTTCGAAGCCTCAAACGTGGATTTTTTAAAGATTTTTTCCAAGAATCTTTAAAAGCCTCAAACGTGGATTTTTTAAAGATTTTTTCCAAGAATCTTTCAAAGCATCAAACGTCGATTTTTCAAAGAATTTTTTCAAGAATCTTTCAAAGCCTCAAACGTCGATTTTTAAAGAATTTTTTCCAGAATCTTTCAAAGCCTCAAACGTCGATTTTTTAAAGAATTTTTTTGCAAAAGTCTTTTAAAGCCTCAAACGTGGATTTTTTAAAGAATTTTTGAAGGGTCTTTCAAGGCTTAAAACGTAGATTTTTTAAAGAATTTCTTTCAAAAGTCTTTCAAAGCCTCAAACGTGGATTTAAGAAAAAAATGCAAAAGTCTTTAAAAGCCTCAAACGTGGATTTTTTAAAGAATTTTTGAAGGGTCTTTCAAGGCTTAAAACGTAGATTTTTTAAAGAATTTTTTTCAAAAGTCTTTCAAAGCCTCAAACGTGGATTTAAAAAAAAATCAAAAGTCTTTAAAAGCCTCAAACGTGGATTTTTTAAAGAATTTTTTCAAAGTTTTAAAAGCCTCAAACGTGGATTTTTTAAAGAATTTTTTCAAAAGTCTTTAAAAGCCTCAAACGTGGATTTTTTAAAGAATTTTTTCAAGAGTCTTTAAAAGCCTCAAAATTTGATTTTTTAAAGAATTTTTAAACGTGGATTTTTTAAAGATTTTTTAAACGAGGAGTTTTTAAAGAATTTTTCAAGAGTTTTTCAAAGCATCAAAGGTGGATTTTTTAAGAATTTTTGGAATGGACTTTCAAGGCCTCAATCGTGGATTTTTTAAAGAATTTTTTGAAGGGTATTTCAAAGCCTCAAACGTGGATTTTTTAAAGAATTTTTTCAAGAGTCTTTCAAAGCCTCAAACGTGGATTTTTTAAAGAATTTTTTGAAGGGTATTTCAAAGCCTCAAACGTGGATTTTTTAAAGAATTTTTTGAAGGGTATTTCAAAGCCTCAAACGTGGATTTTTTAAAGAATTTTTTGAAGGGTATTTCAAAGCCTCAAACGTGGATTTTTTAAAGAATTTTTTGAAGGGTATTTCAAAGCCTCAAACGTGGATTTTTTAAAGAATTTTTTGAAGGGTATTTCAAAGCCTCAAACGTGGATTTTTTAAAGAATTTTTTGAAGGGTATTTCAAAGCCTCAAACGTGGATTTTTTTAAAGAATTTTTTGAAGGGTATTTCAAAGCATCAAACGTGGAATTTTTAAAGAATTTTTTCAAGAGTCTTTCAAAGCCTCAAACGTGGATTTTTTTAAATGATTTTTTGAAGGGTATTTCAAAGCATCAAACGTGGATTTTTTAAAGAATTTTTTCAAGAGTCTTTCAAAGCCTCAAACGTGGATTTTTTAAAGAATTTTTTGAAGGGTATTTCAAAGCATCAAACGTGGATTTTTTAAAGAATTTTTTCAAGAGTCTTTCAAAGCCTCAAACGTGGATTTTTTTAAAGAATTTTTTGAAGGGTATTTCAAAGCATCAAACGTGGATTTTTTAAAGAATTTTTTCAAGAGTCTTTCAAAGCCTCAAACGTGGATTTTTTAAAGAATTTTTTGAAGGGTATTTCAAAGCCTCAAACGTGGATTTTTTAAAGAATTTTTTGAAGGGTATTTCAAAGCCTCAAACGTGGATTTTTTAAAGAATTTTTTGAAGGGTATTTCAAATCCTCAAACGTGGATTTTTTAAAGAATTTTTTGAAGGGTATTTCAAAGCTTCAAACGTGGATTTTTTAAAGAATTTTTTGAAGGGTATTTCAAAGCTTCAAACGTGGATTTTTTAAAGAATTTTTTGAAGGGTATTGCAAAGCTTCAAACGTTGATTTTTTAAAGAAATTTTTGAAGGGTATTTCAAGGCTTCAAACGTGGATTTTTTAAAGAAATTTTTGAAGGGTCTTTAAAATCCTCAAACGTGGATTTTTTAAAGAAATTTTTGAAGGGTCTTTAAAATCCTCAAACGTGGATTTTTTAAAGAAATTTTTGAAGGGTCTTTAAAATCCTCAAACGTGGATTTTTTAAAGAAATTTTTGAAGGGTCTTTAAAATCCTCAAACGTGGATTTTTTAAAGAAATTTTTGAAGGGTCTTTAAAATCCTCAAACGTGGATTTTTTAAAGAAATTTTTGAAGGGTCTTTAAAATCCTCAAACGTGGATTTTTTAAAGAAATTTTTGAAGGGTCTTTAAAATCCTCAAACGTGGATTTTTTAAAGAAATTTTTGAAGGGTCTTTAAAATCCTCAAACGTGGATTTTTTAAAGAAATTTTTGAAGGGTCTTTAAAATCCTCAAACGTGGATTTTTTAAAGAAATTTTTGAAGGGTCTTTAAAATCCTCAAACGTGGATTTTTTAAAGAAATTTTTGAAGGGTCTTTAAAATCCTCAAACGTGGATTTTTTAAAGAAATTTTTGAAGGGTCTTTAAAATCCTCAAACGTGGATTTTTTAAAGAAATTTTTGAAGGGTCTTTAAAATCCTCAAACGTGGATTTTTTAAAGAAATTTTTGAAGGGTCTTTAAAATCCTCAAACGTGGATTTTTTAAAGAAATTTTTGAAGGGTCTTTAAAATCCTCAAACGTGGATTTTTTAAAGAAATTTTTGAAGGGTCTTTAAAATCCTCAAACGTGGATTTTTTAAAGAAATTTTTGAAGGGTCTTTAAAATCCTCAAACGTGGATTTTTTAAAGAAATTTTTGAAGGGTCTTTAAAATCCTCAAACGTGGATTTTTTAAAGAAATTTTTGAAGGGTCTTTAAAATCCTCAAACGTGGATTTTTTAAAGAAATTTTTGAAGGGTCTTTAAAATCCTCAAACGTGGATTTTTTAAAGAAATTTTTGAAGGGTCTTTAAAATCCTCAAACGTGGATTTTTTAAAGAAATTTTTGAAGGGTCTTTAAAATCCTCAAACGTGGATTTTTTAAAGAAATTTTTGAAGGGTCTTTAAAATCCTCAAACGTGGATTTTTAAAGAATTTTTAAAAAGTCTTTCAAAGCCTCAGAAGAGGATTTTTGAAAGAATTTTTCCACGGATTTTTCAAAGGATCAAACGTGGATTTTTTAAAGAATTTTTAAAAAGTCTTTCAAAGCCTCAGAAATGGATTTTTTAAAGAATTTTTCCACGGATTTTTCAAAGGATCAAACGTGGATTTTTTAAAGAATTTTTAAAAAGTCTTTCAAAGCCTCAGAAAGGGATTTTTTAAAGAATTTTCCAAGGATTATTCAAAGCCTGAAACGTGGATTTTTTAAAGAATTTTTAAAAAGTCTTTCAAAGCCTCAGAAAGGGATTTTTTTGAAGAATTTTCCAAGGATTATTCAAGCCTCAAACGTGTTTTTTTAAAGAATTTTTTTAAGGGTCTTTCAAAGCTTCAATAATGGACTTTTTAAAAAAAAATTTTTCAAAGAATTATTCAAAGCCCTAAACGAGGATTTTTAAAGAATTTTTTAAGGGTCTTTCAAAGCCTCAAACGTGGATTTTTTAAAGAATATTTACAAGAATCTTTAAAAGCCTCAAAATTGGATTTTCCAACGATTTTTAAAGGGACTTTCAAAGGATCAAAATTTGACTTTTTAAAAGATCTTTTAAAGAGGCTTTCAAAGTTTCAAATTTGGATTTTTTTCAAAGATTTTTTAAAAGGACTTTCAAAGACTCAAAAGTAGACTTTTTTAGAATGTTTGAAGGGTATTTCAAAGTGGATTCTTAAAAAAAATTTAGAGGGTTTAAAATACCCTCAAAGTGGATTTTTAAAAAACATTTTTGAGGGTTTGAAATACCCTCAAACGTAGATTTTTAAGGAGCATATCTGAAGTTCTTTAAAGGCTTTTTAAGAACATTTTTGAAGGACTGTTTTATGTCCCAAATGAGAATTTTCAGATTTTTTTGTGAGTTTTATAGTGCCCCGAACGAGATTTTTTGAAAAATATTTTATGCCCCAAAAATTTAATATATTTTGATGGTATTTTTGTACCCCAAACGTGAATTTTTTCAGATTATTTTTGAAGGGTATTTCACGACCTCACAAGTGATTTTTTTAAATGTTTTTCGGAGGGATTTTGGGAAGTTCATCAAAATTTGATTTTTTTTAAATTTGGAAGGGGATTTTTCAAGAATATTTGAGAGGCAGGACTTCCTTTTAGTTCCACAAACAAAAAATGTTTGAATTACTTACCTTCATCACTATCGCTAAACGTACGGTCCCTTGTAAGCTGTGGTTCTTCCTTGGCAGCCGTTGCAGCGGCAGCAGTTGCACCTCCAGCAGCCTCTTCCTTGTCGCTGTCATAGAATGAATCTGAACTGGGATTTTCCTACAAAAAATATAAAATTTTATTAAAATTCAATTTCTTTCATTCAAAAAATATCTCTCACTCACCCCTTGACCCGAAGCATCGGTACGCATTGAAATGGAACTTGCCGATCGGGTCAACTCCTGAGCACCCATTATCTCCGCCTCTTGGACCCATTCATCGACATTAATACCACCCTCACGCAAACTTTGCAAACATGCCTCCGCCTTGGCTTTCTCCGTTTCCGAACGGCGTATTTGATCACGGAACTCTTCAATCTTGGTATCCAAATCAGGACCATTGGGGTCATTTGGATCGCTTCGCTGACCTGAATCACGTAGAGCAACACACACTGCCAATTTTTTAGCATTTTCACGTATCGATAGATTCTCCTTGACCACACGACCAGCCAGATTTTTAGCCTCTTTGGTTAGCGTTTCCACGGCCGATTCATGTTCGGTTGTTACCTTGCGGATCGGATCATTGTCGCATGGCTCAAAATCATATTGAATATGCTGCTTCAATACCGGATAGAAGAGATAACAACACTGTAAATTATACTCCCTGGTCAGCTGTTGGGCTTGATCCCGTATCTTGCCAAAAGAGTTTTGTGTTGCCGAACAGGTCAGCAATTCGGTTCGACCCATAAGCGTCAAATACTCCGCCACACGTTCAAACACATAATTTTCCATGGTCGTCATTGTCGTCTGCAAATCAACGGTGAAATAGCGATTCTGATGGGCATTGGCAGCGGCCAAACTGAGAATGTAATCGTTGCGAGCCCCCGTCGACTTCTCCTCCAGCAATTCCTTGCGCGATGTCACCCGAGCACTGTTCTTTTGCAGCGATGTTATCGATTGGAAAAATGAACCCTTCTTCTTTTTCAATTTCTCCTCAATGTCGCGTGCCTTGTCACGCACATCGTGGGCACAGTGTTCTTCATCGAAGTACTGTTTCTTGGCCTTGTCCAAGTCGCCAACACTCAAGTGCAGCTCCTTTTGGACGTTCACAATGTACGACAAGGACTTCTTGGCAATACCCAATTTATAGTCTCGCAGAACTTTGGCTTCATCGGCAATCTGCTGTTGGAAAACTTCTATGGCGGCGAGGCGAGCCCGTGCCAGTTTCTCATTTTCTTCCAATACCGTACGCCAAACGCTCCACATGTTCCTGCAAAGGGACGGTAGTCGAAAAAATAAATTAGTTTATCAGTCAATGATATTTTGGGGGGTGTATTTGTAAGTCAATGTTGTTGTTATTTTATCTCAAATGGGAGTGTGTTCGTGTTTGTGTTTTTCTTTTTTTTTCAAATGAATTCCAGTTGTTCCACAACCAAATAGCTATCCACCCCCAAAAAAACTTTGAATGTTCCAAACTGATTAGATTTGTATTAGAGCAGAAGACAAAGCAGAATATAGTCTGGTGACCTATATTTATTTGTATTACGTCATTGCTAACGCCTTTTTATTCGGAATCCCGAAGCTATTAAAATATATTTTTAAATATTTTTTTTTAAAGAAGACATTATGATGTCCTGAGAGTTTATGATGTCCTGTAAGAACCCCTTTAGGCTTTCTACTAGAAGACTTTCTGGACTGCTATGCCAAAAGTTATTAGTTCTTATATGGCCTTCTGTGAGAAGACCTTCTGGCCTTCTAAGAGAAGACCTTCTGGCCTTCTACGAGAAGACCTCCTGGCCTTCTAAGAGAAGACTTCCTGGCCTTCTTAGAGAAGACTTCCTGGCCTTCTACGAGAAGACCTCCTGGCCTTCTAAGAGAAGACCTCCTGGCCTTCTAAGAGAAGACCTCCTGGCCTTCTAAGAGAAGACCTCCTGGCCTTCTAAGAGAAGACTTTCTGGCCTTCTAAGAGAAGACCTCCTGGCTTCTAAGAGAAGACCTCCTGGCCTTCTAAGAGAAGACCTTCTGGTCTTCTAAGATAAGACCTTCTGGTCTTCTAAGAGAAGACCTTTTGGCCTTCTCTGAGAAGACCTCCTAGTCTTCTATTAGAAGACTTCCTTGACTTCTATAAGAAGACCATCCGGCCTCCTAGGTGAAGACTTTCTGGCCTTTTAAGAATAAACCTTCTGGCCTTCTCTGAGTAGACCTTCTATCCTCCTCTGAGAAGACCTTCTAGCCTTCTCTGAGAGACCTTTTGGCCTTCTCTGAGAACTGCCCTTCTTGGAGAAGACCTTCTCGCCTTCTCTGAGAAGAGATCCTACTCTTCTATGAGAAGGCCTCCTTGACTTCTCAAAGAAGACCTCATTGACTTCTATGAGAACACCATCCGTCTCCTAGGTGAAGACTTTCTGGCCTTCTAGGAGTAAACCTTCTGGCCTTCTCTGAGAAGACACTCTAGGTTTCTATGAGACGAGCTTCCATGCTTTGAAGAGGCGATCTTCAGGGCCTCTCTGAGAAGACCATCCGGCTTTCTATGAAAAGTGCTTCAGCAGCTCTTCTATGAGAAGTGCTTCAGCAGCTCTTCTATGAGAAGTGCTTCAGCAGCTCTTCTATGAGAAGTGCTTCAGCAGCTCTTCTATGAGAAGTGCTTCTATGAGAAGACCTTCAGCTCTTCTATGAGAAGACCTTCAGCTCTTCTATGAGAAGACCTTCAGCTCTTCTATGAGAAGACCTTCAGCTCTTCTATGAGAAGACCTTCAGCTCTTCTATGAGAAGACCTTCAGCTCTTCTATGAGAAGACCTTCAGCTCTTCTATGAGAAGACCTTCAGCTCTTCTATGAGAAGACCTTCAGCTCTTCTATGAGAAGACCTTCAGCTCTTCTATGAGAAGACCTTCAGCTCTTCTATGAGAAGACCTTCAGCTCTTCTATGAGAAGACCTTCAGCTCTTCTATGAGAAGACCTTCAGCTCTTCTATGAGAAGACCTTCAGCTCTTCTATGAGAAGACCTTCAGCTCTTCTATGAGAAGACCTTCAGCTCTTCTATGAGAAGACCTTCAGCTCTTCTATGAGGAGACCTTCAGTTCTTCTATGAGAAGACCTTCAGCTCTTCTATGAGGAGACCTTCAGCTCTTCTATGAGGAGACCTTCAGCTCTTCTATGAGGAGACCTTCAGCTCTTCTATGAGGAGACCTTCAGCTCTTCTATGAGGAGACCTTCAGCTCTTCTATGAGGAGACCTTCAGCTCTTCTATGAGGAGACCTTCAGCTCTTCTATGAGGAGACCTTCAGCTCTTCTATGAGGAGAGATTCAGCTCTTCTGAGAGAAGTGCTTTAGCTATTTTGTGAGAAGTGATTCAGCTCTTCTATGAGAAGACTTCTGGTCTTCTGTGAGGAGACTTTCTGGCCTTATATGAGAAAACCTTCTGGCCTTTTCTGAGAACACTTTCTGGCCTTCTGTAAGAAGACTTTCTGGTCTTCTATGGGAAGTCCTTCTGGTCTTCTATGAAAAGATCTTCTGGTCTTCTCTGAGAACACCTTCTGTCCTTCTATGAGAAGACCTTCTGGTCTTCTATTAGAAGACCTTTCGCCCTTCTATAATAAGATCTATGAGAAGACCTTCTGGTCTTCTATTAGAAGACCTTTCGCCCTACTATGATAAGATCTATGAGCTTTTAGCTTTCTTTGAGAAGACCTTTTGCCCTTTTATGGGAAGACCTTCTGATCTCCTTCAAAAATAATTTTCGGCCTCCTTCAAGAAGACTTCTAGTCTACTGCAAAAAGACCTTCAGCTCTTTTTCAAGGAGACCTTCTGGTCTCCTTCAAGAAGACCTTCTGACCAGCTTTAAGAAGACCTTCTTGTCTCCTTTAAGAAGACCTTGTGGTCTCTTTTAGAAGACCTTCTTGTCTCTTTTAAGAAGACCTTCTGACCACCTTTAAAAAAAAACCTTCTGGTCTATTTTTAGCAGACCTACGGGCCTCCTTCAAGGAGACTTTTTAGTCTCGTTCAGGAAGACCTTCTGGTCTCCGTAAAGAAGTTCTTCTTGTCTCCTTCCGGAAGACTTTCTGGTCTCCTTCAAGTAGACCTTCTGGCTTTCTTTAAGAAGTCCTTCTGGTCTCCTTCAAGTAGACCTTCTGGTTTCCTTTAAGAAGTCCTTCTGGCATCCTTGAAGAAGGCTTTCTTCTCTCCTTCAAGAAGACTTTCTGGTCTCCTGCATGAAGACCTTCAGGTCTCCGTCAAGAAGACCGGCTAGACTTTTTGGAAAACGAATATTTTTATCCTCCCATAAAAAAAAAATTTAAAAATTATTTCCTAAATAATCCTGGCGTATGATAGCATGATATCAAATTCAAGGTAGCTCTTCAAGCTCCCATCAACGTGTACAAGTGGACATTTTAAGGTAAATAGATGCGTATGTATGCATGCATGTGTGTGTTGTGTACATTCAACTTACCATCTTTCTTCCATGCCCTCCATTTTGATATCCGGTATATTGGGTATCTTTTTGTTCAAATACTGTGAGGATATCTTGAGCAATGCCTCACTGTACGACTTTTCCACGGCCGAACGCTTAATGGTGAACTGTCGTATATCCTCGAGCAAATCGCACTCATGTTGATTCTTCAGCTGCAACTTGGCCACTTGTTCCGTATGTAAATTCTTTAGGAATTTCACATAGTTACCCTAATTAGTCACGAAGGACCATAAGGAGTGGGAGAGACGGAAAAGAAAAAAAAACACAGAGAAATATAAATAAATATGCAGGATATCAGCTCGGGAAGTGGTCGATGATTAGAGAGAAATAAACTGAAGTAAATACAAAAAGGTGAGAGGTGATGTTCAGGATGGTGATGGTTATGGCAAATGATGATGCATGCGTTTCTGTTATAAAATAAATATGTATGTATGTGTGTTCGTGTGTGATGTGAGATGAATGTATTAGTGTAGTATGTGGCTTGTCACGTTGCATGAATGAGAAAATGACAAAGATTTAGATAACAAATGTATTTTGATTAATATTAACAAAAATAGGAGAATTAGAATAACAACAAAGACAAACACAAACAAAATTTGCCGTTAGACTCCGATGAATCTAATCACAAAGAGAGAGAGAGAGAGAGAGAGGGGTGGAGTTGGGGGGACTATGCTTACCTTACGCGGTGGGGGCTGCATTTTATTATTAGTGTTTCTAGTATTCTCTTATCCTAACAAATACAAATAGCGTCCAATTTTTGTAATGAATTGAAATGGCAATTTTAAAAAATATCTTTCGATATTTGATTAGTTTTTCTTCGATTTTTGCTGTTGTTGTTTCTTTTTGTTGTTCCTTATTTTTAGCTCTTTTACGTATGTCGTGAATGAGTATAGCAGGTATACATATGTGTATGAGTGTTTCTGTGTTTGTTTGCGTGTGTGTGTGAGAGAGTTCGTGAAATAGTCTTAATGGGAGCACATAGTATGTCCGTTCGATTTTCTGTTAGTCCTCCAGTTTTTTTTTTATTTTTTGTTGTTCTGTTTTGTTTTGGATGACAGGTTATATGTGTGTATGTGTGTGAGTATTGGTGCGTTTAAGCGTTAAGCATTTAGCGTATTATTTTTTCAGATTCTTGGCTTTTTTATTTATTATTATTCAACACAAGCACGGACACATGGTCGTTTTTATCTAAAAATACAATACAAAAATAGAAGTTAATTGAATGCAGGAAAAATTGGAAAATGAAAAAAAAAAGAAAATTATAGATAGTTTATAAATTATTTATTATTCGTATAAGGTTGTAGTAGGACAAGCAATTATTGCTTTATGCAATTGACTAACTCTTAGGGTGCAAACAAGATTTAGATGTAATATATTATATGCAGTTTTCAAAATTTAGAGCTGGATTCAGCGTGCATTAGCTCCACATACGAGTTATTTATTTCGAAGAGCAACATTTCTTAGCAGATCAAAATAACAGGTCTTTTATGGATATAGTAACAAGTAAAATAATATCAGTCGGTTTTGCCGACAGATGCATACCCCCAGCCTTGAGTCATGATTATTTAAACCTTTGACCCTTCCGAAGCAGATGCGCAATATTCACCAATTCATATCTGACCTAGAACTTATATAAATATTTCAACGTGCCAGATTTGGACTATATCGACTTCCTGCTTTACAGAATTTTTCCTATGTGCAATTTTTTTGAAAATGTGGAAATATGCGTGAGGTGCCTGATATGGCGGTCTGAAGTATTCCGATTTCATACTTCATCTAATACAGATTAAAATATTGAATTTGAAGGAAATCGAACATTTATATTCAATTTTATGCGAAATAATAAATTCCGACAAATAACATATTCATATCAGATTTCTAGTTAAAAGGGATAAATAGGTATAGCAAGTTGTAAAGAATCGCCGGCTTGCATCGCAAGTTATGACAGATAATAGTATTGAAAATTGTTACCCTTTGTGAGGTACCAGAAGGTACCACCTTCACAACAGATCTTGTGTTAGAAAAAATGTTTGTGTGTGTGAAATTTGAAGAGAGTTGGATTGTTATTTCGCGTTTTGTTTTTCAAAATTTTGAATCCTTTGTGGGGAAAGTACCAGAAATAGTGTGCCGATTTATTCCATTTTCACAGCAGATATTGTGTTAATAAAAATAATGGGATGTGTAAAATTTGAAGGAAATCGGATGCTTATTTGACTCTATAAGAAGAAATGGTCCGATCTTTATCATCTTTATAACAGATCTTGTGTTGATGGAATTATTGAGAGATGAGTACCAAGTCTGAATGGAATCGGACGTTAATGTCGCGTTTTATGAACTTCATGGATACTTAAAATGTTGACCCTATGTGGGGGAGGTACCAGAAGAAGGTGACCGATATATACCAGAAGGAGTTTCCCAATATATCCCATCTTCACAGCAGATCTTGTGCAAGTAGATGTGTGATGTATGAAGAGAACTGGATGCTTATTCGGATTTTATGACCGTTTCGGTTATTCAAAATTTTTTCCCTATGTGGTGGAGGTACCAGAACGAATGGTCCCATCTTTATAACTGATCTTGTATTGACGGAAGTATTGAGATGTCCAAAGTCTGAATGGAATGGGATGTTAATTTTGTTTTTTATGAGCTTCATAAATATTCAAAAATTTGACCCTTTGTGTGGGAGGTATCAGAAGGAGACCACCGATATATTCCGTCTTCACATCAGACCTTGGGGTAATAAAAATATTGATATTTGTGTAATTTGAAGATAACCTGATGCTTATTTCGGATTTTATGATCGTTTTACTAATTAAAAATGTTGACCCATTTGTGGGGGAGGAACCAGAAGAAATGGTCCCATCTCTACCATCTTTATAACAGATCTTGTGTTGATAGAAATATTGAGAGATGAGTACCAAGTCTGAATGGAATCGGACGTTAATTTCGCGTTTTATGAACTTCATGGATACTTAAAATGTGGGGGAGGTACCAGAAGAAGTTGACCGTTATATATCATCTTCTTTGCAGATCTTGGGTTAATAAAAATAATGGGATGTGTGAAATTTGAAGAGAGCATGATGCTTATTTCCGATTTTATGATCGTTTTGGTTATTCAAAATTTCGACACTTTTTGGGGGGAAGTACCAGAAGAAGTGGACCGATCTCTACCATCTTTTTAACAGATCTTGTGTTGATAGAAATATTTAGATGTGCCAAGTCTGACTGGAATCGAATGTTAAGTTCGCATTTCATGAACTTCATGAATACTCAAAATGTTGACCCTTTGTGGGGGAGGTACGAGAAGAAGGTGACCGATATATACCATCTTCTTTGCATATCTTGGGTTGATAAAAATATTGTGATGAGTGAAATTTGAAGAGAAGAAGAAATGGTCCGATCTCTACCATCTTTATAACAGATATTGTATTGACAGAAATATTGAGATGTGCCAAGTCTGAATGGAATCGGATGTTAATTTCGCATTTTATGAACTTCATGGATATTCAAAATTTTGACCCTTTGTGGGGGAGGTACCAGAAGGAGTGGACTGATATATTCGATGTTCACACAAGACCTTGGGGTTAATAAAAATGTTGAGATTTATATAATTTGAAGATAATCGGACACTTACATCACATTTTTGAAGAATTATAATTATTCAAAATTTTGATCCTTTGTGGGGGAGGTACTTTGACCTAGCA
The DNA here is from genome assembly GCF_030504385.1 of Musca domestica. Taxonomy (NCBI): domain Eukaryota; kingdom Metazoa; phylum Arthropoda; class Insecta; order Diptera; family Muscidae; genus Musca; species Musca domestica. Next base: position 5,435,764 of record NW_026712207.1, on the reverse strand, counting down.
CTGATGCAAATATTCGGATTTGCAAAATTGGAGCAAAATCGAATTATCGTTTCTCTTTCTGTGCAAAAAATATATCTTTTCAAAATTTTGACATTTTGTGGGTGAAGTACCAGAAGGAGTGGAACGATATTGCCCATCTTCGAACTCGATTTAAATTTGACAAAAATATTGCGATTTACCAATTGCGATGGACCAAATCGAATGCTCCGTTTCAGAGTTATGGTGCGCACCATCCAGCCAGACAGACAAACAGACTCAACCCCACACATTAACAGTGACATGAATGAAAAATTTCAAACACTATCCGTTCCCTATATATCAAATTTAATACCATTTAGTACTTTTCGTATACTGATAATACATACTTCCGCAGTAGTGTCCCCAAAACCAATATATCCAGCACCATCTGTTCATCCAGTACAGTTCATGCATTTAGTACACATTTCCAAAACCACCTCCTTATATGAACCCTAGTTCCCCATCTTAATTCTTACATCAAATATTGTGCTTTTTAGTACTTTTTTTGCACTTATAGTTCGAATTTCCAAAAACCCAGCCGCACCCTAGATACCAACACTGACTCACTTGCAAAATTTCAAGTCCCATTCGTTTTGCGTTAAGAATTGTTTAAAAGTTATTAACATTATTTGGATGGGTGCACTCGAAGATATTTTCAATTATTTTTCATTACCACATGTGTAGAGTATCAAAAATTCGGTATGACCGGCCTTGATGCCTTTTACTTGTTTTTTTTTTTTTTCATAATTAATTTATAACTAAAACAAAACATAACTCCATAAAATTTACCGGGGATTAAATTCGAGGGAAAGCTTTCTGATAAACATTTGGATAGATTTTAATAAAACATTTACCAAATATTCGTTCAGTTTGCGCAGAATTTAACCCTGACAAAATTATCTGCTACATTTATTTTCGTTAGGAAAGAGATAAGATTTGGTATTGATTGTTTTTACTTTTTTTTTTTGGTTTAGAGGTCACATTTGTTTGAACGGGTCGATGAACGCTGTTATAACGTTGGTAAGTAACAACTAAACAAGTGGGAAGACTATTTTTAGTTTGAAATTCGTTTTCCTACTCTTATTGATTTATTTTTGAGACATCAATGGAGACACATTCGGCCAACAGTTTAGCAGGCTGATTTTAAATTCGAAATATATAATAGGACATATAAGTGTCTTTACATATTTTTATGGGTTATTTCCCTCTTTATCAAGTTATGGAATAATGTGTTTACAAGAACAGTAGCGGAATTCTTTTCTTTTTCTGTTACCTGAAAAAATCCACGCCTTTGAAATCCAAAATTTTAATTTTAACAAGTAAAAAAGCTGTAAGTTCGGCCGGACCGAACTTTATATACCCTCTACCATTTGGAACGAATTTGACAATTTAAAAAAAATAGAAACTATTAAAAATTCTGTTAAAATCTTTAAAATGCCGAATGTAGCCGTTATAAAAGGGTCTGTACGACGACGGGGACTTGCATAGGCAAGTTGAAAAAATTGGTGAAAAATGTAGCTAAAATCATCAAAATACCGAACATAGGGCGGTATAGACTGAAGTACCCAATAGGAACTTCAAATACGAAATTTGAAACAATTCTGGTGAATAATGTCGCTGGAATTTTTAAAATACCGATTATAGGGAGGTACCGATATATGGGGGCTATACGAAGACGTAGACCGGCACAGACATTTTTTGTCATAGATTGAAGTACCTATTAAGAACTTCAAATTCGAAATTTGAAACAATTCCGGTGTATAACGCCGCTGAAAGCAGCTGTATAACGTCGCTGAAAGCAGCTAAATACCGATCGAATGTACCAACATTTAGGTCATTTTGGAGTAATATTGGCCATTTAGTGCACAACTAACCCGAAATCGGTATTTATATAGAAGCTATATTCAAATCTGAACCGATCTTGATTCAATTTGTCAGAGTATATCTGGGCTGTGTCTGATACCACATGTCATTCTTGTGGGGTGCATATTACGAATATGAGGGACTTAAACACCAAATCGGATGAAACATATATGTATATATATGTGGGATGTATAGCTATATCTGCATCGATTTTCACCAAACTTCATATACTGGCATCTAAACTGAATTCGGTCGGATGTACCAAAATACAGGTCATTTGGACGGTTAAATATATATACGGGAGCTATATCTAAATTTTAACCGATTCTCACCAATTTCAATAGGCGTCGTCCTTGGGCCAAACAAATATTGTTTGGAAAATGTCATCTCAACCGGATAATAAATTTGCCCAGTGCCTAGTCAAAATAACGGTTTTAGACACTAGGTCTCTTTGGACCAAATCCGTTTCAGGACATTTGGGGTCGATTTAGCGGTGTCCATCCGTTCGTCTGGCTGGTACGCACGATAACTCTCGATGGGAGTATCCGATTTGGTCCAAACTTGGTACATAGTAATATTTGTGTCAAATTTAGATCGAGTTCGGAGATGGGCAATATCGGACCACTCCTTCTGGTACCTCCCCCACAAAAGATCGAAATTTTCAAAAAAAATATATATTTTCTGCACAGAAAGAGAAACGATAATCCGATTTTGGTCCAACTTTGTAAATTCTAATATTTGCGTCAGTGCTAGGTTAGGTGCGAAAATGGACAATATCAGTCCACTCCATCAAGTACCTCCTCCACAAAGGGTCAAAATTTTGAATAATTACAATTCTTATAAAATGTGATGAAAGAGTCCGATTATCTTCAAATTTCACACATCCCAATAATTTATTAACCCAAGGTCTGGTGTGAAGATGAATCGAATGATCGAAATTTTGAATATTCATTAAGCTCATAAAACGCGAAATAAACATCACATTTCATTCAGACTTGGCACATCTGAATATTTCTATCAACACAGGATCTGTTATAAAGGCGGTAGAGATCGGACCATTCCTGCTGATAAAGGGTCAAAGTTTTGAATAATCAAAACGTTCATAAAATCCGAAATAAGCATCAGGTTATCTTTATATTTCACACATTCCATTATTTCTACTTATGCAAGAACTGTTGTGAAGATGGGATATATCGGTCCTCTCCTTCTGGTTCATAGTTTTCCTCATTTTTAAAATGAGTTAAATTGCGCGAAAATTTAATGAAATGCCTGATCCAAACTTCTCAATCTTTCAAATTCATGGCTAAACTGGTTAATAGGTTTCATACGTGAGCCACAATCTACGTGTCTTCCAAACATTGGTTTTGAAAATATTTTGTTTTCATTTTTCAAAACGATAAATACATACACAAAATTGGCAGAAGTCGGGGACACTTAAAAAAATTGTAATTAGCTGGTAGCTCTACCATACCTTTTTATTGTACCATGATATATAGCTGGGAACCCCTTCTGGAACCTCACCCACAAAGGGTCACAATTTTCAATACTTTTATCTGTCATATCTTACGAAACAAGTCAGCGCTTCTTTACAATTTGCTACATCTAAATATTTCTCTCAACCAGAAACTTGGGATGAATATGGATTTTATGATAAAGTTACAAATATGGACCAAACATGGCACGTCGCAATATAATATTGGCCGATTCCTGTAGAACCCACTCCATAGTGGGCCAAGAGTTTGAATAATCATAACATCATATTTAAATTATATTTAAATAATCGAGCATTGGCTGAGGGCATACGTCTGCCGGCAGAATCGACTGATTGTTTTTAATTGGTTTGTTTTAAGCATGATGAATCCTTTCACATCCTTCGTAAATCAAAAAATTTTATATCCGATATTAAAGTCATTGTATTGGTTCGTTACACAAATAAATTTCCAATGAATTCGATTTTTCATCAACTCCACAATTTTTTATGAATTTTTTTCTATAGGAAACAAAGTTTTTGTTCTTTTCAGTATGATAAGCCCTTTAACATCCCTTATAAATCCAAAAAAAATCAATAAATATTAGCAAACATGGTTATTCTTGGTCCCATACACAATTTCCAGCGACTTCAATTTTCTTTTTACAAATCCACAAACCCTTTTAAAATCTTTTTTTTTTTTTTTTTTGTAGGACATGTAGGACATTGTAGGACAGGCTCCTTATTAGTACTTTTCACAAAACCTCCTAAAATCGTTTTTCTAATGGAAGTACAGCTTCCGTTTTTTGGGTATAATGAACCCTTTAATTCCAAAAATTTGAATAACAGATATCAAACACTCCTTTTATTGGTCCTTTAAGCAAATTAATTTCCAGTGACTTCAATTTTTCATCATCCCACATTCATATTTTCTTTCCTGGTAAATTCTTCTAGAGGATATAAAGTTTTTGTTATTTCATTTCACATCCTTCATAAATCCACAAAAATTATTAAAGGATGTAAAAATGACTTTTTATTGGTTAATTTCCAATGCCTTGAAATTTTTTTCATCAACTCCACAATTCCTCTTTTTTTCTTTCTTTTTCAATTTAGAACACTTTGTATATTTTTGATGGTATGAGTATTTCGGTGTGTCCTTTTAAGCCAATTACCCACTTCTGGAGCTATGGAAACCACTTTTACTTTTTTACTTCACTTTGTTTGAAAATAATTTTTTTTTCACAATGCACTTTGACGACAGAATAAAGCCACTGAATGGATGGGCTGATCCAATTTTTCTTTTCGTTTTTTCACATTTCAAAAATGAAATCACATCAAATGTTTGTTCACGTGTCCCTGAGAGATTTTCCAAGAGTCCATATAAAGCATTTTGAATGGATGCCAATTTTTTTTTAACAAGGAAAAAGTGTTTATATATTTCGATTTGAATTGAACATTTTATAAAAAACGGAACACATTTGGTTTTTAAGTTAATTTTCTTTAAATTTTGTTAAAGGGGGGAGGGGGAACATCCAACATAAAAGGATATCCCATTTTTCCGAATATTTTTATGCTTGTATATATTTCTATATGATGTCGTGTTTGTGTGTGTATATATATTTGTGTGTGTGCATGCCCTTTTGCCTGGGTATTGGTGTCTTATGTACACTTATGTAATGTTTGTATATGAGAAAGAAAAAAATCACAAATTTTTTCTTCACTCAGGACACTGGATTTAGAAATTTTCCTTCATTTTAATTCACAAGAAATTTAATTGAAAAAGTTGTATTCTTTTATTTTTTTCATCGAGGGGCCAGGCAAATGCAAGCAAATAGCATAGGCGTAGGCTATAACAAGCAATTCTATGGAATTTCTACACAATTTCAAGGTACTTTTCGTCAAGAAATAGAGGTTTTATGAATACCAAAAGAGATTTCAAACTTTTCTAACACTTTTCTTGCTGGCAGTTTCCTTTTTGGCCATTGATTGATTGTTCTTCACATGAAGAACACGATTTACCCGTTTTGAAAATTAGCACAAAAACCAAGTATTTTTTAATACCGAAAAAAAATTTTCACCGTTCCGTTTTTTTTTTTCGTTCACTTGCGATTCTTACGTATCGATTTGGACGACGTTGTCGTCGTTGTTGATGAAAATTGCCTGGTTTTCTGTCTGAGTAGTGTTCTGCTGCTGCTTCTTCTTCTTCTGCTTGGTAAATTTGAAACTGGAATAACCACCAACCAACTATTGTTTCAGAGAAAAATTCCCCAAAAAAAAGAAACGACAAAAAATGCGTGAGTGTAACTTTCCAATATTGTTGTTTTAGTTGCGGGTATTTATGTTCTCCCTTATTTTGGGGGGTGTAGACCGGGGGGTGGTTTTGCAAGGATAACGTAAATGTTTTCATTCATAAATGACATTTGTGACTTTTTGTCCAACTGGAAAGAGCCAGTGTTGTATTTACCGCTCCTGCGCTATATAAAACACCCCCACAATTCCGAAACACCTTGCATACTGCACCGTTACTTTTTTAGCACATTTTGAAAATGCATTTCGATTTTCAATTTTCAACTACTCGCGCTCTCTTCAAGGTTGTGTCACTAACTTTACTCACGTTATTTGGGTTTTTCAACTATGTCATGTCCGCAATTGTTGATAAGATTATTAAAGAAAGCTCTTAATAGTTGAGTATCGTTCCACAGTCAAAAGGCAGCGAACAAAGTATGTACACATTTCTATTCGATCAAATACTCTACTAAATTATTGCTATGGACATTGATTTGTTGTCTCTAGTTTTCGAAATTGTTGTTTGTGTACCAGATATGTTTTAACTTTTTTTATCAGTTCGTACGGCAAGGGGGTTTCACTCAATTGATATTTTATTGAGTAGATTGGAGGGCAGAGTAAGCATTCTGCTATCAATAGTTTCTTTTTTGACTCTAACATTGATCAAAATGTTCAGAATGTGGAGGTCTCTTTTATACAAACATGTTAACTAACAGAGAAACATATACGAGGATCGTTTTTATTTTTTTGTAGAGATCCATTTTTTGTAGAGATTGAATTAATTTTGAAAGCTTCTTCCAAGCTTTATCATCCCAAAGAAGGTTAGGCTAGGTTACAGGATGCGCAGTACCCCTAGAGTCGGCAGCTGCTTCATTTGGAGACCCTTGGTCCATTGTGTTCATCCTTGGAAGAATTAGCTGTAATAAAAAGTATATACATTGGAAAAGAAATGAGGGTTCAAAATATCTACTACAACTTTTTCACATGTAATTCAAAATATTTTATTTGAAATTGGAAAATTCCTTTTGTAATTCGTGACGTAATTCAAGAATTTCATTTTTTTACTATACCCTACACCACACAGTGGTAGAGATATTATGTCTTTGTACATTTCTTTGTAACATGGAGAAATAATCCAGATATACTCATAGTTACTTTTTAGGATCTTTATATAATCAATTTCTGAGTCGATTTATGCATGTCGTCCGTCTCTCTCCATGTTTGGTTACGTTTGGTTCATCCCACAGCGCCAGTTCTGCTTACCAAAAGTGGCCCACTGGGCACATTATATAACAACCACACCTTCATACCAAGAAAGGTGTGGTTCTTACCCATTTAAAGTTTGAGAATAGGTTAAGGTCGTTTCGACCCTAAGGCCTCTAATCATTCGCTTTACCAGATAAAATTATTTTACATGTATTTTTGTGAACAACATGCAGGTCGCATTTATTATCCGATTGAATTGAAATTCTGCATTTTTTTGTTTGGTCCATGGCCGTACCCTGTTCAAAAATTGTCGAGATTCGTTTCAAATTTACATATAGCTCTCATATATATCTTCAACCGATTTCGAGTTAATTCCGCACCAATTGGCCAATATCAATCCAAGTTATCTGCATTTTGACACATCCGACCGGATCCAGTCTAGAAGCAAGTACATCAAATTTTGAGGAAATCAATTCAGATATAGCTATAGCTCCCATATACATGTTTCATCCGATTTAGGGTTTAAAGTCCTTCAAAAGCGTAATATGCACTCGACGACAATGATCTTTGGTACAAGATATCAGAGACAGCTCGGAAATAAGTGTTTCAAATTTTGTCAAGATTGGTTCAGATTTGGATATAGCTCCCATATACATCTTCAACCGATTTCGGGGTTATTGTGCACCAAATGGCTAATATCAGCTCAAATGTACTGAATTTTAGCAGTTCCGACTGAATTCATCCGAAGCTACAAATATAGCTAGAGCTCCCCTATACTGCACAATAAACTGCAATAAAGTCAAACACCATAATTTTTACATTTTTTGTTAAACTTTGTTGAATGAAAGCAAAAAAGGTCGGAACTAGCATCAAATTTTAGAATAAGTTTAGATTTGTTTGTTAGAATTTGGTCACCTTTTGGCACAAATTTTTTGCCTTCAAACGGCCAATGAAACCGTCACACGCTGTCCGAATGTTGCTCTGCGGCAATTTGGCCCATTCCCTACGAAGCACTTGCTTGAGGTGATCGACACTTTGGTATTTTTTAGTGCCAACATTGCTGTCCAAAATACTCCAGACACAATAGTCCAACGGATTGGTATCAGGAGATTTTGGTGGTCATTGTGCGCTGGAAATGAAGCGAGGGACCTCATTATGTAACCATTCTTGGGTAGCGCATGCTGAGTGCGTTAGTGCTGAGTCCTGTTGGAATGTCCTAGGTTGCGGACAAAAAGTTTGTGTGGCCAAGGCTTTAATACATCCTCAAGAATATTTTCGCGATAATATTCGGCATTTATTTTGATGCCACGGTCGATTAATACGAGCGGAGAGCGACCATCAGCTGTTATGGCGGCCCACACCATCACCATAGCCGGCGCTGGAGTTCTGGTTGGAACCTTATTTTGTAACCATTCTTGGGTAGCACGTGCTGAGTGCGATGGTGCTGAATTGGTGCCTGTTGGAATGTCCAAGGTCTGCGGCCAAAAAGTGTTGTGTGCCCACGGCTTTAATACACCCTCCAGAATATTTTCACGATAAGATTCAGCATTTATTCTGATGTCACGGTCCACACCATCACCATGGCCGGCACTTGAGTTCTGGTGGCCAACTGAAGGTGCACATTTTCAGCTGACCTCTTTGGCAAGTAAACACAATCATTTTGTTTGTTTACAAACTGTTGGACAACGAATGTTTTCTCATTGGATAAAACCGAATTCGGCAGTTCACCACTTTCGGCCAATTGAAGCAATTCTTTAGCTCTTTTGAGTCTATTTTCTTTCTGTTCGGCGTTAGTTCTTGCACTTGTTGGAATTTCAATGGCTTTACCCCGAGCTCATTTTTCAATATTTGCCGAATGGAATATTGCTATATGTTCAGCTCACGAGCCATTTTTCGGCCACTGCGTCGCTTCTTTACTTATCGAACCATTTCTGCTGATGTTGCTGTATTCTTCCGTCCACTTCCTTGACGTTGGGCTACGCTACCTGTATCACGGTAAAGGACGATGGTACGAGACACAAACGATTTATTCACATTTAAATGCTGGAGTGCTCTAATGATGGCCACTTGTGGTTTTCCAACCAAATATAAAGAAAATACACTATCACGCAAGAATTCCATCACGACTACATTTTTTTCTGGAGAATTATCACCAAAACGCTTTTGTACGCTTGTAAACAATACAATCAGCTGTCACTGGAATAATTTTAACAACTGTCGGACGAGTGGCTTAGAAATGGCAGCAGTCTGAAGTTGTTTGCAGTTTTTCATCTCACCCTGCATATGTTTCATCCGATTTTGTTTTAAAGTCCCTCACATGCGTTATATGCTCTCCACAACAATGATATTTGCTACCGGGCATCAGATACTGCTCAAAAATACCTCTGCCAAATGTTATCGTGAACGGTTCAGATTTGTTTATACCTTCGATATACATCTTCATCCGATTTTATGGTTATTGCTCACCCTATAAGGCCGAAATTGATAGATAAATACCCACAGTGGTGTAGGGTATCATATAGTCGGCCCCGCCCGATTTTTGATCTTTCTTTACTGGTTTTTAATTTGAATTATTTCCATATATTATTCAAGTGAAATTATTCGTATTTCAATTGGAATAATTCGATTAAAATATAGAAAAAGTTGATCAAATTTCTAAATCCACTTACCTTTCTAAGGTCTTCATTAGAAGGGAAGAGAGGCTAATGATTCAGGATACTACAAGCCGTTATTATCATTAACATATTCATATTGTTTTTATCTTAAAAAAAATGAATTTCATTATTTATTAATTGCAATTGTTCAATCAATATGAATAGAAAAATTAACAAACGTAAACTCTATCTACTATAACAAACAAAATAATAAGGCAGTTTGGTAGCTACTACTTACAACTAAGCTCAATAACACTACAACAATAATAGTTTATAAGGTTTAACATAAACTTTGGCAGCAGTTCCATTTTTTGTTTTCAAATGGTAGGGCTGAGATGATTCGTCGAAGAAAGCTTCGATTTTAGAATTCAACTTGATTTGGGACACCATTTCATGTGGCAGTACAATATAGAATACTTCAACAGTATTTGAACATTGCTGCTGATCTTCAATACTCTCATCATCAATTTGCACCCGTGCAAAGTGGACATTATGCTGGGATTCTACCTTCAGTACACGTAATACGGTGCCAATTCTCAGGCCAAACTTTTTATCATGCTTAAAGTAGCGGGCATCTGTTTTAGCTTTAGTTAGCGAACGTCTGTACAGTTCCACATAACCACCGGGTAGACATTTTTTCGACGACTTTCTTGGTGATTTTTTGGGGGAATTCTTTTTCATCGCATTTTCCTTTTCAATCAATTCAATCATAAGATCCAATTCGGTGGGTCGTTTACGTGGTGATGGTGTACCCGAGGGTGTGCTAATCACCTGTGATTTAATTGGAGAGCTACAATCAAATGATCTATCGTTTGGAAGGCTATTGAATGGTTCTTCATCGGACATATTTAAATCATTATTTATTGCCTTTGATGTCTGGGATCTGGTCCTACGCTTGCTGCCCGTAATCGTTTTTCGTTTACGTGGCGTAGATCTCTTCTTTGGCGAAGAAATTTTATTAATACTTATATCCAGCGGTCTATATCTGGAAAGTATTTCCTTTCTCGAACGTTTCGATGAACTCAAGCCACTCAAACTTAACGACGACTTTTTCCTTCTAATTGAATTTTGGGAGCCATCTTCTCCATCGGACTCCAAAGAAGATTCATCGGATGACATTTTTGTTCGCAAACGTGGCGTTATGCTATTAACACTGGACACTATAGATGAACTTGAACAAGGCAGAGATAATTGTATCTCTTCACTGGGTTGTGTTAGGGGCTCCTGTTTTATTACAATGGGTCTTGGCATCAAGCCATCATCATCACTATCCTCATCCGGTGGTGTACACATAATCTCGCCTCCACGTATCCATCTGGGAATATTCTTGGCAACTTCTGGTTGCGGCTGTTTTGGCGTTGAGGAACTAAGGTTTTGTAAATTCCGTCGTACCTTTGTCAACGTCAGAGGTATTTCAAAAGATCGTCTCAGCTGGGCAAAGGAGTGTTTTCGTGGTGATAAGTTTTCATCTTCACTGAAACACTCAATGGGCTCATCAGGTTCAGTTGTGAACGATGTGTTTAGCCGCATCTTTGTTTTTCCCGTTTGTCTGCCCGCTCTCTTGCCCTTTTTCGGCACATCCCTGGGTATATTATATTCCTTGAATATATTTCTACAAACTGGACGCATTCTTACTCTCTTTTTTGATAACAAAAATGAATTATTTAGAAATCCATGGATGCTTTTCCCCTTCCTTAGAATTATAAATAGAAAACAACAACAAACAGCATAGGGCTCTAGACGATCAAAATAGTCATTCATGTGAATAAGGAATGAAGGGTTATTTAGATCGACTTAAGGAATAATACAAACAAACTTCCGTTTTATCATTCATTTTGTAAAAAACAATAAAGCCACACTATTAAAAGTCGCTCCAAGAGAATTTTTTTTACGCATTGTTCAAAACACCCGTTAATGCATTTGCTATGAACTTCAGAAACGTTTTTATACTATTAAAGATTAACGTATCGGGCTAACAGATCAAGTGGGTAAAGTTACAAACTGTGCTGTCAAAAATTCTTCCCCTTAACATTGCAAAAAATTTATTAATTATAAATTCTAAAAATATATATATTCTTTATAAATATCCAGCATAATGTTAAAAATAAAAGGTTTAGGACACTGTCATAGATTTTAGTGGCATATTTACCATATCACATGTAGCCTTAAAGGTTATGAATATACTCATGGTACAATGGAATAAAGATAACCTCATTTCAAATTAGCATTCCCAGCTCTGTATTTGTAATTTACCTCAAATGTCAATGCATCTATGATTTTGTGTATATATATATTCATGGTACAATAAAAAGGTAAGGTAGAGCTAACAGCTGATTACAATTTGTTTCTAAGTGTGCCCGATATCTGCCAAATTTGTGTATGTATTTATTGTTTTGAAAAATGAAAACGAAATATTTTCAAAACCAAAGACACGTACATTGCGGCATTAAACCTATTAACCAGTTTAGCCATGAAATTGAAAGAACTGTTCAGATCATGTTTTTGAGAGAAATTCCAGCATTTCATTCATTTTTTTCAATTAGAACAAATATTAAAAAAAAGAAAAAAACAGTTGTATATAATTTTGAATGAATTTTGAATTTGGCAGTTAAAAAAAAACGCAAATATCCTGAAAGTTACAAAACAAAACTACTTTTTAAGTCCTATCATGGTAGAAGAATATAGGTAGATGCGTCAACGCTTGCGAACATTGATATGTCAAAATTTTAAAATTGTTTTGTCAAAAATAAGTAGATTTTTATATATTTTCTTATACGATGCAAATCGGAGGTTGTTACAATATGCAATTCTCAACAATTTTTACAAATTTTAATAATTTTTCATTCAACATTTTCAATTCCAAAATCGGTTTGACAGTTCATTGTCCCAGCAGCTGTGTCGAAGCGACTACCTGTATTCTTCTACCATGAGTCCTATAAACAACGAAAATATTTTCATAAAACCGTTTATTTAAATTGTCAAAAGAATTTGCGCCAAAAAATTACACATCTTCATAAAACGTGTAATTTACGTAGCCCCTTTTTATTTGACATTTCCTCTTTTTATACACGTTTTCATTAGGAATTTTCTTAAAACATACATTGGCAGCATATTAAAAATTTCTCTGTGTGGTGAAATGATTAAATTTTATAGATACTTTATATTCCGTATAAATGCCGCCGCCAAATTGACGTTTTACCGCCGACGCTATCATTGTACTTCTACCACCAAATTCCCACACAATCTGGCAACACCAATTAGCTCTACAGGTGTTGTGTTTATGCTCGAACAGCTGATCAGCTTGTATTGAATCTAGTTCGAGTGAGGTATTTTGAGCCATTGAAGAGTTTTGAAACGAAATAGTGAATTAAGTTTCACGTTACAGGTGTTTGCGAGAGCGCGTGTGGTGTTGTAGTGCCTCATAGAAATACGAAAAAATTGAATTGTGTTGCAAAGAATTAAATCAGAAACGATTACATAGTCTGTTACATTAGTATTGCAAAACATAAAAAGAAAATAACAACAAAATGCAATCGAGTAGAATTTTGGTGTCCAATTGGAGAAAATCCATTCAAGTGCATGTGAATAAAAGAAATTTGGCAGTCAATGGGCATTTGAATGGCATAAGTCCTGGTGTATTGGTGACAAACAAAACTTTCACTTTCGATCGACCACAACAGCAACAAACACAGAAACGTTGGTCAACAACTACAAGTGCTGCAATTAACGCCAGCAACAACAACAATGGTGTTGGAGTAAACGAAAAATTAGCCGTAAAACCATCTCCACCAAAACATGACTGGGATCGTGCCGTTAGTGAGGCGGAACGCATTGTGGGCTATCCCACATCCTTTTTGAGTTTACGTTGGCTACTCAGCGATGAAATAGCTAATGTGGCATTGTATTTGCGTAAACTAGTTGGTAGCAGTCATCCTCTGTTAAAGACAGCCAAGTAAGTTGGACAGGTTTTGTGGGTAAAATACTACATGTGTGTATGCATGGAGATTGAGAGATGTGCGTTCATATGTCCGACATGAATGAACACACACGCACACACATGAAGTGTGGTGATGAGCATGATTGCGACATTCGTTTTGTGTGTGAATGGAATGTAAATGCGCCGCTTTTAAACCATTGTTTACACACAACGTCTTGGCTTTTTTTTATTTATTTATTGTTGTTTTTTTTTATTATTTATATAATGTATATGTGAGCTAGACTCCGTGGTATGAAGGTGGTTTAAAACTGGTAACAACACGATTGGTAATTTAACAATATTTTTATGGGCTTGGTCGAGATGAGATTTAAGTGAAAAGTTTTCAAGTTAATTGAGGTTTCCGGGAGCAGATTGATGTGCATGCTTATCAAGGACATCGTATCAAATTTTGTCAGATAAATTTTGTCACCAAGCCACTACAAAAAGTAGATTTTTAGCATTTAAAGCTTTATCCTTAGCTAATAGGAATGTTGATTCTCAATCTAAGTCAAGCTTAATATACGTACGCATCCAGTCGCACAGTATATCCCAAATCGAAAAGGACACCGACTTAGAATTGAGAATTTCTTTTCAAATACAGGAAAATTAATAGGGATGTTTTAAAATGTTGTTCCTTATCCTTGACCTGGCAGTGTTTTTGGGAAATACGAGCCAACATCTCAACGGGAATAGATTGCTCTCCCATAAGTTATCACAAAAGTAAGAAAAAAATCATCAATCCAACCATATTTTTTGTGGCAATGTCTTCAGATGCAATGCAATGTTATAAACTAGCCCCATTGCCGAGTGCAATTTCGAAATCATAATCTTGTAAAACAAATCTATTGATTCCACATTAACTAATACAAACATATGCTGTATGTGTATGAATGATTTTCAAGCTTGCTTAATCAATGTACCTATTCAATAAATTTTGTCAAGGTTTATGATCTCTTTGTCGGTAAAGCCTTTAATTTTCAAAGTGATTTTTAATTTTATGGGAATTTTGAATTTTCTTCAAGTTAGCTTGAAGATAAAGGAATTTCGGTACGGAATGTTTAATTTATTAATTTCAATTGACATGGGTGTACAGGGTGAGATAAAAAACTGCAAAAGCCAAAAGCCATAATTTTTAAATTTTATTGAATGAATTTTTTTCGGAAATAGCATCAAATTTTAGAATAAGTTTAGATTTGTTCGAATTGGTCACCTTTGACACGAATTATGGCCTTCAAACGACCAATGAAACCGTCACACGCTGCCCGATTTTTTTTTAATGTTATTGAATGAAACCAAAAATTATCCGATATAGCATCAAATTTTAGAATAAGTTTATCTTTGTTCGAATTGGTCACCTTTGGCACGACCGTCACACACTGCCCGAATGTTGCTCTGCAGTATTTTGACACATTTCCGGCGAAGAGCTTGCTTAAGGTAATCGACACTTTGGTATTTTTTAGTGCCAACCTTGCTTTCCAAAATTCTCCAGACACATTAGTCCAACGGATTGGTATCCGGAAATTTTGGTTGCCGTTGTGTGCTGGAAATGAAGCGAGGAACCTCATTTTGTGACAATTCTTGGGTGTGCGCGTACTGAGTGCGACGGTGCTGAGTCCTGAGTCTGCAGCCAAAATGTTTGCGTGCCCAAGGCTTTAATACACTCTCCAAATTTTTTTCGCGATAATATTCGGCATTTATTCTGATGCCACGGTCGATTAATACGAGCAGAGAGCGTCCATCGGCTGTTATGGCGGCCCAGACCATCACCATGGCCGGCGCTTGAGTTCTAGTGGCCAACCGAAGGTGCACATTTTCAGCTGACCTCTTTGGCAAGTAATCACGATCATTTTGTTAGTTTACAAACTGCTAGACAACGAATGTTTCCTCATCGGAGAAAACCAAATTCGGCAATTCACCACTTTAGGCCAAGCGAAGCAACTCTTTAGCTCTTTTGAGTCTATTTTCTTTCAGCTGCGTTGTAAGTTCTTGCACTTTTTGGAATTTCAATGGCTTTACCACGAGCTCATTTTTCAATCAATAATGGAATATTGCGATATGTTCAACTCACGAGCCATTTTTCGCCCACTGCGGGTTTCGATCAAGTCGCTTCTTTACTTTTCGAACAGTTTCTACTGATGTTGCTGTTTTTCCGTCCACTTCCTTGAGGTCAGGCTACGCTACCAGTTGAAAACGGCAGTATCACGGTAACGAGTGATACCGCCAGTATCATGGTAACGAGCAATGGTACGAGACACACAAGATTTATTCACATTTAAATGCTGAAATCCTCTAACGGTAGCCACTTGTGGTTTTCCAGTCAAATATAAAGAAATCACACTATCACGCTTGTATTCCATCACGAAAAACTCTTTTTCTGGAAAATTCTCAGCAAAATGCTTTTGTACGCTTGTAAACAATATAATGAGTTGACACTGGAATAATTTTAACAGCTGTCGGAGGAGTGGCTTAGAAATGACAGCAATCTGAAGTTTTTTCAGTTTTTTCATCTCACCCTGTATACATAGTCAAAAACCATAGGATTTCTTAATTGTTTTTACAAATGCACTTTTGTGTAATTACTTTAGTGCAACCTTGCTAAAATGTTTTCATACAATTAATTTATTTGTGTTATGTGTTGAAACTTATTCGACCTTGACTTTAACACCATACAAAACAAATTGCTATGGTTCTTGCGAACGAGCACTAGCATGAACTACACAAATTAACTTCGTCTTAAATGGCCACAGATTTTTTTTTTTAAATTTGAACCACAAAAAACCTTTTGGGTTTTGTATTTTTAGCTAAAAACATATTTTCGTAATATTTTATTTGTTCTTTTAAAAATCAGAAATTTTATATTTTTTTATAATTTTCTTCCCCAGGGGTCTTTTATACAATGGCAAAAATACCATGCAGGCCTGGGGCCTAATTGTGCTGCTCATATCCAAGGCGGCTGGTCATGCGCCATCTGTACCCGATATGGAACAAGATAAAAGTGCTGGAGTTTTACACAGCCAAAGGGGACTAGTCGAGGTTACGGAAATGATACGTATCTCTCATTTGATACACAATGTGAGTACTGCTACAAATCAAAGGAAACTCAAATTAATCTAAGTTCTATTCTCTCTGATTTTTTTAGAGTTTAGTCAACCTGCAACGCTCCACCAAGGCCAGTCAGGACAGTGCCTCATACGATGACATGACATTTGGCAATAAAATCGGCCTGTTGATTGGCGACTATTTACTAAGTCATTCCAGTGCAGAAATGGCCAATTTGAGAAATCAAGTTGTTGTCGAAATGATTTCCTCAACTGTGCGTGACTTTTCCGAATCGGAATTTATTGGTGAACGAGATGAACAAAATAACCCGCTGCCCTCGAGACCGGGCACTAAGCCACTGCAGCAAACTAGCAAGGCAATTAGTACAACAGACATTGATTTTTGTCGCGAAGATGTTTTGAAGCCCATGAACATATACAAATATTTGGGTGATCCCGAAAAGGAATGGGAGGCTAGAAATATTTTAAATGTGGGCAGTCTTTTGGGTAAATCTTGTTCGGCATCTCTGCTGCTGGCCCAACAAAGTGAAGAACTGCAAAAGAAGGCGTATTTATTTGGCAAACATTTGTCATTGGCATGGCAGGCGTGTATTGATGCGGAACCATTTCAACTGTCATCACTGCCGTATGGTGGGTATTTGTATAAAGTTAACATATCTGACCATTGAAGTAAAGTTATAGTTAGAGATTTTTCAGGCAGCCTTAAAATTATACCGGTAACAATACGGGCAAAAATTCAAAGTTTTCAAATTTAGCCTACTTTAAGTTATGAATGGAACCCCACGTTATATAGCGGTATCGACCAATCTTCAACAAAATTGTTTGTTTTAAGGGTCTTAGCCGCATTTATCTATAGAGTGTCAATTACGTGAAGAAGATCCGTATTCTATATATCAATCGTTGCTGAGCTATGAGGCTGGATTTCTGTTCTGTGAAAGTATGAAATAACAAGTAAAAAAGCAGCTAAGTACGGCCGGGACGAACTTTTTATACCCTTAAAAATTCGGAAGTAACTTGAAAATTAAAAAAAAACAAAATCGGGCGAAAAATGCCGCTTAAATGAAAAACTTTATATGGAACCTATACAAAAATGTGGTGCTGCATAAGTAATTTTTTCTCATGGGCTGTAGTAACGATTCCGAACTTAAAATATGAAATTTTAAACAGTTCTGGGGAATAATGTAGCTAAAACCATCAAAATACCGCATATAGGGAGGTAACCAAAACGTGGGCCGGCACGGACAATTTTCTGTCATAGGCTGTAGTATCTATTACGAACTTCAAATCCCAATTCGAAACAATTCCGGTAAATAATGTCGCTAAAATCATCAAAATATCGAAAATAGGGGGGTAACATTATATGAGCGCTATACGAACACGTGGACCTGCACAGACAATTTTCTGTCATAGGCTGTAGTACTTATTACGAACTTCAAATGCCAAATTTGAAACAATTCCGGTAAATAATGTCGCTAAAATCATCAAAATACCGAAAACAGGGAGGTACCATTATATGGGGGCTATACCAAAACGGGGACCTGCATGGAAAATTTTCTTTCTTAGGCTGTAGTATCTATTACGAACTTCAAATACCAAATTTCAAACAATTCCGGTGAATAATATCCCTAAAATCATCAAAATACAGAATATCAGGAGGTTCCGTTATATGGGGGCTATACGAAGACGTGTACCTGCACAGACAATTTTCTGTCATAAGCTGTAGTATCAATTACGAACTTCAAATACCAAATTTGAAACAATTCCGGTGAATAATGTCGCTAAAATCATCAAAATACCGAATATCAGGAGGTGCCGTTATAGAGGGGCTATACGAAGGCGTGGAGCTGCACAGGCAATTTTCCGTCATAGGCTGTAGTATCCATTATGAACTTCAAATACCAAATTTGAAACATTTCCGGTGACCAATGTCGCTTAAATCACCGAATATCGGGAGGTTCCGTTATATGGGGGCAATACCAAAACGTAGACCTACATGGCCCGTTTTCAATACCAGAAGTCCTGCAGATATAATATACATTTGAGAAAAAATTTATCAACCTACTTTATTTCTGGGCCTATCCCTAAATCCATGCAAAATTTTGTGTGAAAACTTATAATACCATCAACGCAATGTTCTAGGGATTTCATAGATCAGTAATTAAGTCCTTGTTTATTTTTTTATGTATCCTTATATCTACTATTTTATATGGCCTTATATTTATTTACCCTTCCAAATTATTATCCAATTTTAAAACTTCTTTTCATTTCCCTCTCTAGACACCACATTCAGCTTAGTCAGCGCTCCCGTACTGTTCCACCTGGAACATGATCCCAAACTCTATGACGAAATAGAAAAGGGCAAAGTTTGTGTGGATAATGTCGACTACAATAAAATACATAAAGCCATTCTACAAGGTCCTGGTCTGGAGAAAACCAAACAATTGCAACGAAAACACACAACGGCAGCTTTAAAAGTATTGGAAAGTTTTCCAAACAACGATGCCCGCAAAGCATTGGAGAACATAATTCTAGCTATGCAGGATTTATAAAATCTAAGACAAAAAATCACTAGTTTTAAGCCATAATTTATATACATAATTGTAATTGTTTTACATATTTTTAACTAAATGAAATTTATTTAATTGTTGCTATTTTGTAATTGTAACTAAATTTTATAATAAACAAAAATAAAAAAACATAATTTATTTATACCACTTTTCTAATAATAACACATTTTAAGATTTTGTAATTTGCAACAAAACTAAATGCTTACAGCGTTCATATTTGAAATACTGAGGAAAATCTGTTTCGACATATTTGAATTTCCAAGGTTTGTGCAAGGTCTGTTTGAGAAAATATTCAAACATTGGCGCTACAGCATCCATTTCAGAGAATGTAAAAACGTAACGTTTTTCCAAGGCCACATATATTTCTTTCCGTCTCCCGCTCGTTTCTTCGCGTTGGAAAATGGCATCGATTACCTTGATGAAGGCATTGGTTAAATCGTCATCATAAATAACATCTGCCGCCACCACAATGTCACTCTCATCAATGGCCTTCAGTAATTGTTGTGGATATTCACTCAATGGCTTCATAAAATCATATTCCATGACATCTATTTTTCGGGTATCACACAAATTATGGTTCAGCTTAACATTGTTTCTAATCAAATCCAAGATACCCCCAATATCCACATCTGTGCATACCACTTTTTTCACATACATTGCTGCAGCCAGGCTTGTCAAACCCACGCCTGCCCCCAATTCCATTAGACTTTTATCTTTGAATTCATCACTTCTATGGAAGATATAATCGGCCAACAATAAGGCACCTCTCCACACCTGCAGTCCCACTAGCTTAATTTCAGTTGCCTCCGAGTGTTGTAATTCAATGATTCCACACTTCTCAGCATCACTGCTATTGCTTTTCCTCGCCACAATCAAGTCACCATCTTTGTCCACAATTGGCGCTGCAACTCCTCCATCGGGGTAAACAAATTCAAATCTAGATGTCACTTTACCATCCTTACCCTTGATGGGTTTGAAATTTGTTTCCTTATATATTTCTGAGGTTACTGTATACATGTTCCTGAACTTGAACTTGGAATGAGGAACTTTATGTAACAAATGCGCGTATGTTTTTGTTTATTAAACATTTTACATATAGTTTAAAAACAGAGCAAGAAAAGAATATATATGAACAAGTGTTGTTGTTTTGCATTAGTTAAGGGTGGTTCACTTAATGGATAAGAGAAACTAGTTCAGTCAAAGTTATTATTTTTTCACGTTATGTTTACATAGGGCATGATAAAGGGCTTCCATGCAAAGCTATTGCCAAAACATGGTAGAGAATCTCTCATTTAAAATGTTGAATGCCAAAAATGTCTTGACAGTTCAATATAACATTTGATGCGTTGAGGCATGGTAGAAAAATACAGGTAGTTGTGAAATCTTTGAATGAAAAATTATTGAAATTTGTAAAATCTTTTGAAAAATCATATCATAACAACCACCGATATCTGTCGTATAAGAAAATATGTAAAAATCTACATTCAACAGCATTTTACAATCTTTGATATATCGATGTTCCCAAGCGTTGATGAACCTGCCTTTATTATTCTACCATGCATTGTGGCGACTTGTATTATTTTGCCATGTGCCAAAAAACAATTACCCTGCGTTAGGAAGGGACATGACAATTGACAATCTGTCAAAACAACAAATTCTCTCTGCAGGCCAATAGTAAAAGCACAAGTAAAATCACAATTTATTTTATTTGCTTTATGTATTTTTTCTAAGAATGAATGTTTTGTCGTTTATTTAACAAAAAACGTGTGAGTTTGTGGAAATGTTGACATCATAATGCAGGGCTATTTCTTCATAATTTTAACAAACTGATACTACTTTGTATTCACAGACCTATTAAAACACATAAGGCCGAATTTTTTACTCTAAAAACACCTTTATCATTTTCAAAAATTTTGAAATTATTTCCACAATTATTAACCATGGTAAAATTGAGAAGGTAAAGTCATTTCAAATTCAAATACCCATCTCTGCATTTTATGATTTTACCTTGTCAAATTTTACTTTATAAAAACATGTTCCCATCTCTGATTTGTGTATATGCAATAGATTTATAAATATGAATTTTAACAATGAGTTGTTGTCAAATGAATAATTATGAAAAAATTGTAAACATATGATGCATTCACCTTCATAATTCTACCATGTTATTAACTAAGACGAGTAACACATTTTAATGTAAAATTAAATTATGAATTGAATTTTTTGTACATTTCTCAAATGTCTACTGACATAAGTTGTGATTCATCAAAAAAATCCGTTCGCACGCTCCAAAAAATTGCAAAATGTTCACATCTATTTAAACAAAAATTGCGCTCTCTTCTATTTACATTTTCTTTTCAGACCAATACGAACAAACAGGGAATAAGAATGACTTAAGCCGTTAAAAAAAGCGTTCTATGTATTCTCACGTTAAGAATGGATCATAATCTTCTTATGTATATGCAGATCGTTTAGTTTTTTTTATAAGAATCTTGTTTTCAAGGACAAATCCTATTTTTTGCCTAATGGGTGCGCAAATATAGAATATTATCAATTTTGGGGTGGAGATATAGCATTTTCAGATTAAATGAAACCTTTTGCAATTCAAACGAAACTTTTTGCAGCGGGAATGAAACCTTTTGCAGTGGAATTGAAACCTTTTGCAGTGGAAATGAAACCTTTTGCAGTGGAATTGAAACCGTTTGCAGCGGGAATGAAACCTTTTGCAACCGAAATGAAACCTTTTACAACCGAAATGAAACTTTTTGCAAATCAAATGAAACTTTTAGATTTTTAGAAGGAAAAATAACAAAACATTTTTATTTTTAGTATGTTTAAAATTAAATTAACTAATTATAACTAATATATAGTTAAAGAGGAATTTTTATTGATTATTAATATTTATGTTTTTATAAAATTTTTTCTTAAAGCTTTCATAATACACAAGTGTAGATGCAGAAAGATTGAAAAAAGTTTTTCAAGGTATTTTTTTCAAAGGACCCGAATTAGGTATCTTTTTATAATCTCTTCCATGGAAAGGAGGATATATTAAATTTGTCATTCGGTTTGTAACACCTCTTAATATTCGTCGTAGACCCCATGAAGTATATACAATCATGATCATAGTTGATTTAATGATTTCCACTTATCTGTCTTTTGAAATCACGACTGCTCTATCTCCATAATCAATAAAGCTGCGAAGCGGGAATCCTTTATTAGGTAAGATTAGTAGTATACTATAACTATAAAAAATTGTGGTAAAGCTTAATTTCACATTTCAGTCCTGGCCATACCTATAAAGGGCAAAATTTGTTTAAATTTCTCTTTTTAGCTTTAAGCATTTGGAATTTAATAATATGGAAGCATTTTATATCAAATCAATAAAGAACCATTTGTTATTACAATAATTGAAAATTTAAGAAATAATATAAATAAATGTAGATATTTATAATCAATAAAAAATCCTCTTTGTCAATATATTAGTAATATTATTATTAATTATTAATTGATTTTATGTAAAAACTACTAAAAATAAAAATATTTTGTTATTTTTCCTTCTATAAATTTGAAAGTTTCATTTGATTTGCAAAAAGTTTCATTTCGGTTGCAAATGGTTTCATTTCGGTTGCAAAAGGTTTCATTTCCGCTGCAAACGGTTTCATTTCCACTGCAAAAGGTTTCATTTCCACTGCAAAAGGTTTCAATTCCACTGCAAAAGGTTTCATTTCCGCTGCAAAAAGTTTCATTTGAATTGCAAAAGGTTTCATTTAATCTGAAAATGCTATATACCAGAAGCAGTGAAAAAGTTACCAATGTATCCAGAAAAAGGCACGTTTGGTGCGAGTTAGGCTGGAAATACATAAAGAGCATATTTGGCCGGCTTAAGTCTTCTGGCTTCTTCGTAGATGAACAAAGGAGTTTTAGGTTGACTTAGTTCGATTTTGGTCCTAGGCTCCTTTGTTCATTTCCGAAGAAGCCAGCCGATGACTAATGCCAGCCAGATTAGCGCTTTATGTATTTCCACCCTTATGGATTGGTGGCATCTTTTGACCGCACATCCTCAAAGATGCTACTGAATCTCTCTGTGAGTGTGAGAACAAAGAACACCCAACGAATAGAGAACCAATCACGTCCTATGTGAACATGGTATAACACTAATGCCTTGTCATGGCAGAAGAATATAGGTAGACGCGTCGACACAGCTGCTTGGACCATGAACTGTCAAACCAATTTTGGAATTGAAAATGTTGAATGAAAAATTATATAAATTTGCAAAAATTGTTGAAAAACACGGATTATAATAACCTCCGAATGATGTCTTATAAGAAAACATATAAAAATCTACTTATATTAAAAAAAAAAAAAAAAACATTTAAATTTTTTTGACATATAAATGCTCCCAAGCGTTGATGCATCTACCTGTATTCTTCTGCCATGTGCCTTGTCATGGTAGAAGAATACAGGTAGTCGCATCGACACAGCTGCTGGGACAATGAACTATCAAACCGATTTTGAAATTGAATTTTTAAATGATAATTAATTCAAATTTATAAAAATTGTTGAAAAATGCAGGGTTGGTCCCAACCCTGACACTTAAAAATTAAAAATATTGGACAAAAGGGTCAAGGTTGAGTGGGACGTTTGCATTTTTGTTTGTTTTGATGTTTGTAATATATTCCCGTTGTAACTGTTAGGCCACTTGGACTGTTGGTGTCAGGGTTGGGACCGACCCTAATCAAAAAAAATCTCCCCCTGAGCAGCTGGAAATCCACCAGAGTGCCACATAAGATGGTAACATACGACATTTCAATTGGAAAATATATGAGTAAACTACGTACGGCTTTACGACCACAACAGCCTATTTTCATCAAAAAAATATATGTTCTACAAAAGTGTTGTTTGCTTGTTGTGTGAAAGTATAATATAATATAAAAATTGCGGTAAAAATTCAACAATAGATATATTTTTATTTTATAAAATACAACATCTTAATGTGAACCCTCCTCTTTGAAAACACGCCTTTTCCCCATTTGGCCGTCCCGGCTAATGAAAGCCGCCGCCGCAGTTAAGAATTTTCTGTTAGCTTCATTCTCTGACATTCTGACATCGACATATTTTCGAGTTTGGACTAACAATTTGCAAAATATTTTTGCTTTCTTTCTAACAATTTAATATTTCTTTTTCTTTATTAATCAATTACACGTAAAAGGTGAGTAGTGCTTGGCAAAACTACAATGTCATCCAACGAAAGTGATGTGTAAATATAAATGCAAAAAAAAAAAAAATGAGGAGAATGGCAACAGAACAAGAAAAAAATGTGTGGTGTGGTCTGATGAAACGCCTTCGATGGTGCAATGTGTAAATAAGGATATTTCTATGGTTTGCCTGTGGCCAACAGGATATGAAAAGAAGACAACAATGAAAAGGCCACGTTTTCCGCCCAAATATGCATAAATTACATTAAATTAGAAATTGTGGCTGTAATGTTAAAAAAAATGCAACAAGTATGACAGATCGACTTTTATGGCCACAGTTTGACGTTTGTGATTCTCGCGTACAAAACAGAGAGTGTTTTGAGAGAGAGAGTCAGTGAGTGAGTGAGAACAACATTGAGTTGTCATTTTTGTTATGAGAGCAGATTACTTTCATTCGCCCCGCAGAGTATTGAAGTTTGCTGACCAAAACGTAGTAGAAGGAAAAAATCGTTAACCAATAAGACGCAACAGAAAATAAAAATTATATTTTAAAGTATTTTACACAAAAACACAAAGTTAAAAACCCTATGAAAATGTAATTGCAGATTTAGTTAATGCATATAACACGTAATCCGAACGTATAATATCACAAAAAGGTATAGAAATCAATAAAGATTGTGTGCGTGTACAGCAGAAGCAGCAGCAGCGATAGAGCAGCGGAGTGGTGATTGCTTGTGTTTTGCTATGTTGTGTGTTGGTGTACAAGTTACGGGCAATGAAGAAGAAAAAAACTCCCCTCAATACAGAAAAAAATCCAATGGGAGACATAGTAATGAAATGTTGTGGGCACTTCCGTGATGCATTCATTGTTGGATTTTTGCATTATGCCTGTGTGTCACTCCATTCATAATTTGTAACTACACTACACTGTGCTACTATGTTCTTGTAAAGCACTACACACACTTTTTTCCTCATCATCTCATATTTTTTTTACATTCAGGCGTCACGCAACAATAACATTTTGTTCTCCTTTTTCTATTTTTTTATCAAAATAAAAAAAAAAAAAAAAAATAGTGCGGCTGCCACAACTACGACGTCGAAGACGTAAACGAAAAAAACTACAAAATCACGGTCGAACATCATCACCATCAACATGTTTTGGGATAAAAACGATTCACCCTCACAAAATATTGAGGCATTGCTGGAGAGGGAGGTAAGTTGTACTAAACAATGTTGTTGTAAATTTCGATGAATAATCTCGGCTAATTAAACCACAATTATTATTTTTGTTACAGAATGCAACAGTGGAAGAGTTTTTGGATGAAGACGATATTATACAGGAATGCAAAACGCAAAAGAAAAGCATTGTCAACTAGTAAGTTTTGTTAGAATTTTGTTTTGATGTTGAGCGTATAATGACCGGATGACCCTTCATGGCGGATCATGTGTTATCTGTTAAAATGTTGAAGAAAACTTAGTTATTCTTTTGACCATTTCAAAGGCTGAACCGAATATGATAGAGTAGTTCACGTATTCTAAATGTTCCAAGCTGTACCACAAAAAATGGATTTTTAAGAACCTTCCCCATTAAGAGGGTTCATTTATACGTCATGTGTTATTTGTAAATATTGTCAAGTAGCTGTATTAAGTAGAATTGCTTTTTTTTTTATCAATAGAGTGCCCACCGGTCGTATTGCTATACCAACACGCCCTCAGTCTATACCATTTTTGTGAACATTTGAAAGACATTAGAGAATATGATAGTGTTATCTGCTGTTGCTCCAAAATTATTCTTTCTTTGAAGACATTTCTATGGAGTTATGATTTTCTTCAAATATACCTATAACACTTCTAAGGGTCAGAGTAAATAACTAAATCTTGTATAGGAAGATCAGGATAAGCTACATGCAGCAATAGAATTATGGTCGCACAATCTGAATCAAAGTATGGAATATTTAATATTAGACAACATTCAAGTTTGAAACGGCCCGATCATTGTGCTTTTTCATATATAAGTTGAATTGATGTGGTATTTAAAAATGTAAATTAGATATTTTTAATGTTCATTTTTATTTTTCATTTTTAGCTTTACTCGCCCCGATGTCATTAAACGTATGATCGAATTAATAACAACAGAACCTCCAGAAGATTTGCCTTTGGCTCAACGTTTTCGTCATGCCAATGTGGCGTGTGAAATTTTATTGCTGTAAGTATTTGTTTTTGAATTCCAAAAACTATATCGTATATTCATTGAAAACGTTTCCACTTTTGTTTAGCGGCCTACCGTCCTTAGATGAGAAACTGATCTCCGAAGAAGAGACATTAAAAATGCTATATTCATATCTGGAAAATGAACCACCGTTAAATCCCTTGCTAGCATCGTTTTTTAGCAAGACATTTAGCATGCTCTTTACCAAAAAGTCTGATCAAGATTGGTTTTTGTATCAACAATTGTGCCTAAAACTTTTGGAGTTTTTAAAAACGCAAAACAATTTTTTGGATTTGATATGCAAGCATTTCAGCACACCCGTCATACCCGATCTTATTATGGAGATGATGCGTAATGTTGAGGGTGCTCAATTAAAGAGGAGCTTGTATGAGGTGAGTTCGAAAGACAAAAAACAATTTGGAATTTAATGTGGAAACAACACCCGAGAATCAATTTTCAAATACAAAGTTGTGTAGACAGGATATTACAGAGTTAAAATATTGACAACAGGTGGGTTTACCTTTGCTGTTATGATATCATAATAACAACGATACCAATGTTAGGTGATTTTAATCCTAAAGGCTATATTGAATTTATTGATAGTCATGGAAATAAATTTCAGTTCAAGTTTATCAATGAACTCTTTTTCGAAAACGCAGCTGGTCTAGTCTTTACACTTTTATGTCTTTTCAATTTAATAATGAGTTCATATATCTCTTATTTTTTGTTTTTTTTTTTTTTGTCAAGTTTTTATCGTTTCTTTTAATACCCTCCACGATTCTATGGAGGGTATATTAGCTTCGTCATTCCGTTTGCAACTCCTCGAAATATTCATAATAGACCCTACAAAGTATACATACTCTGGATCAGTGTAAAATTCTAAGACGATCAAGCGGTTTCCGCCTGTCGGTCTGTCTGTCTGTCTGTTGTAATAACGCCATCTTTGAGATAGAAGGCTAAAATTTTGCATACATGCATAGTTTGCCAGTAGGCAGGTTAAGTTCGTAAATGGGCCAAGCCGGTCCACGTCTTTGTATAGCCCCCATATAACGATACCTCCAGATTTTCGGTATTTTCATTATTTTAGCGACATTATTTTGCGAAATTATTTCAATTTTCATATTTAAAGTTCGTAATGGGTACTACAACCTATGGCAAAATATTTCGTATGTATGTCCACGTCTTGGTATATCCCCCATATAACGGTACCTCCCGATATTTGGTATTTTCATGATTTTTGCGACATTATTTACCGAAATTATTTCAAATTTCATATTTAAAGTTCGTAACGGGTTCTACAGCATATGACAACAATTTATGTATACAGGTCCACGTTTGCTTGTAGCCCCATATGACAGTTCCTCCCGATACTCGGTATTTTCATGATTTTAGCGACATTATTTACCGGAATTATTTCAAATTTCGTATTTGAAGTTCGTAATGGGTACTACAACCTATGGCAAAAAATTTCGTATGTCGGTCCACGTCTTCGTATATCCCCCATAAGACGGTACCTTCCGATACACGGCATTTCCATGATTTTAGCGACATTATTTACCGAAATTATTTCAAATTTCATATTTAAAGTTCGTAATGGGTTCTACAGCATATGTCAAAAATTTGTGTATACAGCTCCACGTCTTCGTATGGCCCCCATATGACGGTACCTCCCGATACTCGGTATTTTCATGATTTTTGCGATATTATTTACCGGAATTGTAACAAATTTCGTATTTAAAGTTTGTATTGGGTACTATAGCTTATGCAGGTTCAAGTCTTCGTGTATCCCCCATATAACTGTACCTCCTGATATTCGATATTTTAATGATTTTATCGGTATTATTCACTAGAACTGTTTCAAATTTCGTACTTAAAGTTCGTAATGGGTACTACAGCCTATGTCAAAAAATGTCGTAAGTAGTTCCTTCCAAATAGGGGAAGGTATTAAATTGTTATTTGTATAATTGTTTTGTGGTACATATTTAATAATTCTATTTCATTCCCTTTGCAGTGGCTAAATGAAGAAAGACTGGTTGAGAAACTTATCGACATCATTGGTGATCCCGAACAATGTGAGAAGCATGCAAATGTTGCTGAATTCCTCTGTGATCTTATACAACAGGGACGCACCATGCGTCAAAGTGATCAAGAAAATGATAGTTTTGAACCGATTTTTGAAGGTTCCAATCCTATATTGAAAAATATCGAAAGTGCAACCACTTTATTTGCCTTGTTTAATGTGATCCTTCAACCAAATGCTCTTGAAAGTGCTATTGTATCTGGCATAACGGTTGTACTTAAAATTATTCGACGAGTAATAATGTAAGTAGACATATCCCCATAAATGTATTGAAACAATTCTTTTAAAATTGTCTTTTGTTTCTAGAGATGAACGTATAACAGACCGTTTGCACTTTTTACAAGATCGTGAAAAGGAAATTCACAATGAGTTATTATCGACTGTGATCCGTGTTATTGAACCTCAGCTTAAGCACTTCAATGAATTACTTAGAAACCCGCCAAAAGTATATATATTATACACCGAATTAATTCAAATTTCTTAACATTCATATTTTGTATTTTAGAAAGCCGATATTGTCATATCAGCCGGTGTACTATCGCCTCCCTTTGGTATGACACGCTTGCAAATTTGCCGTCTATTTACAGTATTACTGCAGACTAGTAATGAAGAGATTTGTAAAGCGTAAGTTCCCTCCCCCTGCACATACAAATCAGCGATATTTAATGCCAATTAACATTTTTATTTTCTAATTTTCCAGCATTTGTGAAACAGATTTCTTTGATATACTGTTAACATTATTCAGAGAATATCGCTGGAATAATTTCTTGCACACTGAAGTGGAAAAATGTCTTCATACAATTTTTTATAATTCCTCACCAAATAATGCCAATAACAATGCAACTCAACCGACTAGTAATAATAGTCCAAAAAATGCGGACATTAAATTCCTAGATGATTTTATGGAATCTTTAAAGACAAACGAACCGGAATTATCGAATGCCAGTAAAGAACACATAAGAACTCATGTAGGTTTAGAAAAATATAAGATCTTCAAAATTTTATACTAAATTGTGATTATTTAATTTTTTTACAGCTTATTGTTAATTGCCAAGTGGTTTCAAGGCTAATCGAGTGCTGGAAAATAAACAAAGAAATTGAGTAAGTTGATATGCAAGTCATTTCCTTTGCCGGGATGAAATCGTGGTATTGGCAGCGATCAGCAAAGCTTTCAGTTTTGTTTTGGAAAACATTGCTCTCTCTGTAGTAGAGAGTAATTTGAATTTAAGCCAATGGAGGAATACTATCAAACAAATAAATCATTTATTAATAATAATATTATTTTTCCCCCCTTTGTAGGTCTGCAGAAAAAGGTCGTCGCCTTGGTTATATGGGACATTTAATAAAAATCTTCAAACATATTACAAGCTGTATATCAGAATCGGAACATATCGGTGCCTTAATCGAAAATAATCTTAAAGATGATGCTGAACGTGAGCTATGGCAATCTATTGTAAATAGCACAGATGGTGAACTGACGCAAGCCTTGAAAACTCAAAGTAAACTATTGGCCAATTGTGAAGCCTGTGATTATGATATTTCCTTGGATTTCTTGACCGATAATGATTTTTCGGGTGCTTTGTAAGTTCACTTAGCTTCCTCAAACCAATTCCAATCCTCCAATTAAGTTCGTTCCCCTTTTCTTTTCTATATTTTCCAGTAATACCCAATGCGCCATTACGGATGCCATGGACACAGTAAGTAGTCTAGAAATATTGTGTGTTGTAATCTAGTGTCATTGGTGGTCTTTTATGTGGGACCAAACTCCATCGATTAATTTATCCTTAAATGCCGTTATAACTGTTTATTGAAGCCAGCATCCTAATTAATGACTATACTACTAATGCTTCCTACCTTTGTTGTTTTGTTATACCTTGTTATATCTTGGCAAAAAACTACCTTAACTCTGTTTCGACTGTTGTTGTTCTGAAATCTACTCGGAGGTATTGCTCCTTCCTTCTAATGTTTTGCTACACACCACTTTCCATTTCCATGTGTTTTGGTTACACGTTTGTTTCTTTTGTGTTCAATTTTTTGGAATTTCTAAGATCATTTGAAAACTTTCTCTATCTCTTTGGCCATACAAAAACAACAACAACAACAAAATCTGAAATTTTGCGTTTTCCCAAAACACAAATTGCCCAAAAAAAAAAAAACACTGAAAAGCAGGACTTTCTTTTTACACTTGATTACAATACCCAAAATGATTCTGATGACGACGATGATGATGGCGACGGCAATGATAGTGATGAAAATAGCGAGAACAGCCACGAAGAAGAACGCAACCATCATCAAGTCAAAAATGCTCTCAATTTGTTTCAGTTTGGTCGCAGCAATGATGATGACGAGGATGATGACGATGAGAATAACGCAGCTGGTGATGTGCTCTCCTTCGACGCCAATCCATTGTCAAAACTAAAATCATTTAGCGTGACCAGTAATCCATGGGACACGAACGATGATTTTGATGTCTTCAAGTCAGCCAGCAGTTCGATGACATGGGCTCCCGAGTGCACCACCAGTACGGCGGATAATTTTGCTGACTTTGATGCCCATTTTAGTTCCTTTTCCAATGATATGGGTGAAACGTTGGCAGGGACAATTTCATCGATGATAAATGACAACAATACGGCAGCTAATGATGTTGTTGTCAATTCAAGGTCAACGGAAGACAATACAAACACAGCGTCGTCGGCGACGGCGGCGGCGACAACATCTGAGGAATATGATAACAATGCAAATGTAGAGAAATTATCATGGTCCGGGGAACTGTTATCATTCCACTCGAGGCAATCGTTTATCGATGATTATGAAGATGATGAAGGAATGTGGACAAAGCCATTGGGTGCATCGGCATTGAACAATGCAGAAAATGAGCCTGAAGAAAAAACCGATAATGATGATGAGACTAAATCTGCGCTCACAAATGGCCCGACCAAGAGTCCGGATGAAATGGAAAAAGAAGATAAATCAGTGGAAAAAGAGCAGGAAGAGGAAACGACGACGCTAACTAAGCAACTGTAAGATATATATCATTTAAATTAACTTGCATTTGGAAGCCAAAAAAAAAAAAAATGTGTTTAGAATTGAAATGACGTTAGTTTTGGAAATTTGTAACTCAAAAATACTAACATTAACAAGTAAAAAAGCAGCTATGTTCGGCCGTGCCGAACTTTTTATACCATCCGAAAGGAACTTGATAAATTAAAAAAAAATTCCGCTGAAAAATACCGCTCAAATGAAAACCTTTATATGGAAGCTATACAAAGACGTGGTGTTCCATGAGTAACTTTTTGTCAAAATACCGTCCGTCCGTCTTAGACTGTAGTATCCATTACGAAATTTAAATGCGAAATTTGAAACATTTCCGGTGAATAATGTCGCTAAAATCATGAAAATACCAAATATCGGGAGGTATCGTTATATGGGGGCTATACGAAGACGTGGACCTTCACAGACAATTTTCTGTCATATGCTGTAATATCCATTACGAACTTCAAATAACAAATTTGAAACAATTTCGGTGAATAGTGTCGCTAAAATCATCAGAACACCGAACATCGGGAGGTGCCGTTATATGGGGGCTATACGAAAACGTGAATCTACATATCCCATTTTCAATACCAAAAGTCCTGCAGACATAATATACATTTGAGTAAAATTTTATCAACCTCCTTCATTTCGTTCGGAAGCTAGAGTGATTTTCACAGACGGACGGATATGGCTAAATTGGCATTGAATTTTATGATGATCAAGACTATACAGGGTGAGATAAAAAACTGCAACAAAGTCAAATGCCATAATTTTTACATTTTTTTTTTAATTTTATGGAATGAGAGCAAATAATGTCGGAAATACCATCAAATTTTAGAATAAGTTTAGAGTTGCTCAAATTTGTAACCTTTGGCACAAATTATGGCCTTCAAACGGCCAATGAAACCGTCACACGCTGCCCGAATGTTGTTCTGCGGTATTTTGGCCCATTCCTTGCGCAGCGCTTGCTTAAGGTGATCGACACTTTGGTATTTTTTTGGTGCCAACCTTGCCTTCCAAAATACTCCAGACACAATAGTCCAACGGATTGGTATCCGGAGATTTTGGTGGCCAGTAGGCGTTGGAAATGAAGCGAGGAACCTCATTTTGTAACCATTTTTGGGTGGCGCGAGTTGAGTGCGATGGTGCTAAGACCCTTTTGGAATGTCCAAGGTCTGCGGCCAAAATGTTTGCGTGGCCAAGGCTTTAATACGGTGATCGACACTTTGGTATTTTTTTAGTGCCAACCTTGCTTTGCAAAATACTCCAGACACAACAGTCCAACGGATTGGTATCCGGAGATTTCGGTTTGTAAAATGGAGAAGGAAACGAGATAGACCCATAGTTCCTTTTGGTGATCAGCATAGAATCACATTTTCGAGTCGATTCATGCATATCCGTCCGTCCGTCTGTCCATGTATTTTTGTAAACAAAATGCGGGTCGCATTTATTGCTCGATTGAGTTGAAATTTTCTAAATAACATTTGTTTGGCTCAAGGACAAACCCTATTGAAATTGGTGAAAATCGGTCCAAATTTAGATATTGCTCCCTCATATATCTTCATCCGATTTTAGGTTTCATGGGCACGAAATGGCTAATATCAGTCCAAATGGTGTGAATTTTGCTACATCCAACCGGATTCAGCATACAAGCATGTGCTTCAAAATCGGTTCAGATATAGCTATAGCTCCCATATATATGTTTCATATAATTTTGGTGTTTAAGTCCCTTACATTCATTATATGCACTCCGCAAGACTAATATTTAGCACCAGATATCAGATACAGCCTAGCAATTTATATATCAAATTTTATCAAGTTCGGTTCAGATTTGGATATAGCTCCCATATATATGTATCTTCATCCGATTTTAGGTTTTTTGTGCACCAAATGACTAATATCAGTCCAAATGGTGTGAATTTTGGCACATCCGACTGAATTCAGTCTAGAAGTAAGTACACCAAATTTGATCAAAATCGTTTCAGACATAGCTATATGTTTATGTTTTATCCGATTTGGTTTTTAAGTCCTCCATATGCGTAATATGCATTCGACTACAATGATATTTGCTACCAGATATCTTATAGAGCTCGCAAATACCTTTGCCAAATTTTATCAAGATTGGTTCAGATTTGGATATAGCTGCCATATATATCTTCAACCGATTTCGGGTTAATTGTGCGTCGAATGGCCAATATCAGTGCTAATGACCTGAATTTTGGTACATCCGACCGAATTCAGTCAAGAAACAAGTACATTAAATTTGGAAAAAAATCAATTCAGATATTGCTATAGCTACCATATCAGAAGTACTTGTGCAAAATTTTATCCAGATCGACTAAGATTTGGATATAGCTCCCATATATATATATATCCTTAATCCTATTTCAAGTTTATTGTGCAAATAATGGTTAATATCAGTCAAAATGGGGTACATTTCGGGACGTACGTTTCCATTTTTTGGAACTCGGCGTCGATATATATTCTTTATACCCTCCACCATACTATGGGCGGTATATTAAAATTGTCACGTCTTCGTATAGCCCCCTCCCGAAATTCGGTATTTTGATGATTTTAGCGCCATTATTCACCGGAATTGTTTCAAATTACGTATTTACAGTTCGTAACAGTCTGTGACAGAAAAATGTCTATGCAGGTCCAGGTCTTCGTATAGGCTCCATATATCAGTACCTCCCTACATTCGATATTTTGACGAATTTAGGTATAATACCCACCGAAATTGTTTGCAATATCGTATTTGACGTTAGTAATGGATTCTATAGCCTGTGACAGAAATTTATCTATGCCGGTCTAGGTCTTCGCACAGCTCCGATATAATGGTACCTCCCTATATACGATATTTTGATGATTTTAGCTACATTATTCACCGTTTATTTCAAATTTCGAATTTGAATATGGTAATGGCTAATGGCAAACAATGTCTATGTAGGTCCACGTCGTATAGACCCAATATAACGGCAATATTCGATATTTTTAAAATTTAACAATTTTTTAAGGATTTTATTTTTTTAAATTTTCCAAATTCGTTCCAAATGGTGGAAAGTATTCAAAGTTTGGCCCGGCCGAACTTACTGCTTTTTAACTTGTTTAATATAATCATTCTCGAAGTCATAGCAATGTTACTTGGTATAAAAGATCAAAAATCCTCCGTCAAATTTAGTGAAATCGATTCAGAATTGTATATGGCTCTCATATATTACCTGTCTCTGAAACCAAACTATAACTGCTCTAAAGCCAAATGTTGATAGGTGGTATGATCTACTTCAGAAAAATTCTTTTGTTACGGGAGCTCTACTAAATATGCTGCATAGTGGTGTAGGGTATCATATAGTCGTCCCTGCCCGACTTTTACTTTTCCTTACTGGTTATTCCTGTTAAATATTGAAATTTTTGCCATCGAAAAAAAAATCCACTTTTTTTTTTGGCTTCCAATTTTTCATGATTTTTCCAATTAAAACACATAAATTTTCGTGTTATGTGCATAAGAGTATGAGTTTTTGATTTGATAATTTTTTATTATTTAAAAAGTTTTCAGTTATTAAAAAAACATTTATTTTTAATAATAAATAAAACAACTAATGCTTCTTTTCTTTTATTACTGTAGGAATAATGTAGAGGTTGTTGAACAGCCTACTACCGAAAAGCAGGATGGCAATAATACAAACCTAGAGGAGAATGAAGAAATCAAACAAAAAGAAACGGATGTGGAAGAGAAAAATAATATAATCAACAATGAAGATGATACAATAAATAAGCACAAATCAACAATAGAGGCAGATAACAATACTGATATTAAGGATAATAAAACTGCGGTAATTGCCGGCGAAACGGACAATACTGCTGCCACAGCAATTACGACAACAACAACAACAAGTACTCCTATTGCAGACGATACTACAACGTAAATGGGTGTCTATCGTGCATTTCAATGAGATTTGTAAACATAAACAAAATTTATGTAAATGATGATGTAAAGCAACATATATGCAAATGCGAAAAAAAAGAACAACCACACACACACAATATAAATGTCACTATGTCGCACATTTCAGAACATTTCGATACCATACATTCTTCTTTCCAAACACTTTTAGTTAGTTTTTTTTTAAAAAGATCCCCCTACTTTCCTCAAGACCAAAAACAAAAAACAAATGAAAACAATTTCCAAAATATGTATTTGTTGGTGATTCGATTTCAACCACCTTTACATAGGTAAGGCATTCATAATGTTGTTGATGAGACTTGAAATCAAAGATAAAATAGCTGAGGTTGAAGACATGTTTGTTTACCCCTACATGTTGTTGTCCTGTAGTTAGATTTGTGTTTAAAACAAAAAAATATATCTTTTCATGTATGATGAGAGTAAAATAAACGAAAAACAAACAAATGTACGTTTAGTTGTGTCCATATATTTATATATAGAAATATCCTTTTTCTTCCTAGCATTTCCAAAAAACCCTCCCTGCCTTCCCTTTCCAAAACACACACAATACATTTCACTGCAATTAGATGTGAAAGAAGATGCAACAACAATAATTAATGTAGCATTATACAACAATTAATTATAATCAATTAGGCTCGTAGTACATTAAACAAATTGTGTATTAATTGCCCGCCCAAAGCGTATTTAATTGAAAAACAAGAAACAAAGAAAAACAAATATATAAAAGTTAGGAAAGCGACTTTGTATCACATATGCTATACAACAATTACAACTACATACATATATAGAAATACCTAATTATATATTTTTTAAATTAATTTCAAAAAACACGTTAAGTCCTCGCTCGTATTGCCAATTGTGTTTAATTAGAAGATATGTTAGAGATTTTTTTCATTTTTAATTTAGATTTGTTTTCTTTTTTCTCCTTCCTTCCTTTTTGTGTACTCCATTTTCAATGATGATATTGTTGATTTTACTTTTAGTTTGTCATTAAAATAAGTGCATACTAGAAAAACAAACAAACAAAGAGAAAATTAAAAAAAAAAAAAAAAACACAAAACACAAAACAATATTATTATATTTTTTATAGTTATGTCTCTCATACGCTTAAAGCGAAGTATGTGCTGCTCACTTAAAATTACAAATCACTAAATTTAAATTATAAATTGTTTAAATAAAAAAATGAAAAAAAAAGAAACATCAAAATGCTGTATAAAAACAAAAACGAAGTTAATACCAAAATTTTTAATTTTTTTTTATTTAAATGAAAAAATGTAGCTTTTTTATATATATACACTTAAGTCTATTTTTATGCACACAAACGAATTTTTGTGACCTCATGGCCGCATAATGTTTCTGAATTTTGAATTAAGTTTTGTTTTTTCTTTTTGTTTGATGAAATAAAGGCTGATTCTTGCAATAATGGGAATTTAATTTATGACTTAAGTACAGACGAAAATGGAACGGAACATGTCATTTGGCCAAAAGAAGGTGCACATTTTCATCTGACCTCTTTGGCTGGACAACGAATGTTTTCTCATCGGAGAAAACCAAATTCGACAGTTCACCACTTTCGACCAAGCGAAGCAATTCTTTACCTCTTTTGAGTCTGTTTTCTTTCTGTTGCGGTGTAAGTTCTTGCACTTTTTGGAATTTCAATGGCTTTACCCCGAACACATTTTTCAATATTTGCCGAATGAAATATTGCGATGTGTTCAGCTCACGAGCCATTTCAGGGCCACTGCGACGCTGGTTTCGATCAAGTCGCTTCTTTACTTTTCGAACCATTTCTGCTGATGTTGCTGTTTTCTTCCGTCCACTTCCTTGACGTCGGTCTGCGCTACCAGTATCTGTATCACGGTAACGAGCGATGGTACGAGACATAATCGATTTATTCACATTTAAATGCTGGAGTGCTCTAACGAAAGCCACTTGTTTTCCAGCCAAATATAAAGAAATCACACTATCACGTTTGAATTCCATCACGAATAACTTTTTTTCTAAAAAAATCTTACCAAAATGCTTTTGTACGCTTGTAAACAATATAATGAGCTGTCACTGGAATAATTTTACCAGCTGTCGGACGAGTGGCTCTGAAATGAAAGCAGCCTGGAGTTGGTTTCAGAGTTTTCATCTCACCCTATATATGTGTTGGGGGCATTAGAAGTTTGATAGGGCCAAAAAGTTTGTAACCCTCGAAATATTGGTTCTAGACCCTCGATGTTATATATGGATCTTCCTATCTCGCCCAGCTAAGTCGATCTTGTCATGGGTGTCCGTCCGTCCGTCTATCCATGTTAATTTGTAATGACGCTACAGGTTGCAATTATGGCCCGAACCTCATGAAATTTTTTATAGAGTTGGAGTTAGCGTCGGAATAGAAGGCGAAAGTGGGCAATATCGGTCCACTCCTCTCCCACAAAGAGTCAAAATTTTGAATAATTACAACTCTTATAAAATGTGATGTAAGAGTCCGATTGTCTTCAAATTTCACATATCTCAATATTTTTATCAACCCAAGGTCTGATACCAAGATGGAATGCATCGGTCCACTCCGGCTGGTACCTCCCCCACAAAAGGTCGAAATTAAAAAAAAAAAAAACAAACAAAAAATATTTTCTGCACAGAAAGAGAAGCAATAATCTGATCTTGCCCAAACTTTGCAAATTCTAATATTTGTGTCAGTTCCAGGTCAGGTGCAAAAATGGATAATATCGGTCCAATGTAAGAATGCGATTATCTTAAACTCTCGCACATTCCAATATTTTTATAAACCCAAGATCTGGTGTTAATTTGGAATATATCAGTCCACTCCTTCTGGTACCTCCCCCACAAAAGGTCAAAATTTTTAATATCCATTAAGCTTATAAAACGCGAAATTACCATCCGATTCCATTTAGATCTGGCACATCTGAATATTTCCATCAACACAAGATGTGTCATAATGATGATAGAGATCGCAATACTGCTTCTGGTACCTCCCCCACAAAGGGTGAATGTTTTGAATAACCAAAACGATCAAAAAGGAGCAAAATTTTCAATACTTTTATCTTTACAACATGCTTTGGCTAAATTTGCTTTCAACCAGAAACCTGTTATGAATATGGAATTTATGAATTCGCACAAAATTCGATATAAAGATTTGATTTACTTGTATTTTTTCACTCCGATATATTTATCTGTATTACATGAAGTTGGAAATGGAATGCTTCGGTCGACTATATAAAAATTATCACATATCTCATATAAAGTGAAGGACGTTACCAATAAAGTTCAAACCTGGCACGTCGAAATATTTATATTATATGTGTTTAGGTCTGATACAAAATGAACAATATTGGCCCATTACTTCGGAACCTACTGCATAGAAGGTCAACAATTTGAATAATCATAACACAAGTCAAATTATGTTTTAATAATCGAACATTGGCTGAGGGTATAAATCTGTCGGCTAAACCGAGAGATACTTTTTAACTTGAATTAGGCTACTTGTTTTCCAAGATATCAGCGTTCTGTTGCTATTCCTTGGAGTTAGGGCTTAGTAGTTTTTACACAATTGTGGTTTGACTTTCCTGGAATTTCAAATTTCAATTATGTACCTGAAGAGCAAACTTAGTTGTCCGATGGGCTTATTGGCCGAGCTTACATAGACCTTGTTTAAAAGGGGAAAACCAGGTGAATTGTCAAACAAGAAAAAACACATATTCACAAATTGAAATGAAAATGCAATTAATTTAACGAAATTTGAGCCAAAACGTAAAATATTCTGTTTACTTTGGAAATCCTATAAAAATGGCCTATGTGTATATATTAAAAAAATGCTCGAATTAACTGTTTTCCATTTTAAATTTTAACACCAAACGTAAACAATTAACGAAAAGTAAAGAAAATTTAAGCAAATGAATCAGCATTTTTTTTTACTCTCACCAAGTGTTCGTCCAAAGGAAAAAAGGAAAATTAAAAAAAAACATAATCCAAAAAATAATAACTACAATTATTTAAAAAAAAAAAAAATAACACAAAGAAATGTAAAACTGAGAATTAGAGTTTGTTAAGCTAAAACAAAAAATACAAAAATAGAAAAAAAACAATATTTTTTAATTCAAAATTAAATTAAATTATTTCGTAATTGTAATCCCCGCCTTACTACTTAAATGTGTCTAAATTGAAACGAACTTCACAAGAAAATTTATAAATAATATCTACTTAACAAAATTAAAGACAATTGAAACAAAAACATACACACCCGAACATATAACTGAACATATAAATATGTATTTTGTTTAATATGGAGTAAATTAATAAAAAAAAACAAAACAATTCAAGTAAATGAAATTAAAAAGGGATGCAACTTTTTTTAAAGTACAAAATTACATTCACATTTAATAAAAACAACTAATTAATGTAACTCAAAATAAGTTGTAAGATCTTAGAAAAAAAACCCGTGAACAAGACTTTTTTAAAGAAGACAAAAAAACACCCCTATACCCCTCCAAAACAAAACAAACCTTAACTTCCATCCTTAGCCATTTTATGTTGCTTTAAGTGTCTTTTAAATGGACGAAAAAAAAAAACGATTGAAAATCAAAGTTTTAGAGATGTACTAAAAAAAAAATATTTTATTTCAAATCCATTACAACTGCAGGGTGAGATAAAAAAAAACAGCAAAAAATTTAAACAGCACAAAAAAACGTTGTTTTTATAAAAACTAATAAACAAACGTTGTTTTTATAAAAACAACAATAAAGGGATAAAGCCTGACCATTTTGTAACAAGAGCATAATTATTACATTTTTTTTAAATTTTATTGAATGAATGCAAATAATATCGGAAATTGCATCAAATTTTAGAATAAGTTTAGATTTGTTTGAATTTTGGCCTTCAAACGACGAATGAAACAGTCACACGCTGCCCGAATGTTGTTCTGCGGTATTTTGGTCCATTCCCGGCGAAGCGCTTGCTTGAGGTGATCGATAATTTGGTATTTTTTATTTGCCAACCTTGCTTTCCAAAATACTCCAGACACAATAGTTCAACGGATTGGTAATGAAGCGAGGAACTTCATTTTGTAACCATTCCTGGGTGGCGCCTGCTGAGTGCGATGGTGCTGAGTTGGTGCATGTTTAGTGAATGTCCAAGGTCTGCGGCCAAAATGTTTGCGTGGCCAAGGCTTTAATACACCCTCCTGAATATTTTCGCGATAATATTTGGCATTTATTCTGATGCCAGGGTCGTTTAATACGCGCAGAGAGAGACCATTGGCTGTTATGGTGGCCCACACCATCCACATGGCCGGCGCTTGAGTTCTGATGGCCAACCGAAGGTGCACATTTTCAGCTCACGTCTTTGGCAAGTAAACCCGATAATTTTGTTTGTATTCAAACTGCTGGACAACGAATGTTTTCTCATCGAAATCGGAGAAAACCAAATTCGGCAGTTCACCACTTTCGGCCATGCGAAGCAACTCTTTTCCTCTTTTGAGTCTATTTTCTTTCTGTTGCGGTGTAAGTTCTGGCACTTTTTGGAATTTCAATGGCTTTACCCCGAGCTCATTTTTCAATATTTGCCGAATGAAATATTACGATATGTTCAGCTTGCGAGTCATTTTTTGGCCACTGCGAAGCGGGTTTCGATCAAGTCGCTTCTTTACTTTTCGAACCATTTATACTGATGTTGCTGTCTTCTTCCGTCCACTTCCTTGACGTCGGGCATCGCTACCAGTATCACGGTAACGAGAGTTGGTACGAGACACAAAAGATTTATTTACATTTAAATGCTAGAGAGCTCTAACGATAGCCACTTGTGGTTTTTTCAACCAAATATAAAGAAATCATCATATCACGCTTGAATTCCATCACGATTAACTTTTTTCAGATTCTGCCTTCGTCTCATGTGAAATTCTGGATTTGCAGCAATTTTTGTGGAGTACCAAAGAACTAAACCTATTTTTTCCCACATCTATTCAAACCCAGTAAGAGTGAGCCAAATATACCTAAGATACCCTCAAAAGATCTCTTATAAATAAAAGACCTTTTAGAAGTTCCCAAACCACAGAAGCCTTTAAAAAGCCCTTTATGAGGTTGTCTATCAGTGGAATAAATTTATGAGGACCTCTAGAAAAGTTTTTATTTGTGAAGGTCTTTCAAGAGATTTCAATGAATTTCAGAATTTTTGTAGATAAAAGACCTTTAAATGGAGTCCTTTTTATAGAAGATCTTTACTAGGCCTTCAGTATTTTTTTTATAGATCTTCAAAGTTACTTCTATCATTTTATTAGAAGATCTAACGGAAGTCTTTTATATATAGAAGGACTTTTATATATATTTTTCCATAGAAGGCCTTGAACGGTATTTTATTATTCCCTCCGCCATATAATGAGAGACATACTAACATTTTTCATTCCTTTCGCAATATCTCGAAATATTTGTCGAAGACCCCAAAAAGAAGTGCTAATTACGATAGAGTCTCATTATTTAACCTAGAGCTGGAAGCAAGCGTAAATGGAATATGCAGGCTGATTGGTATTGGAACGATAGCCACTTGTGGTTTTCCAGCCAAATATAAAGAAATCACATCATATCACGCTTGAATTCCATCAGGAATAACTTTTTTTCTGGAATATTCTCAGCAAATTGCTTTTGTGCGCTTGTAAACAATATAATGAGCTGTCACTGGAATAATTTTAACAGCTGTCGGACGAGTGACTTAGAAATGACAGCAGTCTAAAGTTGTTTGCAGTTTTTTCATCTCACCCTGCATTTATTGAAAGAAACTTTGTATGCATTATATTTTTAGCCAAAGAGCAATTGTGCCATCCTCATGCTTACATGAAGTTTTAACTTCAATTTTATGCAATTTATTTGACTTAGAACATACAGAGTTTTGATAGATGGAAAACTTTAAAATAATTTGATAAGCAAAAAGTTTATAACAAATTCTATTGTATTCAATTTGTATTTTTTTGTAGAAAATTCGAGATATTTATTATTAACTTAGTTTTGGAAAATTCACAATAAATAGTATATGGAAAATAAATTAAACATGCAGCGTCTTGGTGAATGGAATATTTAAAATCGTTGACCTTTTAATAAAAAGGAGGTAGTAACTCTTCCCCTCTCTTTAAAAAAATTTAAAACTTGGTCTTCCGCTTTCTTTAATTTTAAAACTGAGTCTTCTGCTTTCTTTATTCTTGTGTTTTTTAACATATAACTCAAAAAAATTGTTTACTACACTTTTTTTAGTTAAATTAAGGAAGACAAATTTATAAATTATAAAATATGAACCAAAATTTCACCTCGGCAGTTAAAAGTAACATTTTGAGATATTTATAGTTTTTATTTTATTTTATGGAAAGAAAATATTAATAAGTTTCTGAAAATTCCTTCTCAAATTACCATTGATATGGAACTATTTATGGAAAGCGAATAGAAAAAATTTTTATTTTTGAAATGTACTTTCATAGCGATTTAAAAATTATGAAAAAATAATGAATTCACTTTGTATTGTCACCAGATGGCATATAGAAAATATATTTAGTATTTGTACAGGAAAGCGTTCAATTAAAAGCAAAATTATATTTTTATTTAAATCTCCAACCGAAATTCTTGAAACTTCAATCCCTCCCCAATCCTCCCTTTCCCACTCTTTATGTTATTATGAATAAATTATGTATTGCGCATAAAACTCAAATGACAGCTTTAATTAATATACACTAAAAATGATTTAAATAATTAATATCCATATGTAATATATAATTAATATCCTCTTCTGTAATAGTAAATAAATATCAACAAAATATATACATTTATATTTAAATGAAAATTGAATTTTTTTTTTGATTGCGAGAAAAAGAAAAATATGGCCATCAAACAATACCAAAAATTTGAAATGAAAACAAAAAAGAAAGAAAACCAATTATCAACGAATTATCCCATTGTCACAATGTTTCCACATA
The DNA here is from genome assembly GCF_030504385.1 of Musca domestica. NCBI lineage: Eukaryota > Metazoa > Arthropoda > Insecta > Diptera > Muscidae > Musca > Musca domestica. The sequence continues at coordinate 5,392,232 of NW_026712207.1, read as the reverse complement.
TATACTCTTATGTACATAGAAAACTGTGATAATTTATATGAAATAAAATTATACCATAAACAAAAAAAAAACATTACAGTGTCAGCCATCATAATAGGCATCTCAGCAGTTGGGTTTTCTCCCGTAGAGAACTATTTCTCCCCATAAGGGAACTATTTAAAGGAATGTTAGTTTGAAAGTAGCAGTCAAATCGACTGATTGACGAAAGTATTACTTACATTTAGAAAAAAAATGTATGGACTTCGTGAGCAAAACTAAATGGAGTTTGTAAACAGTGTTTCTAATAAAAAACTACCGCGACATACTATATACAGGTTCGTAATGGATACTACAGCCATACATATAATGTATTAAATACCCTCATTCCGTTTGTAACTCATCGAAATAATAATTTTAGACCCAACAAAGTATATATATTCTCGATCAGCGTAAAATTCTAAGTCAATTTAGCCCTGTCCGTCCGTCTGTTGTAATCAAAAAATGTAAAGCTAAAATTTTGCAAGTTTGAAGATGGACTATATCGGTCCACGATCGTATAACGGCATCTCCCGATACCATCGATATTTTGATGATTTTAGCCAGATTTTCAACGGAATTTTCTGAAAATCCACAAAAGGAGTTCCTTGTGAGTACTTTATTCCCTAGAAGAAAATTTCTATATAGGTCCACGATATCATATATCCCCCATATAATGGCACCCCCTTAGAAGAGAATTGTCTACATATGTCTACGTTCCTTTATTCGGTATTTTAATGATATTAGCGACATTATTCACCAAAATTGTTTTTAGATATCGTATTTAAAGTTCGGAATCTCTACTATAACCTATAAGAAAAAATTACTTATTCAGATCCACGTGTTCACACTTATATAACGGTTTTCATTTAAGCGGTACTTTTGACGGATTTTTTTTTGAAAGGTTTCAAGTTCTTTCCAAATGGTGGAGTTTATTAAAAGTTCCGACGTAGCTGCTTTTTTACTTATTTATATCACAAATTGGAATTAGGTTTAATTTTAATATAAAAACACTAAAAATAATATTTATATTATATAAGTTATTGTTTTTCAAAATTTGACATTTTTTTACTTTTTTGTTCCCTGATTTTTCTGGGCAAAGCAGTTTTCTCAGAGCTGGCAAATACAGTTCTCTATGTTTTCTACAAGCGCTTTTACCATTAAAAAGGTAGGGGAACACATTTTTACCAGAAAAAAAAAAAGTATTTTCCGTGGGAATAGAATACAGCGCGGATATTCGTGATTGCGGGCTGTATACGAAATTAACCATTTAGGAAGGAGGAACGGAAATGGTCCATCTTCAAATATCTTTGTTTTATAGACATACGTTTTCCATTTTCAAGCTAACATTAATTTAACAAAAATGTAAAGATTTTCAAAGTTCGGATTTTACCAAAATTTTTGTAGATCCAGTAAGAGGTATCTAATTTATAGAAGATCTTCAAGAAGTCCTTTATAACGTCCTCTATCCATAAGACCCCAATGAGGTCGTCTATCAATAGGGAATTTCACAAAGGGTTTTTATCTATGAAAGACCTTGAAGAGGTCTTCAACGAAGTACAGATTTTTGGGAGATCTGATTTCTTTAGAAGAAATTTAAAATGACTACTTTACTCCTCCTTTCCTTCTCCTAGAAGTTTTTTAGTAAAGTTGAGAATATATAAAAAGCTTTTTTTTTTAAAAAGGGGTTTTAGGTTGACTTCGTTCGATTTTGGCCCTACACTTCTTCCGTAGAAGCCAGTCAAAAAAACGTTTTATATATTCACACCTTAAGTCTTCTCTCTGTGGTTCTCTGTGGTTAGGTTGACTTCGTTCGATTTTGGCCCTACACTTCTTCCGTAGAAGCCAGTCAAAAAAACGTTTTATATATTCACACCTTAAGTCTTCTCTCTGTGGTTCTCTGTGGTTAGGTTGACTTCGTTCGATTTTGGTCCTACACTTCTTCCGTAGAAGCCAGTCAAAAAAACGTTTTATATATTCACACCTTAAGTCTTCTCTCTGTGGTTCACCTATATGAGATTTTCTATCCATGGAAGACTATAAATGGTATTCTATCTGCGCAAAAGGTATGCTATCAGCAAAAATCCAATTAATCGTTTATAGGTCTTTAAATCTACATTCTTTTACCAAAAAGGCTTTAGGGATGTTTTAACTATGGAACTCCCCAAAGAGTTTGATTTTTTTTAATATATAAAAAAATAAAATTGCCATATTTGTAGATTCTCAACTCAACTCAACTGCAATCACGATGCCTGCACACACTCACACCACATATGAACAATGAAAAAGGTTCGATTACACATTATGTTAAAGTTATATGTAAAGTGACTTTTTCTATATTTTATATTTTTTTTATTTTTTATAGCATACTTTGAGGTGCTTCCAAAATTGTTTTATACTAAAAGTAATTACACTTTATAAACTATATACTATGTATTACAATAAATACACTCACATTTTATTAATTCTACACTTTTAGTATATTTATATCAATGTATAATATACTATAAAACGTTTTTGTTTAGATTAAAAATTCTGGTGACTGTCTAAAAGTATGCTATAAAAATGCTGCAGTTAATTGTGCAAAAAAATCACTTCACACATGACTCTAACACGATGTGTAATCTAGTCTTTAAAAACAGATATTCTTCTTTCAATTTGATTTTGAAAACCATTGACAACGAGACATTTTGTTTGCCTTCCACATATTTTGTATCCACAACTTACCAGCCCGCCCAAAATGGAAAACGAAATAAAGAAAATAAAAACCAAAATAAAGTTTTTATAAACTATAAAAGAACTATAGTACATTTATTTTAGAAATTCCTAAAAGAAATTTACAATAGTTACTACAAAAAAGAACGAAACACTTAAGAAAAGAGATAAAAGTAAAGAGAAACAAAGAAAAGAACACCCCCACGTAAAGAGCAAGGATAAGCAAATAGACATACATAAATATAGTACAGAGAAGTGAATACAAACACACAATACATTATCGAAGCAATACTTGGTAGTGCAATGAAGGGAAATTGTTGCATTTTTTTAAAAAGAAGAAAAAATGTATTGGTTCTAAGTGACAAAACAAAAATGAAAACTTTAGAAAAATGACACAAACTTAGCATATAAATTGTATTATTTATTTGTAAAATCACAATGAAAAAACCATGTAATATTAAAAAAATAATAAAAAATAATTATGTTTATACTTATAAAAATTCATACATACATACATTGAAAATGGTTTCTCCATATTCCCATCCATGAAAAAATTATGAACATAAAAAAAATGCAAAGCAAAAGAAAAAATTAATTCTCAAAAAAAAAAAAAAAAAAAAAAAAAAATATTTGAAAATGTTTGAAAATCCAATTTTTTTCGGAATTTGTGTTGCAGCATTAAGCATCTGCAAAATTAAGTTGCAAAATAGTTATTTATGGATTTTTTTTCAATTTTTTTTCCAGGATTTGACTTTAATTTGTATCTACCAAGCAGAAAAAAATATGGATACCGGGAAATTTTTCAAAATACAACTTTCGATCTCAAGAACAAAAATTAAGCTAAGATTCAAAAAAAGAAATCAGAGATGGGAACTTGTGAAATAGACCCATAGTTACTTTTGAGGATTTTCATAGAATTACTTTCTGAGTCGATTAATGCATGTCAGTCCGTCTGTCTGTCCATGTATTCAGGTCGCATTTACTATCCGATTGGGCTGAAATATTTGTTTGGCCCCAGGACGAATCCTATTGAAATTGCTGACAATCGCATCAGATTTAGATAGAGCTCCCATATATATCTTCAACTGATTTCGGGTTAGTCGTGGCCCAAATGGCCAATATCAGACCAAATGACCTGAATTTGGAACATCGCACCGAAATAAGTTTAGAAGCAAGTACATTAAATTTGGAGGAGATTTGTTCAGATATAGCTATAGCTCTCATATATATGATTCATTCGATTTGGAGTTTTAAGTCCCTCACATGTGTAATATGCACTCCAAAAGAATGATATTTTGTACCGCACATCAGATACTGCTCGAAAATACTTCTGTCAAATTTTATCGAGATCTGTTCATATTTCGATTTCGGGTTGATTGTGCACCAAATAGCCAATATCAGTCCCAATGGCCTGAATTTCGGCATATCCGACCGAATTCTGTTTGGAAATCGGTTCAGATGTAGCTATAGCTCCCATATACAGGGTCAGATAAAAAATCTGCAACAAAATCAAACGCCATAATTGAAATGTGCTGTTGAAATGTCCAAGGTATGAGGCTAAAATGTTTGCGCGCCCAAGGCTTTAATGCACCCTCCAGAATATTTTCGCGATAATATTCGGCATTTATATGATGCCACGGTCGATTAATACGAGCGGATAGCGACCATCGACTGTTATGGAGGCCCACACCATCACTGTGGCAGGCGCTTGAGTTCCGGTGGCCAACCGAAGGTGCACATTTTCAGCTGACCTCTTTGGCAAATAAACCCGATAATTTTGTTTGTTTACAAACAACTAAACAACGAATGTTTAGTCATCGGAGAAAACCAAATTCGACAGTTCACCACTTTCGGCCAAGCGAAGCAACTCTTTAGCTCTTCTAAGTCTATTTTCTTTTTGTTGTGGTGTAAGTTCTGGCACTTTTTGGAATTTCAATGGCTTTACCCCGAGCTCATTTTTCAATATTTGCCGAATGGAATATTGCAATATATTTAGCTCACGAGCCATTTTTCGGCCACCGGGTTTCTATCAAGTCGCTTCTTTACTTTTCGAACCATTTCTACTGATGCTGCTGTTTTCTTCCGTCCACTACCTAGACATCGGGCTGCGCTACCAGTATCACGGTAACGAGCGATGGTACAAGACACAAAAGATTTATTCACATTTAAATGCTGGAGCTGGAATGCCCTAACGATAGCCACTTGTGGTTTTCCAACCAAATATAATCAAATCACACTATCACGCATGTATTCCATCACGTATAACATTTTTTTCTGGAAAATTCTCACCAAAATGCTATTGTACGCTTGTAAACAATATAATGAGCTGTCAATGGAATAATTTTAACAGCTGTCGGACGAGTGGCTTAGAAATAACAGCAGACTGAAGTTTGTTGCAGCTTTTTTCGTCTAACCCTTTATTATGAAAATTTTAGCACTATTCCCCAATTCGTACAAATTTCCTTATAACTTCAACACCTAACTACAATAGCTAGTCTGGTTTGTGGAAAATTCCAGATGGACTGGAAAATATGTGTTTGTAGATCAAAATCCCAAGGTCGTTTCGAGTTCTCAGGCCAAATGTTGTTGTTAAGCCTTTATATAGTTTTGACCATATACAATGGGACCCCTACTGTTTGAGATATATTCCGTATTAATAAGGATAGAGCTTTGCAATTTGATAGAGATCTTTGGATTACATCCAGAATCATTGGTATAGAAAATGGTCTATCATTTCGGTCTATTCTTTGGTATAGCCCCCATGTAAAGATAAATCGGATTTCAAGTATTTTTTACGCTCTGACCATGTTTTCAACTAATTTCGTCAATTTTTGTCTTTTTGAGTTCTTGTTATGTTGTAACGCTATTTACAAAAAAAAAAGAAACATATAAATAAATACGAAAATTAAGTAATTAACATAACATTATGCCTTGTAGGAGATTAGCATGATGTACGATTTAGGTTCTAAAATTTCAGTATTACAAGTTTTAGTCTCAATTTTGTTTTTATATTGACTAGAAGGAAAATTCGACCTCACCTAGGCATGAGATAGTTTTTTTTAAATATATAAAAATTGCTGGAGTTGGTGAAGTTGGCCGTTCAGGAATAGTATTTTTAACTATTTATGTTGCTTCAAAGACTTATCAACATCCAACTCAGATATTCGATTCCTTATATTTAAAATTAGTGGGTTTAAGTTGCTTAAATTTTATTTAAAAAAAAAAATATTTTAAGTTTGCACAAAAAATGGGGAACTCAAGGTACGAAAAATACCCATTAGAGTTGCCACATTTGCAAATCATCTCTCCTCATTTATTCATGTTTCGAGCAATGATTTCTTGAGAGAAATGCTTTCCCTGGCAAAATAATTCCGTGTTGGGTTGATTGGCCAAAGAGTGTACTGGAGGTATTGGCCCTTGACCCCTTAACCTTAAATGCCATAAATAACTATTAACTTCAATTAAAATGCAACCAAAATAAGTGATCATAGCTAATATGTAATATTGTAATAACTCATACATATATTACGTCTTCCTCCGTCTCTTCTTCTCATTCAAAACAAAAAAATAAAAATTATTAGCAAAATTTGAAATCGAAATAAATAAAAATTTAAAAAAAAAAACAAGTAATATAAAATGTGTCTTGTATTGCATAAGAAGTCAAATAGAAGAATTTTTTTGTATTTTGTACATAAAATAAAAGAAAAAACTATACATACACACATACAAAGTACATATTGAAAAAGACATATTAGAACTACATTTAAACACACATTTCATTATGGAAAGCTTTAAAGTAAAAAAAAATAAATAAATACACAAAACAAATAATGAACTTAGTATTGAATACGGTATTCAGAGATATGTATAAGGATATAGGGAGACATAAGTACATACATACATACATATATGCATAAAACATATTTCTTATATACGTAATTTAAGCATTAAAATTAAATTATTAAGAAAATGAAAAGAAAAATTAAACATAAATACATAACTACATTACATGAATCAAAGAAAAACACTTAACATTTTTTTATTTATATTTAATTTTATTTTTTTTTTGTTTTGAGGTTTGTTATGATCATAACAGTATGCCCCTACGACAAGGTGCAGATACACTTGATTACAATAGTAATTTATAAAATTGAGACTCTTTCATATTCTTGAGAAATATAATTTTGAGAACGAAAGTTTGAGCTATAATGCTGAACTCCTCCACAAGAAATCTTAGCCGTTACGAACACCCAATACCAAATCTCTATATGTGACATATTTCTAGGATAAACACATTTTAATTGTCTCATCGTTTAATCCCTATAGGGTATCCAATTGCGTACCATATGATGTTGTCTATACAACACTTTTTGTATGAAGTTCAACTACTTCTATATCCTGGACCTCCAAAGGCCACAATACTATAAGACAGGACATTGTTATCAAAAAAAAAACAAAAAAAGCGAACCAATGTACAGTAGTCCCACAAGTATGAAAATGTGTGACAAATTCCAAGCCTAGCCATAGTCCCCATAGAGCTACCCACTAATTAAAAGAAATTTAAATATTCCTGATTCTTTGATATTTGGTATTTTTAAGGGGTACGTAAAGTTTTCTCAAAAAGAAAAAAATAATAATAATATGGGTTACAATTTGAAAAAGTTCTCATAGAACCCTAAAGCCGATTTAAAATATCAGAAGGTATTTTGTCATATTTTCCCAATAGATTTAGCTGAAACTTAACTTTCATATTTCGGATAGGTCAATAAATGAATATTCCTAAAATAAAAAAATAATGCCTATAGTCCCCATATAACCCCTCTGTACCCCCGATTTGAGGGAGCTACAAAATTTCGAACAGAATTTTGAGTACAATATATACCTTTTTGGAAAAAGCACACTGTTTGTTATACCTCCCATATAAAGGAACCTCAACTTTAGACGTATTTTAAACTTTTATACCCTCAGCCATATGGCTACAGAGGTATATACGGGTTGCCCAAATTCGACGGACCCATGACTCTTTGGGCCCATTTCAATCGACGAGGCTTGTCCGCAGGCAACATTCTTTGCGTCAATTGAATTTTGTACGGGAACAAATGCAAATCAATGCGAATAATCCGTTGTAAAGTGGACCGAGCCATGCCCAACTGCTGAGTACGGCGTTTTTGGGATGTTCTTGGGGACCTCTCAACACTGGCTCGTACGGCAGCGATATTCTCGGCCGATCGCCTTGGTCGACTTTTATATGGCCTCTTCGGATTAGAAAGAGCCTTACCAGTTGAAAATTTTTCGTATAAACGCTTAATGGTGTTCTTAAAAGGCGTACTTCTCACATTTTTTAATGTTTTAAAAGCACGTTGAGTTTTCACAATTGACTTCTTCTGTTGAATGTAAATTTCAACTATTTCAGAGCGCTCGCGTGGCGTGTATTGGTTCATGGTAAAAATCTGCTTGGACTGACGCTTCAAACGAGGTATGTCATTAAGCGATGTGACATCTCTGTCAAAAGTTATGGCGTTGCCAGATGGGTCCCTCGAATATGGACAACCCTGTATCATTTGATACGGTCAAAACGTGGCTAGTCGAAATAACGGTTTTAGACTCTAGGTCTCTTTGAACCAAATCCAATTCAGAACATTTGGAGTTCATCTGGCGATATTCGTCCGTCCGTCTGACTGTCTTGCTGGAGCTTTGGTCCAAAATGGGTACATCGTAATATTTTAGATCGAGTTCGGAGATGGACAATATCGGGCCACTCCTTCTGGTACCTCCCCCACAAAAGGTCGAAATTTTCAAAATATATTTTTTGCACAAAAAGAGAAAGGGTAATTCGATTTTGCTCCAACTTTTCAAATCCTAATATTTGCGTCAGTGCTAGGTCAGGTGTGAAAATAGACAATATCGGTCCACTCCATCAAGTACCTCCCCCACAAATTTTGAATATCCATGAAGCTCTTGAAACGCAAAATTAACATCCGATTCCATTCAGACTTGGTAGATTTCAATATTTCCACTAACACAAGATTTGTTAAAAAGATGGTAAAGATCGGACCATTCCTTTCCTCCCTCGCAAAGTTTTAAATAAACAAAACGATCATAAAATCCTACATAAGCATCCCGTTTTCTTCACATTCCACACATCCCTTTATTTCTACTAACATAAGATCTGCTGTAAAGATATCGGTCCACTCCTTTTGGTACCTTCCCCACAATGGGTCAAAATTTTGAATATTCATGACCGCATAAAACGAAAAATTAACATCCGATTCCATTCAAACTTAGTACATCTCAATATTTCCATCAATACAAGATTTGTTTTAAAGATGACAGAGATCGGACCATTTCTTCTGGTACCTTCCTCACATAGGGTTCAAGATTTTTGAAAAACAAAACGCCCAAAGAAAGCGAAATAAGTATCCATCTCTCTTCAAATTTCACAAACCCAAATGTCGTTCCTAACACAGGATCTGTTGTGAAGATCATATGTATATTCTTTATGGGGTCTACGACGAATATTTAGGGATGTTACAAACGGATTGACAAAGTTAATATACCCTCCAAGGTGGAGGGCAAAAAGAATATTTTCGAGTCTTTTTGGGAATATTGATGCAGGGTATATTAAGTTTGTTATTCTGTTTGTAACAAATCGAAATATACATACATTTTAGGCCCAACAAAGTATATATATTCTTGATCAGCATAAAATTATATGTCGATCGGCCGTCCATCTGTCTGTCTGTCCATCTGTGAAAATCACTTAAGATTCCCAACGAATTGAAGTAGGTTGATAAAATTTTACTCAAATATGTTTTTCGTTTACAGGACTTTTGGTATAGGTCCACATTTAGTTGTGGAACCCATATAACTGTATCTTCCTATATTCGGTATTTTGATGACTTTAGTGACATTGTTCACCGGAATCGTTCCAAATTTCGTAATGATAATTGGCAAGGGATACTACTGCCTGTGAATTACGTATGCAGGCCCACATTTTCGTATAGCCCCCATATAATCGTACCTCCCTATTTTCGGTATTTTGTTGATATTAGCGACATTATTCACCGGATTTGTTTCAAATTGTATTTGAAATTCCTAATGGGGACTACAGCTTGTGACAGAATATTACCTATGCAGGTCCAGGTCTTCGTATAACCCGCCTATATCGGTACCTCCCTTAATTCTTTATTTTGATTATTTTAGTTAAATTATTCACCGGATTTATTTCAAGTATCGTATTTGATTATTGTAATGGCCTATGACCAAAGTTTCCAATGCTGGCCCACCTCTTTGTATAGACCCCAAAATAACGGCGACTTCCTAAATTCGTGTTTTTAAGATTTTAACAGAATTTTTAACGAATTTAATTTTTTTGAAAATTTCGAAATTCGTTTCAAATTGTGGAGGGTATTCAAAGTTAGACCCGGCCGAAATTTTTTAATTGTTAATACAAGGTGGCCCAAAAGTAATCCTCCTATCAGTAAATGCTACAAATTTTTGCGATTTGCCCCTAATGTCTTAATTACAGCCAAAACACACGAGAGTATATATGTATTTAAGAATGGTGTATAGGTAAGATTTAGATATTTGATGTGTTCTGGAACCTAAAGTAGAATTTTATGACGGATTATTTTGTAGACCATTTTGACAGGCCATGTTTAAAGGCGGTTTCAACTATATTTAAAAAAAAAAAGAACCAAAAACCCGCTTGTTGACTCGCTTGAGGATTAATATTTCTGACCAATTTTTTGTGTTGACCAGTGTAATCAATTTTATTTTTGGTTGAAAATAACGATTTAATCCTATACAATTTTTAAGTCAAAGAAAACTTACTTAAGGGTTAGGTTTTTTTATAGGTATAGGCCAAAATATAACCCATTATTTGTTAATGAGATTTACTGCCAGGATTCTTCGGTAAATTGGCTGTTCTATTGATTTTTTTTGAATATCCTTTGAAATAGATCCCACTCCTAATGAGACTACTCCACTATTTGGATTTGAAATTTTTTTGAAGTTCCCGACACAGTTTCAAACTAAATTATTTGTAATTTGGCCTTTCAGAACTTCTGTTTCGATTTCGATTTTAAAGATTTAATGGTCTTCTCTTGCCTAGAATATAAAAACTTTGACTCAGTCTCAAAGCCTTTTTGCCCTTGATTTTCGACATCTTAAACGATATTATATAGAAAAAATATATATATATATGTAGTGGTATAAGGCTACACAATATTGGTCCATTACAGACCTTTTATAAATTTTGTTTTCTTTTAACAAAAAAGTCGAAATTTTTACATTTTATTTAAAAAAAATCGTATTATTTTTCTTAAACGGACAGGTTGTAATTTTTAATGGCGCAATTAGTATTTAATTAGAAATTTAGTAAAACAAAAAAGAAAAATTCCAAGACATGTGTTAACAAATATGTTCAAATACACATACACAGACACATACCAACTCATACATACATACACACTTTCTAAAAAAAAACAACTAAGAAGTAAGAGAGAAAATTTACCTTATTGGGAACAACAACGATTGTACTAGACAACAAAGAGAACAACAAAAAAAAAAAAACAAAAAGAGAATATATATTACTTGTGTAGTTGTGGTATACAGTTAGTTGATAAAATTAAGAAAAAATAATACAAGAGAAAATAAGAAAATAAGAAAAAAGAAATATTGTTAAAAATTAAGAAAGGAATGAAAGTGAACATTAAAATGAATAAAAATGAAAATTTAAAAAAATAGTTCCGCCCCTAAATCCATTGACTCTATACATATATACGATTAATTACTATATATATTTGTAACTTTCTCTATCTCAAAAAAAAAAAATAAATAAATAAAAAAAATATTTGAAAAATAAAACCAACTAAGTTATAATTTTTACGAATTAAAACCCAAGTGTGCTTCAATGAAAACCAAAAAAAAAAAAAAAAAATTAAATACTAAAACAAAAACCATAAGAATTTAAAACATAAAACTTATTGTCCATATAACAATTAATATATTTATACATATGTATGTGTAAAAGATTCATATATACATTTGTATGAAAAAACACACAAGAAACCAAACTACTTGAAACATTTTTTTTGTGGTTAATGAAAAAAAAAGTTGTTTTATTATTTGTTAGTGTTAATAAGAATTACTTACAAATAAATAAAAAAATATTGGTGTCTATTTATCTTTAAAATAACAACATAATTTTTTACAGTTAACTAACCGATTACAGAACAAAAGAAAAACACAAATAAATCGAAAGACGAGTGGAATAGTGGACACAAAAACGGCATCCAATTAAACAGAAAATAATAGTTAATTGGCACTACAAATTTAAGGGAATCAAACATATTAACCTTGTACATAAATACATACATACACATCTGTGTGTGCGTGTTTGTATGCGTTTGAAATTAGCCTAAAACAGAAATTTGCAACTAAAATCAATGTGTAATGTTTAGCTGTAAGCCAAATCAAGTGAATGAGAAATTGTGTCAGAGTTGGGATTAGAAAAAAACAAAAACAATGAGAGGAAATGCAAAAAAAAAAAAAAATAAATAAAAATATTGAAAAAAAATTGAATTTTTATTTTTTTAAAAGGTAAGATAGGTATGGAAGGCTAAGGTGAATAAATTATACAAGTCTAAAGGCTACATTATACACCATGTTAGCGAAAAGTCCACCTGAAAATTTTAGATTCATTACGATCGTTTTTGGTCAGCCTTTTTATACCCTCCACCATAGTATGGCGGGTATATTAAGTTTGTCATTCCGTTTGTAACGCCTCGAAATATACATTTTAGACCCCACAAGGTATATATATTATTTGGTATTTTTATGATTTTAGCAACATTATTCAACGGGATTGTTTCAAATTTGGTATTTGAAGTTCGTAATGGATTCCAGATACCAAGAGAGATGTCAATATCAAATTTGAGTTGCCTATTCCTTCACACAAAAACCGAATTTAGTACTATTTAGTACTTTTCGTACAATTATGGTACTCATTTCCAAAGTAAACTCCATATCTCTATCCCAGATACCAACAGACGCCTCAATATCAAATATAAGGATTCCAGTCCTATTTCTTCATCCATTACCAAACTTAGTACCATTTAGTATTTTTTGTACAAAAAAAGACACATTTTCAAACCACCGCCAAATCTCAAACATATATACTATAAGTAATCTGAATATCAATTTTCAGAATTCTGTCTCAATCCATTCAATCAATATCAAATTTAGTACCATTCAGTACTTTTCGTACAATTATAGTACACAATTCCGAAACCACCTCCACATGTCCAGGCTACACATGAACAGCGACCAAATATCAAATTTCACATTGCAAGCACTATCTGTCCTTCCAATACCAAATTGTACCAAATATAGTACTATTTAGTACTTTTCGTTCACTTGTAGCACAAATTTCCGAAACCATCTCTTTATCACAAACCTACAATCAACAGAGACCTCAATACAAAATTTTAAATTTCCAGCTTTTTCCGTTCACCGTAAACCAAACTGTCTCAAATTTAGTACTATTTAGTACAGTTCGCGCATTTAGTACACATTTCCAAAACCACCTTCATAAATCAAACTTATACTCAAACTTACTTTCCAACCATGATTCTCATGACAAATTGTATTTTAGCTCTATCTGTTCACATAACACGAAATTGTGCCATTTTAGAAGTTTTGTACCATTTTAGAACTTTTCGTAACCTTAAAGTTGGAATTTCCACAAATACTCCGGTACTTCCATCTTGCACTCCATCAGTGAGTCTCATTCAAAACGTCTTCCTCATTCCGTTTGTTCAATACAAAGGAATACAATTTTTGGTATTTTTTTTGTACTTTTCGTACTCTTTTAGTACGAATTTTCAAAAATCCAGCCTATTACACGACTACGCACCAAGACTGACCCTCGTTCAAAAGATCTGGATTCAAACTTCAGCTGTTTCGTATGGCCGTTGAATTCTATGTCAGGCAGTCAGTTATTTCACTACTCTTTTAATATCGTCCATAGAAAGAAGCATTCTGATCCAGCTTCAATTTTTCCTGAGTGGAAAGATCTCAGCATTTGTTGAAAATTAAGGCTTCTAATGGATGTCATTGCATATTCCACAAAAACGTCATTTAAATGCTACGCCGAAGAAAGTCTTATAATCGCAAGATCTGTATTCAGATTTTAGATACAGATTTTTGTAAGGAGTCTTTGAGGTATTTTTTTCTACATAAGGAGATTTCTATAGGTCATTCATAGAGGATGCCCCCAGGGATCTAAGCTATGCTATGGGAGATTTTTCGATCTCTCAGGACTTCTATATATACGTTCCTGGGTTCATACCTCAAGCTGGTATCTGAAAGAATACCTTTCGAGAGAGAGAGAGAGTGAAGTTTTTTCTCTCTTCTTCTAACCGAGAATAAATAAACTGTACTTCATGGTTCTCTAGAAAATACAATCTAGCTATTCAATTCAAATGGAAAACAAATAACTATGGGTTCTATAGAAAATTTCCTTGCTGTCATTTCTAACCCCCCGTCCGGCATATTGTTTACAAGTGTACAAAAGCATTTTGGTGAGAATTTTCCCACAAAAAAATTATTCGTGATGGAATTCATGCGTGATTTCTTTATATTTGGCTGGAAAGCCACAAGTGGCTATCATTAGAGCACTCCAGTATTTAAATGTGAATAAATCTTTTGTGTCTCGTACCATCGCTCGTTAGCGTGATACTGGTAGCGTAGCCCGACTCCAAGGAAGTGGACGGAAGAAAACAGCAACATCAGCAGAAATGGTTCGAAAAGTAAAGAAACGACTTGATCGATCGCAGTGGCCGACGCTCGTGAGCTGAACATACTGCAATATTCCATTCGACAAATATTGAAAAATGAGCTCGGGGTAAAGCCATTGAAATTCCAAAAAGTGCAAGAATTTACACCGGAACAGAAAGAAAATAGACTCAAAAGAGCTAAAGAGTTGCGCTTAGCCGAACTTGGTGGTGAATTGCCGAATTTGGTTTTCTCTGTCTCCGATGAGGAAACATTCATTGTCCAGCAGTTTGTAAACAAACAAAATGATTGTGTTTACTTGCCAAAGAGGTCAGCTGACAATGTGCACCTTCGGAAAATGGTCACCGGAACTCAAGCGCCAGCCATAGTGATGGTGTGGGCCGCCATAACAGCCGATTGTCGCTCTCTGCTCGTATCAATCGACATCAGAATAAATGCCAAATATTATCGCGAAAATATTCTGGAGGGGGTATTAAAGTCTTAGCCACGCAAACATTTTGGCCGCAGACCTTGGATATTTCAACAGGAATCAGCACCATCGCACTCAGCACGCGCCACCCAAGAATGGTTACAAAATGAGGTTCCTCGCTTCTTTTTCAGCGCACAATGGCCACCAAAATCTCCGGATACCAATCCGCTGGTGTGGAGTATTTGGAAAACAAGGTTGGCACTAAAATAATACAAAAGTGTTGATCACGTCAAGCAAGCGCATCACCGGGAACAACAGAACAACATTCGGGCAGCGTGTGACGGTTTCATTGGTCGTTTGAAGGCCATAATTCGAGCCAAAGGTGACCAATTCGAACAAATCTAAACTTATTTTAAAATTTGTTGCTCTTTCCGACATTTTTTGCTTTCATTCAATAAAATTTCAAAAAAAAATATAAAATTTTAAAAATATGGTGTTTGACTTTGTGGCAGTTTTTTTTATCTCACCCTGCATATCTTAATTCCAGATTCCAACAGAGATGTCAATATCAACTTTGAGTGTTCCAGCCCTATTCCTTCACCCAAGTTTAGTACCATTGAGTATTTTTCTTACAATTATAGCACAGATTTCCGAAATCATCTCAATATGTCCAGGTTACTAATTTCAGATAATAACAAAATTCAGATATCAAACACTATCTGTTCAACCAATACCAAATTGTACCAAATATAGTACTATTTAGTACTTTTCGTACGGTTGTAGTACACATTTCCAAAACCATTTCTTTATCAGAAATCTACCACCAAAAGGGATCCCAATACAAAAATTCCAGTTTCTTCCTTTCACCCTATTTGAATCCTCTACAAAAATATGTCATTTAAATCTTATGCCGAAGAAGAGGGCCTTATAATCTCAAGGTTTGCTATGAAAGCTCTTCAGGTCGTAAGAAGTTCGAAAGGAGATTTTGAGGTCAATTTTTCTAAGTAAGGACAAGATATTCAGGTCATTTATTAAGAATGTTCTAAAGGATCTGAGCTATTCTATGAAAGATTTTTCCTAGACCTAGATTATATACCTCAAGCCTGTTAACTGTAAGAATATTTCAAGCTGGTCTCTGAAAGGAGATCTTAGGAGAGAGAGAGAGAACTTTGTTTTCTCCCTTCTTCTATCGAAGAATATATTAAGTGTCTGTTATTATTTAATATAATCCAATAGATATTTCGAACACAATATGATTACAATCTAAGATGGTTAGAAACAAGATTGGTTTTAATGGCGCCCAACCTGAGTTAGTGATATATTATATTTTAGTGATGTACTATATATATTCAAAGCTTACCTCATATTTTATAGGCATATTTTTTTTTGTATTTTTAGCTTTTCCTTGATGAAGTGGCGCCTAACGTGGGGCAAAATATCTCTAAAACGAAAATTGTAGTTGGAGCAGGTTTGGCATTTCTTTTTTGGGAAATCGCATTTAAAAAATAATAAATTCCATTCTATTTAAAGCAGATTTAACCAGTAAAGAAAGTCGGCGGGGCCGACTTTGTGATACCCTACACCACTTTGCTAATTTAGTAGAGCTGCGCATAACAATTAAAAGTTTTTATGGGAGAATTCAATCATACACGCTATGATTATAATTATAATTTAAAGTTCAAAGGACTAAATAAGCCGAAGCATTTGTATCTTTAAAATTCCGACTTGTATTGCCCATTTCGTGCACAATTAATTTGAAATCGGATAAAGATATATATGGGAGCTATATCCAAATCTGAACCGCTCCCGATAAAATTTAGCAAAGATATTTCTGAGCTGTATTTGATATATATCCCTGAATATCGTTGTTACGGAGTGCATATTACGGTTGTGGGTAACAAATATAACAAATCGGATGAATAATATATATGGAAGCTATAGCTATATCTGAACCGATCTTCACCAAATTTGACATATTAGCTTCTAGACTCAATTCGGTCGTAAGTGCCAAATTCCATCCCATTTGGACAAATATTAGACGTTTGGTGCACAATAGAAAGTAAATCGGACGAAGTTATATATGGGAGCTATATCCAAATCTGATACGATCTCGATAAAATTTAGCAAATGTATTTCTGAGCTGTATTTGATATATTTCCCCAAATATTGTTGTTGCAGAGTGCATATTACGGCTGCGGAGGACAAAAATAACAAATCGGATGAACAATATATATGGGAGCTATAGCTATATCTGAACCGATTTCGATCAAATTTGGCATACTTATTTTCAGGCCTAATTTGGGTGTATATGCAAAATTCCATACAGATTGGGCTGATACTACACGTTTGGTGCACAATAAAAGGCAAATCGGACGAAGATATATATGGGAGCTATATCTAAATTTTGACCGATTATCTCAAATTTCAATAGGGTTCGTCCTTGGATCAAACAAATGATCTGTGCAAAATTTCATCTGGATCGGGCAATAAATGCGACCTGTACTTTTTTTACAAAAATACATGGACAGACGGACAGACGGATTCTATGCAGATCATCAAAAGGAACTATGGGTCTATCTCGTTTCCTTTTGCCTGTTACAAACAAATGCACAAAGACATAATACCCTGACCACCTTGTGGTGTAGGGTAGAATAATGGCCTCCTAGCTAGCAGCTAGAATGCAGAGAACAAATAAGACCAGGATATCGGAGGGCCTGGTGAATAAAGAGAGGATTGAATTTAGGCAACTATGTAGGAAATCTTCAATTTAACAATAAGAAGACCTTATGGTCTTCAATAAGATTTCGTGGTTTTCTGTAAGAAGATCTACTGGTCCTCTATAAGATATTCTATGAGAAGACCTTCCAGTCTTCTATGAGAAGACCTTCCAGTCTTCTATGAGAAGACCTTCCAGTCTTCTATGAGAAGACCTTCCAGTCTTCTATGAGAAGACCTTCCAGTCTTCTATGAGAAGACCTTCCAGTCTTCTATGAGAAGACCTTCCAGTCTTCTATGAGAAGACCTTCCAGTCTTCTATGAGAAGACCTTCCAGTCTTCTATGAGAAGACCTTCCAGTCTTCTATGAGAAGACCTTCCAGTCTTCTATGAGAAGACCTTCCAGTCTTCTATGAGAAGACCTTCGAGTCTTCTATGAGAAGACCTTCGAGTCTTCTATGAGAAGACCTTCGAGTCTTCTATGAGAAGACCTTCGAGGCTTCTATGAGAAGACCTTCGAGTCTTCTATGAGAAGACCTTCGAGTCTTCTATGAGAAGACCTTCGAGTCTTCTATGAGAAGACCTTCGAGTCTTCTATGAGAAGACCTTCGAGTCTTCTATGAGAAGACCTTCGAGTCTTCTATGAGAAGACCTTCGAGTCTTCTATGAGAAGACCATCGAGTCTTCTATGAGAAGACCTTCGAGTCTTCTATGAGAAGACCTTCAAGTCTTCTATGAGAAGATCTTCCAGTCTTCTATGAGAAGACCTTCCAGTCTTCTATGAGAAGACCTTCCAGTCTTCTATGAGAAGACCTTCCAGTCTTCTATGAGAAGACCTTCCAGTCTTCTATGAGAAGACCTTCCAGTCTTCTATGAGAAGACCTTCCAGTCTTCTATGAGAAGACCTTCCAGTCTTCTATGAGAAGACCTTCCAGTCTTCTATGGGAAGTCCTTCCAGTCTTCTATGGGAAGTCCTTCCAGTCTTCTATGAGAAGACCTTCCAGTCTTCTATGAGAAGACCTTCCAGTCTTCTATGAGAAGACCTTCCAGTCTTCTATGAGAAGACCTTCCAGTCTTCTATGAGAAGACCTTCCAGTCTTCTATGGGAAGTCCTTCCAGTCTTCTATGGGAAGTCCTTCCAGTCTTCTATGAGAAGACCTTCCAGTCTTCTATGGGAAGACCTTCCAGTCTTCTATGGGAAGACCTTCCAGTCTTCTATGGGAAGACCTTCCAGTCTTCTATGGGAAGACCTTCCAGTCTTCTATGGGAAGACCTTCCAGTCTTCTATGAGAAGACCTTCTATCAGGTACTGCAGTAAAAAAATCTCATCCATTTTTTTGAAATACGTATACAATTTTATTGACTTTCTATAAATAAATATATGTATGTATGTAGTGGTGAATGTATTTCTAATAAATGTGTGTGTGTGCCTTAAAACTAGTATCACATTTGGTTCTTTGAGATCGTTTTGGCCCCTGGGAATGAGGTAATATGTTCCTGTATTTAGTATATGTTAGGTAATTTTGAAGACCGCCTAATCCGTGTGACCAGTTTCCATTTTACTCTCGGCCGCATGGGCCTCCCCATGGCGATTTTCCACATGTTTCTGTAGATCCCGCCTTCGGGCAAATGTTTTGTGACACAAAGTACATTGATATACCTCCGATCCTGGCGTGCCTTGTCCCCCATGTCCCGACGATGACGTTTGTAAATGTAAACGAATGTGTTTATTCAGATTACTTGGATCGCCAAAAGGCCTTAGGCAATATTTACACTTGAGCGGTTTGAACCCGGTATGAGTGCGTATGTGAATTTTCAAACCATATTTGCGGGAATACATTTTGCCACAATAGATACAGAGATGACCCTGTTTGGAGGCACCCATATTACTGACAATGGCCTCGATTTGAGCGGCGGCATTAAGGGGATTTGTACTGGGGGGCGGGTGTAGCAGACTCATGTGAGGAAAACCGGCCGTTGAAAAGGTGGGCAGGAATGACATATGCGGTGCTGGCGTGGAGGTGTGTAGATGTGGCTGACCACTGAGAGCTGTGGCCAGGGATACGGGCAATGAGGTGGCTGGATGTGGGGCGTTGGCTCGGCCGCCAGCTGGTGTGGCCAACGAAATTGGCTTGAAGGCGGAAAATCTGGGCGGTGGTGATGAGCATGATGTTTGTGCTGGACCAGGTGGTGAGTATGAGGGCGATAGGCTGCGCATGGAACTTGTAGAGGATTGAGGCACACTAATGTTCGCCGTTGTTGTTGTCGTTGTGGTGCTGCCGGAACTAATCATGTGTGGTGAACTCCGTGCCGTTGTGGCATTACCCACCAAGGGCAGTGTAAAAAGTTGCTGACTATATTGCTTGGCCTTGAGGGCATAGTGTAGGCGTATCCATAGAACATCAATGTTGTGACGTCCACAACCCAAGGCCAGGTGTATTTTTAGAGGATTCGGTGTCTCAAAGGTCAAATGGCACCAGTGACACATATACCTATTGTTACCTTGAATATTCAGAGGGGTGAGAAAAGGAATGGCCATGAGCAGGGTTAGCTCCTCACCAAACCAGGCCACAATCTCCTCATCACGTTGCACATCACGTACCACACGCAATTGCACCTGTCCATTGTGCAACTCGAAGAGGGCATTGTAGCTATGGATATCCTCGGAGAGCTTAATTTTACGCATTATGGAGGCATTCAGAATGAGAACATCTCCCTTGGGCGATAGCGAACAATAGGCACGTGCCAGTGGCTCATTGTTGGCCATTTCTGGGTGGCTGGCAGTGAGGAGGGCATGACTGTCAATTAAAATCGATGTGGTATCCTTGGGTATTAACTGGGTCACATGGACTCCAGCTCGAATGATTTTCGATTTTTTGGGTGAGCTGGAGGCTGAGGGACTGCCATTTTTCTCCCGTGTTGCAGCTGCGGGAGATGTAGGTGCTGCCGGTGGCGATGATGATGACCCCGGAACTGTTGTGTTGGCCGTTTGAGGCAATAAATGTTCAATGCGGAATATCATACTGGAGCTACGCTTATTTGGACTACTCGGTGTGGGACTTTGACGACTGCTGCCTCGGCTATTATCCACTAAATGATGATTCTGTTGTTGCTGTACTATGCTATGTGAGGTTGGCAATACCGGAAGCATATTTCGATGAACTTATGCTCTGGGCGGTTGGCTGTCTGATGATGATGTTGCACGTTCGATGTCTAACTTGATTCTGAACTCCAATTGGAAATGTCCTTTTGCTTTTATATGGATGCGATGCGGCGGCAGAGCCGGCAAGTACCACGTGTTCGCAATCAGAATTTTTGGGTTTTGCAAAACCCTTATCCTTATTGGGTGGCTGGCATTAGGGGTTCTATCCATTTGCGATTTGTGCTAAACGATTTGTTACGGCTCGCAGTGTCAAAACACAACAAAACAATCTAAGCTGACAACATGTGCCAACAAGTGTTAAAATTCCCAGCGTTTGCGCGCCTGTATGAGCCGTAGCGGCAGCGACAGCTACAGCCAGGATAACAAACATTGCATACCCCAACAGCCGGGTACACAAGACAAGTTGTTTTCCAACATTCCTTGCTTGTGTAAGTCGCAATCAGGGTGGTTGGTTCAAACGTTGGTTGGTGGCACAAGTGCAGCAGCATCCCGTACAGCAGCAAGTGTACAATTTTCCAACACTACTTGACTCGACTCTGAACACACTTCGGCCATCCCTCCCCTCCCCTCTTTCATTATCGAGGATATCAGTGAGTGCGTTTTTCAATTGTCCTTGTAAGCCTTTTTGGCTTTTCAATTGCATGCGTGAGTCGGGGTGTGTTCGTGTGCGTGTGGGCATTAAAAGGTTTTTAATTGAATATAAACGATCGTGTTCCGAACAAATCTGTTTTGCCCTCCAACCCCCTTTTGTTGGCTATCAAATGGGTGCTTTGTTGTTATTGTTGCTGTTACTTCTGGAAAACCATCCCCTAACCACGAGGCCTTGTCATAATAATTGACTAATGCCTTAATTATTAGCTATATTTTGTGGTTTAGGGTTGGTCGTGGTTTTTCGCCACCGGGTGCAGGGATCAAATAAGGCCAGGACAGCCAAGGGCCTGAGAAATGAAGGAATGAAGGAAACAACTAAGGAATTTATGTTTTAAAAGAACACCATAAGAAGACCTTGCGGCTTTCTATAAGATATTTCGATACGATTACAATCTAAGGGGGACAGAACAGGATTGGTTCCAATGGCGCCCAACCTTAGGTAGCGATAAACTATATTCAATGCTTGCCTCATATTATAAACTCGATTCTAAAATTCAAGGCATATTTTTCTTTATTTTTACAATTTCTATGATTAAGTGGCGCCCAACGTAGGGCAAAACACCTCAAATACGAAAGTTGGAAGACCTTCTGGTGGCCTTCTATGAGAAGACCTGATGGTCTTCTATGAGTAGACATTTTTTGTGGTCCTCTGTGAGAAGACCAACTGGTCTTCTATGAGAAGACCTATTGGTCTTTTATGAGAAGACCTACTGGTCTTCTATGAGAAGACCTTCTGCTGATCTTCTATGAGAAGACCTTCTGCTGATCTTCTATGAGAAGACCTTCTTCTGGTCTTCTATGAGAATACCTTCTGCTCTTCTATGAGTAGACCTTCTTCTGCTCTTCTATGAGAAGACCTTCTTCTGGTCTTCTATGAGAAGACCTTCTTCTGGTCTTCTATGAGAAGACCTTTTTCCGGTCTTCTATGAGAAAACCTTTTTCCGGTCTTCTATGAAAAGACCTTCTTCCGGTCTTCTATGAAAAGACCTTCTTCCGGTCTTCTATGAAAAGACCTTCTTCCGGTCTTCTATGAGAAGACCTTCTTCGGGTCTTCTATGAGAAGACCTTCTGCTGGTCTTCTATGAGAAGACCTGCTGCTGGTCTTCTATGAGAAGACCATCTTCTCCTCTTCTATGAGAAGACCTTCTACTGGACTTCTATGAGAAGACCTTCTTCTGGTCTTCTATGAGAAGACCTTCTGCTGGTCTTCTATGAGAAGACCTTCTGCTGGTCTTCTATGAGAAGACCTTCTGCTGGTCTTCTATGAGAAGACCTTCTGCTGGTCTTCTATGAGAAGACCTTCTGCTGGTCTTCTATGAGAAGACCTTCTGCTGGTCTTTTATGAGAAGACCTTCGAGTCTTCTATAAGAAGACCTTCGAGGCTTCTATAAGAAGACCTTCGAGTCTTGTATAAGAAGACCTTCGAGTCTTCTATAAGAAGACCTTTTGGTCTACTATAAGAAGACCTTCTGCTGGTCTTCTATGAGAAGACCATCTTCTGGTCTTCTATAAGAAGACCATCTTCTGGTCTTCTATAAGAAGACCTTCTGCTGGTCTTCTATGAGAAGACCTTCAGCTCTTCTTTGAGAAGACCTTCAGCTCTTCTATGAGAAGACCTTCCGCTCTTCTATGAGAAGACCTTCCGCTCTTCTATGAGAAGACCTTCCGCTCTTCTATGAGAAGACCTTCCGCTCTTCTATGAGAAGACCTTCCGCTCTTCTATGAGAAGACCTTCCGCTCTTCTATGAGAAGACCTTCCGCTCTTCTATGAGAAGACCTTCCGCTCTTCTATGAGAAGACCTTCCGCTCTTCTATGAGAAGACCTTCCGCTCTTCTATGAGAAGACCTTCCGCTCTTCTATGAGAAGACCTTCCGCTCTTGTATGAGAAGACCTTCCGCTCTTGTATGAGAAGACCTTCCGCTCTTGTATGAGAAGACCTTCCGCTCTTCTATGAGAAGACCTTCCGCTCTTCTATGAGAAGACCTTCCGCTCTTCTATGAGAAGACCTTCCGCTCTTCTATGAGAAGACCTTCCGCTCTTCTATGCGAAGACCTTCCGATCTTCTATGGGAAGACCTTCCGCTCTTCTATGAGAAGACCTTCCGCTCTTCTATGAGAAGACCTTCCGCTCTTCTATGAGAAGACCTTCCGCTCTTCTATGGGAAGACCTTCCGCTCTTCTATGAGAAGACCTTCTGGTCTTCTATGAGAAGACCTTCTGGACTTCTATGAGAAGACCTTCTGGACTTCTATGAGAAGACCTTCTGGTCTTCTACTGGTCTTCTATGAAAAGACCTTCCAGTCTTCTTTGAAAAGACCTTCCAGTCTTCTTTGAGAAGACCTTCCCGTCTTCTATAAGAAGACCTTCTGGTCTTTTATGAGAAGACCTTCTGGTCTTCTATGAGAAGACCTTCTGGTCTTCTATAAGAAGACCTTCTGGTCTTCTATGAGAAGACCTTCTGGTCTTCCATGAGAATACCTTCTGGTCTTTTATGAGAAGACCTTCTAGTATTCTGTGAGGAGACCTTCTGGTCTTCTATGAGAAGACCTTCTGCTGGTCTTCTATGAGAAGACCTTCTGCTGGTCTTCTATGAGAAGACCTTCTGCTGGTCTTCTATGAGAAGACCTTCTGCTGGTCTTCTATGAGAAGACTATCTACTGGTCTTCTATGAGAAGACCATCTTCTGGTCTTCTATGAGAAGACCATCTTCTGGTCTTCTATGAGAAGATGGCCACATGAAGATGGCCATGAGAAGACCATCTTCTGGTCTTCTATGAGAAGACTTTCTGGTCTTCTATGAGAAGACCTTCTGGTCTTCTATGAGAAGACCTTCTGGTCTTCTATGAGAAGACCTACTGGGGTTCTATTAGACCTTTAGTTTCTATAAGAAGACCTTCGTTTGGTCTTCCATGGGAAGGCCTTTTGATTTTCTGTAAGATGACCTTCTTGTCTTTTATAAGAAGACGTTGTGGTCTTCTGTAAGGCGTCCTTCTTCTGGTCTTATCTAAGAAGGTCTTCTGTAGGAAGACCACTTTGCAAAGGCCCTCTCTCTCTTCCCTCAGTCAATTCATCCCTGTCATCCCAAACTAAAGCCGATAGTTTTTAAGTATTTTCATAACACAATTAATATGTTTAACATCATTCCTTCGGCGACACAAAACAACAATAAGAGACGTAATGAAAAAACAAATGGAAAAAAAGGATCAACAGGACATCAATATATGCGTATCCGTACATAAACTGTGATGATGTTCTTATCTGATTGTTTCGCCCAAGTTTTGTGTGCAAATCAGAAAAAACATGTGTTTCAGGTCACATGACACGCGCCGGGCTACAAATCGTCATTTATACCCTCGCTTCGATGGATGTCGGCGGCAGGGATGGTGGTTGGATGCTTCAGTGCGGCATGGTTATGGTGTTTGCTTGTTTTTAACCAGAATATCGTTCTTGGATGCTCTGGTACAATGCAGTTGGTAATGTTTTTCGAAGCGACCTGGTTTTTGAAAATCACAGCTGGTTGAGTTTGTTTTTATTCCAGTTTACAATTTGCGGCCCGTTCAAGTGCTTTATTAAATAGAACGACGAAGCAAGCGAACCTAATAGAAATGCAAAAATAACATTGAATGGTGGATTGGTTTAATTTAAAATGAAAAAATTAAGAACGATTGCCCTGAATGTTTGTGTGGGAGTCAATGCACATGTTTGAAGATTGAAATTATATTGACTGGTGCAGCGCAGGTTGTGGAATCGTAAGAGGAAAATTAAGGATGGTTGGATGGATAGATCTAGAGTTGGAGTGGTATTGGAATTATGAATGTTTTTGCAAGTATCACAAAAAATCTCCAATTAAACTTTAAAAGTTGAGGTTTTTTTCAGTAGGTACTTCAAAAATGTTTCTAAAAATTGCGATTTTTGGTTAAAAGGAATTTTAAAATTGTTCAAATTTCTTGGTCAGAAGGTAATGGAAAGACAATGTTTTTGTAAAAATTCAAGATTCCAATTCATGTTTTGGGAGAAAATTCACGATTTTCGCTCAGAAGACTTAGAAAAAATAAAAAAAAATTATTTTTGTCCGGGAAGGCCATTAAAAAATTGAGTCAGAATATATTTGAATATCTTTTATTAAAAAATGTTTTGAGGGATTAACAGAATCCTAAACGAGGATCTTGTAAATTTTTTTTGACCTACTCGTAGTCCATGAAATAAAAAAATGATTTTTAAGCGACTTATAGCGCCCCCGTAACGTTTTTATTTTAGGGGGACTATCTGAACATCAACAGTTAAAATTTTGAATAATTTTTGAGCGGCTATTTGAGCCTTGAACGAAGATCATTATTCTAGTCACAGATTTTTAAATGTTTTTTAATACTTGTCTGAGCGCCAAACCTTGTACCTATCGGAGTAACAAACCAGATTTTTTGTAATAATTTTATAACGAAATCTGAGCCCCGAAATTTGGATTTTCTTAAAAAAATTTTTTGAGTGAGTAGCTAAGACCCAAAATTTGGATTTTTAAAATTATATTTTCTGCGAGCATTATGCTATATTTACGTTAGAACTTTTTGTAGGGTTAACCTACTTTGAGAGGATTTATTTGAAGTAAAAGTAATGGATATGACAATTTAAATCAAAATCCAGTGGGTTAACCCTCATATATATAAACGTACTTTTAGAGTCCCAAACGTAGATTTATTAAAATTAGTTTTGAAGTGAAAACGATTATTTCTAAGACTTGGTTTGACTAGATTTTTGAAATATTTCTGAGCGACCACTGTCGTATTTATACCCTCAGCCATATGGCTACAGAGGGTCAAAACGTGCCTCATCGAAATAACGATTTTAGACCCTTGGCCTTTTTGCACCAAATTCGTTTCAGGACATTTGGAGTCGATCTAGCGATGTCCGTCTTTCTGTCCGGCTGGCTAGCTGGCTGGTGCGTACGATAACTTTCGAAGGGCCCTTCCGATTTGGTCCGAACTTGGTACGTCTTAATATTATTATCAAATTTAGATCGAATTCGGAGATGGGCAATGTCGGTCCACTCCTTCTGAAACCCCTCACAAAAGGTTCAAATTTTCAAAAAGGAAATGTTTGTATGTCTGAAATTTGTAGAGATTTAGATGCTTATTTCGCTTTCTTCGAGCGTTTTGTTTTTCAAAATCTTGAACCCTATGTGGGCAGGTAGCAATAGAAATTATCCGATCACTACCATATTTTTAACAGATCTTGTATTGATGAAAATATTTAGATGTACTAAGTATGGAATGGAATCGGATGTTAATTTTGCATTTTATGAGCTTTATGGATGTTCAAAATTTTGAGCCTTTGTGGGGGGAGGTACCTGAAGGAGCGAACCGATATATTCCATCTTTACAACAGATCTTTTGTATAAAGAGAACCTTATGCTTATATTGCGTTTTACGACCCCTGTAGATATTCAAAATTCTGACCCGTTGTAGAGGAGGTACCACAAGGAATGGCCCGATCTCTTCCATTTTTATAACAGATCCTGTGTTGATGGAAATATTCAGAACGGCCAACTCTAAATTGGTTGTTAATTTCGCGTTTTATGACCTTCATGGATTTTCAAAATTTTGGCCCTGTGTAGAGGAGGTACCAGAAGGAGTGGACAGATATATTCCATATTAACACCAGATCTTGAGTATATAAAAATATTGGGATGTGTGAAATTTGAAAACAATCTGATTCTTACATTACGTTTTATAAGAGTTATAAATATTTAAAATTATGACCCTTTGTGGGGAAAGCACTTGATGGAGTGGATCAATATTATCCGTTTTTGCACTTAATATTAGGACTCGCAAAGTTGGAGCCAAATCGGATTGTTGCTTCTCTTTCTGTGCAGAAAATATATGTATATTTTTTATTTCGACCTTTTTGTGGGGGATGTACCAGAAGAAGAAGTGGACCGATGTATTCCATATTAACACCAGACCTTGGGTTAATAACATTATTGGGATGTGTAAAATTTGAAGACAATCGGACTCCTACATCACAAGGGCAAAATCTAATTATCGTTTCTCTTTCTGTGCAGAAAATATATTTTTTGAAAATTTCGACCTTTTGTGGGGTCGAATTAACCTTCGGTTAATACAAATATTGTGATGTGTCAAATTTGAAGACAATAGGACTCTTACATCACATTTTATATGAGTTATAATTATTCAAAATGTGTACCCTTTGTTGTGGAGGTCCTTGATAGAGTCGGCATATATTGTCTATTTTAGTACCTGACCTAGCACTGATAAATATATTAGGATTTGAAAGTGTGAGCAAAATCGGCTGAGCCTTTTTCTTTCTGTGCAGTAAAATATATATTTTTTAATTTCGACCTTTTGTGCGGGAGGTACCAGAAGGAGTGGACCGATATTGCCTATCTCCGAACTCAATCTAAGGTTGATAATAATATTACGATGTACCAATTTTGGACCAAGTTTGGATACTACCTTCTATAGTTATCGTGAGCACCAACCAGCCTGACAGACGGTCGGACATCGCTAGATGGACTCCAAATGTCCTAAAACGGATTTAGTCCAAAGAGACCTAGGGTCTTAAGCCGTTATTTCGATGAGGCACGTTTTGGACCTAAGTCTCTTTGGACCAAATCCGTTTTAGGACATTTGAAGTCGATTTAGCGATGTCCGTCCATCTCGAAGGGAGTATTCCATTTCGTCCATACTATGCACATCGTAATATAATTATCAAACATAGATCGATTTCGAAGATGAAGATGGGCAACAAAAGGTCAGAATTTTCACATAACATAAGCGTCACCAGATTTTGTGCAGACTTTGAAGAATATAATATCTTTATTAGTTCTATGTGTGAAAATGGACAATATTGACCCTCTCCACCAAGCACCTGCACCATAAAGGGTTAAAATTAAAAAATTAAATATGAGGTTAATATGGAAGTTATACATTTTATACATACATACATACACATTTTTAAAAAGAGGAAAATTTCGATATAAAAATCTACCAATTAATTTTTAGATTGTGACCTTTTTGACATGAAAGGTTTTATAACTTTAAATAAAATGTATTTTTATACCCTCCACCATAGTATGGAGGGTATATTAATTCTGTCATTCCGTTTGTAACACCTCGAAATATATATTTTAGACCCCACAAAGTATATATATTCTTGATCAGCATAAAATTCTATGTCGATTTATCAATGTCCGTCCGTCTGTCCGTCTGTGGAAATCACTCTAACTTCCGAACGAAATAAAGTAGGTTGATAAAATTTTACTCAAATGTGTACTATGTATGCAGGACTTTTGGTATTGAAAATGGGCCATGTAGGATAAAGTCTTCGTATAGCCCCCATACAAAGGTACCTCCCGATATTCGGTATTTTGATGATTTTAGCGACATTAGTTACCGAAATTGTTTCAAATTTGGTATTTGAAGTTCGTAATAGATACTACAGCATAAAACAGAAAATGGGTCATGATGGTCCACTTCTTCGTATACCCCCCCATATAACGGTACCTCCCGATATTCTGTATTTTGATAATTTTAGCGACATTATTTACCAGAATTGTTTCAAATTTGGTATTTGAAGTTCGCAATAGATACTACAGCATAAAACAGAAAATGGGCCTTGTAGGTCCACTTCTTCGTATACCCCCCATATAACGGTACCCCCCGATATTCGGTATTTTGATGATTTTTGCGACATTATTTACCGGAATTCTTTCAAAATTTTATTTGATGTTCGTAGTGGATACTACAGCGTAAGACAGAAAATGGGCCACGTAGGTTCACGTCTTCGTATAGCCTCCATTTAACGGTACCCCCCGATATTCGGTGTTTTAATGATTTTAGCGACATTAGTTACCGGAATTCTTTCAAATTTGGTATTTGAAGTTCGTAATGGATACTACAGCCTATGACAGAAAATTGTCTGTGCAAGTCCACGTTTTATAACCCCCATGGTACCTCCCTATATTCGGTATTTTGTGATTGTGATTTAGCTACATTATAAACTGCGTTTTTTTTAGCTTCGCATTTTAATGTTGAAATAGCTTGTGACAAAAGTTGCCTATGCAGGTCCATTTCGTCGTATAGAGCCTAATATATGGCTACATTCGGTATTTTTAAGATTTTAACAAAATTTTTAACGGATTTCATTTTTTTGAAAATTGTTAAATTTGTACCAAATGGTGGAGGGTATTCAAAGTTCCCGGCCGAACTTACAGCTTTTTGTTAAATACTAAAAATTTCTAAAATTTGTAATTTTCTGGGTTTTACAGATATGTGACGTTAGTGAAATTTTGGGTGGTATGAAGCATTTACACTCCCCCTCTCTGAGTCTCTGTAGAGACTTGATGGACCAAACGTACTTCCTTGTAAGAATTCGCTATTCGAGTATCTGTCTTAAGTCTTTCGTTTACCATTGTCATCTTTCGCATAGCAAGCAGTTTCGAAAATAGTTATTGAACAGCAACAAAAATCATCACCCCTCCCCAAACCCTAAAAGATGCAACCACAATTTACCACAGAAAATTTTCCTTTTATTAAAATAACAAAAATGTTCCTTCATAAGATGGTCTCCGACATGTGTTGCCATTCTCATATCAGGCACTGTCGTGGTGACAATTGCCGTTCGGTGGAACCAAGTGTCACCAGGCTAATTTATCATATCAGCCGGGCGCAAGCACAAGTGCATGCATTCAGACACTGTTAATAGCTTAAGTTAAGGATGGATATCTCAATTTGATCCTAAATACTTTAGAGGAAAATCACTATCCCCCTCCCCTCTCTCTCTCCATGAAATTGGAAATCGTTACAATTAATTCCTTTCTCCCCTCTGCATTACCACCCCGCAAATCTAAAACAATCCAGCCACATTGACATTGAATATGAAAGCCATAATGCATGCTTCTACAGCTAATCGTCAAATAACAAGCGGCAGCGGCGCGGGGAGAGTTGGAAGCGAATGCCCATGGTAATGCGGGCGGTATTTGCGGGCAATGGGTGCGTGGCAAATTTCATTGTCACTTTGCGTGAGCCATGGCAATGGACCAACTATTGTTGGTTTCTGGGCGGGTAACTTTGTGTTATTTGGCAAGTGCAAATGTTGGTAATGGCCTTGGCTTTGGTTTTCGTTGGTTGGTCTCTGGTATGGTGACAGGGGTAGTGTTCGGTGGTGGTGGTGGTTGGTTGATGATGTTGCAGTTATTCGCCTGGCTCAATGATGACAGCGACGATGATGTTAATGTTGCCATGGGTGGTGGTTGTTGGTTTCTCCCCCCTCCCCTCCCCTCCTCTCACACTCTCCTGTGTGCGGTTGTTAAACTTGTATGCATATTGAATTTATAGTTTATGCGATTATTCTTTTGTTGTTGTTGTTGTTTTATTGAAACATTAGTTTCGGCGTCAGTTGTTTTCATTCACACTACATTAGAGGAGAGATGTGCGGAGCCAGCATTTTGAAATCGATGTTTGGATTTGCTGAAAATGCCTGATGAATTTTTGAGATATGCCTGTAATGAAATTGCAAAATCAATAGTGTAACCCTATCTTTTTGATAAATCAAATCCAAATATGATACTGAAAGGATGCCCTGCGGTTATGGTCATTACGGGGAAATAGGGAAATGTAATGTAGGTTGTAATGTAAGCTGAAGGTCCTCTAGTTCATTAATAAAAAAAATTAGGCAACCTTTAGTGTCCTTTTAGCTTAAAGACAGCGAGTTCCTGCAGAAAAGTTTTCATTTAGGATCTGCCCCAAAAAAAAAGTTCAAAATATAGACCCAATATTCGGTATTGTCCTGTTTGTCCCAAGTATAGTACCATAAAAATCCAAGTTCTTGGCTCTGATAGTCGCTCAAAAAATGCTGAAAATAATCGAAATCCAACACATTCATATTTGGGGCTTTAAAAATGCACTCTTGGACTTGAAGGTCAATTTAAAATAATTTTAAGAAATCGCCTGAAATATCTTAAAAGTCACCAAATATTTTTTTTGAAAATCGCTTGCATCTTCGGATGTGTAATACGTAGCGCCGTAATGTTCCTCTTCAATTGTTGTGAACAAAAATTTCATTCAAAATATTCCGAATACTTAACACCCCTGCCTATTTTCAAGGAAAATGGCAATTATATCTCTGAACCAAGATACGCCCCAAATAGTGATTCGTTTTGCCTGTATACGTATTTTTAAAAAATCCACGTTAGGTGCTCTCATAGTCCTCAGAAAATATTTTTAAAAAATCCACGTTAGGTGCTCTCATAGTCCTCAGAAAATATTTTTAAAAAATCCACGTTAGGTGCTCTTGTAGTCTTTAGAAAATATTTTTAAAAAATTCACGTTAGGCGCTCTTAAGTCCTCGGAATATATTTTTAAAAATCCACGTTAGGTGCTCTTATAGTCCTCAGAAAATATTTTTAAAAAATCCACGTTAGGTGCTGCTAAAGTCCTTAGAAAATATTTTTAAAAAATCCACGTTAGGTGTTCTTAAAGTCCTTAGGAAATATTTTTGAAAAATCCGCGTTAGGTGCTGCTAAAGTCCTTAGAAAATATTTTTAAAAAATCCACGTTAGGTGCTCTTATAGTCCTCAGAAAATATTTTTAAAAAATCCACGTTAGGTGCTCTTGTAGTCTTTAGAAAATATTTTTAAAAAATTCACGTTAGGCGCTCTTAAGTCCTCGGAAAATATTTTTAAAAATCCACGTTAGGTGCTCTTGTAGTCTTTAGAAAATATTTTTAAAAAATCCACGTTAGGTGCTCTTATTGTCCTCAGAAAATATTTTTAAAAAATCCACGTTAGGTGCTCTTATAGTCCTCAGAAAATATTTTTAAAAAATCCACGTTAGGTGCTCTTATAGTCCTCAGAAAATATTTTTAAAAGATCCACGTTAGGTGCTTTTATAGTCCTCAGAAAATATTTTTAAAAAATTCCGCGTGAGGTGTTCTTTTAGTCCTCAGAAAATATTTTTAAAAAATCCACGTTAGGTGCTCTTAAAGTCCTTAGAATATATTTTTAAAAAATCCACGTTAGGTGCTCTTATAGTCCTCAGAAAATATTTTTAAAAAATCCACGTTAGGTGCTCTTATAGTCCTCAGAAAATATTTTTAAAAAATCCACGTTATGTGCTCTTATAGTCCTCAGAAAATATTTTTAAAAAATCCACGTTATGTGCTCTTATAGTCCTCAGAAAATATTTTTAAAAAATCCACGTTAGGTGCTCTTATAGCCCTCAGAAAATATTTTTAAAAAATCCACGTTATGTGCTCTTATAGTCCTCAGAAAATATTTTTAAAAAATCCACGTTAGGTGCTCTTATAGTCCTCAGAACAAATTTTTAAAAATCCACGTTAGGTGCTCTTATAGTCCTCAGAAAATATTTTCAAAAAATCCACGTTAGGTGCTCTTATAGTCCTCAGAAAATATTTTTAAAAAATCCACGTTAGGTGCTCTTATAGTCTTCAGAAAATATTTTTAAAAAATTCACGTTAGGTGCTCTTATAGTCCTCAGAAAATATTTTTAAAAAATTCACGTTAGGTGCTCTTATAGTCTTCAGAAAATATTTTTAAAAAATACACGTTAGGTGCTCTTACAGTCTTCAGAAAATATTTTTAAAAAATCCACGTTAGGTGCTCCTATAGTCCTCAGAAAATATTTTTAAAAAATCCATGTTAGGTGCTCTTATAATCCTCAGAAAATATTTTTAAAAAATCCACGTTAGGTGCTCCTATAGTCCTCAGAAAATATTTTTAAAAAATCCACGTTAGGTACTCCTTTAGTCCTCAAAAAATATTTTTAAAAAATCCACGTTGGGTGCTCTTTTAGTCCTCAAAATATTTTTAAAAAAATCAACGTTAGGTGCTCTTATAGTCCTCAGAAAATATTTTTTAAAAATCCACGTTTGGTGCTCTTATAGTCCTCTGAAAATATTTTTAAAAAATCCACGTTAGGTACTCTTATAGTCCTCAGAAAATATTTTTAAAAAAATCCACGTTAGGTGCTATTTTAGTCCTTAAAAAATATTTTTAAAAAAATCCACGTTAGGTGCCATTTTAGTCCTTAAAAAATATTTTTAAAAAATCCACGTTAGGTGCTATTTTAGTCCATAAAAAATATTTTTAAAAAATTCTCTTTTGGTGTACTTATAGCCCTTAAAAATATTAAAAAAATCCACGTTAGGTGCTCTTAGAAAGGTTTTTTAAAAAATCCACGTTAGGTGCTCTTATTGTTCTCAGAAAATGTGTTTAAAATACGTTAACTAATATTTTAGTCCTTATAAATATTTTTAAAAAATCTACGTTAGATGCTATTTTAGTCCTTAAAATATATTTTTCAAAAATCCACGTTAGGTTCTCTTATAGACTTTAAACTTTAAGAAAATATTTTTAATAAATCCACGTTAGGTGCCCTTATAGTCCTTAAAAAATCAAAATTTAGGAACTTAAAGTGATATTTTTTTATCCTGTCAGGGGTTCTTTTTAAAATAATCCACATTCGGGATCCTGACTTCACCTCTACAAAATAAAGACAATATTATACGTTTACAAAAAAAAATCCATGCATTTAATGGAGTCATGCTGTCCTTTTAGCATAATCTTGCCCTATCTATGCCCTAAGTTTACAACAGAAAAAAAATCCGAATCACTCTCCCAATAAAACTTATTTGCAAATATTCTTATCAGTTTAGCTCAAATGATATTTTTATCAGTTTGCTTTCTATTGTTGAGTTGCAATCGCAAAAAAAAAAACCGACAAGGAAATCCTATTCAAAAGCAAAGTAGATTAATTAATTTATCAATTAACGCTACATAAATTCCAACAAATGATGCGGAGTTCAGACAAAGGAAAATTAATGACATTGTGTGCAGGATACAATAAAGAGAGTCCTTCTTCATTTACCGCCTGGTGATTTTCCTGTTGATAAGCCTTCTACACGACGACGATGATGATTGGCAAGGATTGGTTGGCTATGTTTTTGTTCCATGGTTAAATCGGTTAAAATAACAAAACCTGTCGATCTACAAGTTCATTTTGAAATCAAATCATCAAAGGGTCTATCCAACCACATCCAACCCAATGGAGCGAAAACTCGCCTGCGGAATAACAACACAAATCTGCCACACCTGCATCGGATTCCAGGTCGTTGTATGGGTAATGAGTTGGCCTACGAAGAAAACTACCCCCCTCTTCCACCACTCCTCTCTCTCTAAAACTCGCATTGAAACCATAACCACCAAATTCACCACCATTCAAAGAAAAACATCATCGTCATCATCATCATCAACGACCGGGTTGGGCCAGCTATAGCTACAACTACAACAAGCTATACCCAAACGCTTCGTTATGGTGTGTTAATGTACAAAAGATGTCATTTTAATCTATCCTTGGAAGAGATGTTTGGTGTTCTCGTTGTTGTTGCTGCTGCAGAGTTGCGTGTATTTTTACAAGGGTGCCAAACTACGTTCAGCTATT
This sequence comes from Musca domestica, assembly GCF_030504385.1. Lineage (NCBI taxonomy): Eukaryota > Metazoa > Arthropoda > Insecta > Diptera > Muscidae > Musca > Musca domestica. Next base: position 5,357,293 of record NW_026712207.1, on the reverse strand, counting down.
AACTTTTTGCCTCAACAGCAAGTGCAGCGAGTGGCCCTGCTAATGTCAAATTGGGTACTACTTGCCGATGCCGTACGTTTTCAAATCCATTTTGCCTTGACGAATGAATTGCCAAAGTCAGACGAGGCAACACAGTGGGGGAATGTTAAATAATTGTACAATGAAGCTTCAAAAAAAAAAAATATATATATATATAAATAAGGATTATAGGAATCCCTAACGTGGATCTTTTAAAAATATTATTTTTTAAGAGCCCCTTACGTGGATTTTTTCAAAATATTTTTTAAGAGGCTCCGGAAGGATTTTTTCAGAATATTTGTAAAGACTAAATGAGTCCTTATCGTTGATTTTTTAAAATATTGTTTTAAAGACTACAGGAGCCTCCAACTGGTTATTTTTTAAATATTTTTTTAAGGAGTCCCTAATGTGGATTCTTTAAAAAGATTTTTGATAGGATATAGGCCAGTTGATTGTAGACCAGTTGTGATATAGACCAGTTGAGTGAAACGTAATCAAAATAGACTATCTCTATATGTAGACCAGCTGGCCTCCTGGTTAGTCGGTGTAGACAATCTTGCCTCCTGGCTAGTCTATGAAGACCAGCTGGCCTCCTGGCTAGTCTATGAATACCAGCTGGCCCCCTGGCTAGTATACGAAGACCAGCTGGTCACCTGACTAGTATACGAAGACCAGCTGGCCACCTGACTAGTCTACGAAGACCAGCTGGCCGCCAGGCTAGACTACGAAGACCAACTGGCCCCCTGACTAGTCTACGAAGACCAGCTGGCCGCCTGGCTAGTCTACAAAGACCATCTGATCCCAGACAAGTCTACAAAGACCAGCTGGCCCCCTGGCTAGTCTACAAAGACCATCTGGCCCCCTGACAAGTCTACAAAGATCAGCTGGCCTCCGGCGAGTCTGAGAAGACCATCTGGCCTCCAGCTAGTCTAGGACGACCATCTGGCCACTAGCTACTCTACGAAGACTACTCTGGTTGCCAGCTGGCCACCAGCTGGTCTACGAAGACGAGCTGGCCTTCTGACTAGTCTACGAAGACGAGCAGGCCTTCTGACTAGTCTACGAAGACGAGCTGGCCTTTTGGCTAGTCTACGAAGACGAGCTGGCCTTCTGGCTAGTCTACGAAGACGAGCTGGCCTTCTGGCTAGTCTACAAAGACGAGTTGGCCTCCAGCTAGTCTACGAAGAAGAGCTGGCCTTCTGACTAGTCTACGAAGACGAACTGGCCTTCTTGCTAGTCTACGAAGACCAGCTGGCCCCCTGGTTAGTCTACGAAGCCCATCTGGCCTCCAGCTAGTCTGCGAAGATCCTCTGGCCTCCAGCTAGTCTATGTAGACCAACTGGCCTCCAGCTAGTCTACGAAGACCATTTGGCCTCCAGTTAGTCCAAGAAAACATTTGGCCTCCAGCTAGTCTACGAAGACCATCTGGCCTCCAGCTAGTCTAAGAAGACCATCTTGCCTCCAGGTAGTCTAAGATGACCATCTGGCCTCCAAGTAGCCCATGTAGACCATCTGGCCTCCAGCTAGTCTATGCAGACCATCTGGCCTCCAGTTAGTCTATGTAGATCAACTGGCTCCTAGTTAGTCATTGTAGGCCAACTGGCCTCCAGCTAGTCTACGAAGACCATCTGGCCTCCAGGTAGTCTTCCAAGAACACCTGGCCTCCTGACTAGTCTACCAAGAACGTTAGTCTACGAAGACCATCTGGCCTCCAGCTGGTCTACGAAGACCTCCAGCTAGTCTACGAAGATCATCTGGCCTCCAGCTATTCTATATAGGCCATCTGGCCTTCAGCTAGTCTTTGTAGACCATCTGACCTCCAGCTACTCTATGTAGATCATGTGGCCTCCAGCTAATTTATGTAGATCATCTGACCTTCAATTAGTCTATGCAGACAATCTGACCGTCAATTAGTCTATGTAGATAATCTGGTCTCAAGCTAGTCTATGTATACCATCTTGCCTCCAGCTAGTCTATGTAGAATGTCTGGCCTATAGCTAGTCGGTGTAGAACACCTGGCCTCTAGGTGGGCTATATAGACCATCTGGTTTCCAGATGTGCTATATAGACCAACTGGCCGCCCAGCTAGTCTGTATAGACTTCCAGGTGTCCAGCTAGTCTAAATAGACTTCGAGGTCTCCAGCTAATCGATATGGACTCACTGGCCTCCAGCTCATCTATATCGACTCTCTGGCCTCCAGCTCGTATATAACGATTCTCTGGCCTTCAACTTCTCTAAATAGACTAACTAGCCTCTAGTATGTCTCTAAAATCACTCTGGTTTCCGGCAGGTCTATGAAGTTTTCCACCTACCAGCTGGTGTTCAGATGAACTATCTGGTGCCCAGGGAGTCCTTATGGACTATCCGGAGGCCATAGAGCCCATATGGACTATCTATAGTCAAGGTAGTCTATTTAGATGCCCTGGATGGCTTTATCTGATATAAGTTTAAACACTTGTAATATTATATCTTTTTAATTTTTAGGGAATTTTTTAACCATAAGTATGAACCCCACTGTGTCTCTGCAACGATTTGCCTTCATCTCTATACGTTTGTGTGTGTGTATGTGTGCCTTTGTTTGGTTTTTGCATTTAACCATGAAGGATACGTTTTTTTTTGTTGTTAATATCAGCCGAAATAACCTGACATCGCTTGCTGTTCCTTCACATTTAGCCATGGCAAGGGGAGGAGGGGGGTTCATTTTGATGATTTGGTATTAGCAGCAAGTCTACTGGCCGAGAATCATGTAAAATTCATCGAGCCTGCACTAATACCAACATTAGAAACTTGTCTTACGAGCTCGCCCAGTGCGTACTTGCAGTTATTGTTGTTCTTTGTATGCTACGCGTTCTGCTTGCCAGTCAGTCAAAAAAGAGAAAAAACAGCTGACTACGTTCTCAGGCGATTGGATAAAGCTTCTTGTACCACGATTCACTTGTGCGTAATAAAACTTGTACGAAATCAAAGAACACAGAACGAAAAAGGGGTCGAACAAATGCTCTACAACATGAATGAAGGTTTTTTCTTCTTCAAGTTACGAGTGGTGTTGTGCGAGCCACTAGTTATTGCGTTAATGAATGTGTGTGTGTGTGTATATTTATGAGATGAGATGATTTTGATGGTTCGATGGTTGGATCGTTTCGATGTAAAGCTAGAGTTGAACAATTGAAACAATATTTGTTGAAGCACCGTGGTTCAGATGGCGTTTTTGCATTGATTTTTCATGAATTTATTTTAAAGGGTCTAACGGAGCCACTTGTTTTCGGGTAAAGGATTACCCTTTTTGAGGTGTAGCAGTATCAGAAATATTTTGCGAGGACCCAGAAGAGCAACAAACCTTGATATCTTAGCAATATTTTTAGAGCCACAAACTTGGACTTGGACTAACTTTATGGGGACCTAACAGTGAAAGGAATATAGATTTTTTCGAATATTTTTTGAGGACCTATTTCTGACTCCAACCTTGATTTTTTTAGAAAAATTTCGAAAAACTTGTTAGAGTCGCATTCGTGGATTTTTTAACAATATTTTTTGAGGTACTATCAGAGCCACTATTGTCAATTTTTTTAGAGTTGCTTTGAGAACCCACCGGCGTCAAAAACTCCGATATTTTTCAGGAACTGTAAGACCTGATAGAAACCCCCCTCAACATCACAGTCCATCTTCAATAATTTGTAACATTGGCATCTGTGAATTGGCAACGCCTGAAACAAAATAAACTAGAATTGGTTTTGAACTCATGGACGTGAGTTCATCGTCTGGTTTGCTCTGATTCGAACACCACTTATCGATTTGCCAATGTTTAGCCTACAATGACCTAGCGCTCTTCAGCTTCATCTGGAAATATTGTTGGGGTTTATAAAAAGGCAATATCCAAATGATTGAATATCTAGTATAGCTGACCACTTCCACGTTTCCACATGAAGTTGGTAAGTAGAGGTGTTTTCACTGAGAATTTTCAAAAATTAGATAACAATTCTAATTTTCCTTCAGATTTTCCTAATTGTCATTGGCATAGCATGGAGCAGTGCTGCGCCAGCTGGGTATCCCAAAATGAAACCACCGGCAAAACAACTACCAAAACCCGGTGGCGGTGGTGGAGGTGGCGGTAAGGGGCCAAGTTCATCATATTTGCCACCAAATCGTGGCGGTGGTGGAGGAGGAGGAGGTGGTAAACCGCCACCTTCCACATATTTACCTCCTGGTGGAGGTAATGGCGGCGGCGGAAGAGGTGGTGGTGGTAATACCTATTTACCTCCTGCTGGTGGTGGTGGCGGAGGGCCTGGAGGTGGAGGAGGCGGCGGCGGGGGTGGAGCTGGTGGCGGAGGAGGTGGCGGCGGTCCTGTTATACCAATTATAAAATTTGAATCCCAAGTCAATACCGATGGATCGTATATGGTGAGTGGAAAACTAAATGGACTGGCTGGAGGACAGGGAGTTTTTAGGGAAATACTGGATGCCAGTTAGTCTTTTTGGAGAAGCTCGAGTGCAGGGAGTAGTTATAGAAAAGCTGGAGACCGGAGAGTCTCTATAGACATGCTGGAGGGCAGATAGTCTCTATAGACGAGCTGGTGGTCAGAGAGTCTCTGTAGACGAACTGTAGGCCAGATAGTCTCTATAGACGAGCTGGAGGCCAGGGAGTCTATATAGACTAGCCGGAGGTCAGATAGTCAGAGAGGCCAGAGAGTCTCTTTAGACGAGCTGGAGGCCAGGGAGTCTATATAGACTAACTAGAGGCCAGGGAGTCTATATAGACTAACTGGAGGCCAGGGAGTCTCTTTAGACGAGCTGGAGGCCAGGGAGTCTATATAGACTAACTGGACGCCAGGGAGTCTCTATAGACGAGCTCGAGGCCAGAGAGTCTCTATAGACGAGCTGGAGGCCAGAGAGCCTCTATAGACGAGCTGGAGGCCAGAGAGCCTCTATAGACGAGCTGGAGGCCAGAGAGCCTCTATAGACGAGCTGGAGGCCAGAGAGTCTCTATAGACGAGCTGGAGGCCAGAGAGTCTCTATAGACGAGCTGGAGGCCAGAGAGTCTCTATAGACGAGCTGGAGGCCAGAGAGTCTCTATAGACGAGCTGGAGGCCAGAGAGTCTCTATAGACGAGCTGGAGGCCAGAGAGTCTCTATAGACGAGCTGGAGGCCAGAGAGTCTCTATAGACGAGCTGGAGGCCAGAGAGTCTCTATAGACGAGCTGGAGGCCAGAGAGTCTCTATAGACATGCTGGAGGGCAGATAGTCTCTATAGACGAGCTGGTGGTCAGAGAGTCTCTGTAGACGAACTGTAGGCCAGATAGTCTCTATAGACGAGCTGGAGGCCAGGGAGTCTATATAGACTAGCTGGAGGTCAGAGAGTCTCTATAGACGTGCTGGAGGCCAGATAGTCTCTATAGACGAGCTGGAGGCCAGAGAGTCTCTTTAGACGAGCTGGAGGCCAGGGAGTCTATATAGACTAACTAGAGGCCAGGGAGTCTATATAGACTAACTGGAGGCCAGGGAGTCTCTTTAGACGAGCTGGAGGCCAGGGAGTCTATATAGACTAACTGGAGGCCAGGGAGTCTCTATAGACGAGCTCGAGGCCAGAGAGCCTCTATAGACGAGCTGGAGGCCAGAGAGTCTCTATAGACGAGCTGGAGGCCAGAGAGTCTCTATAGACGAGCTGGAGGCCAGAGAGTCTCTATAGACGAGCTGGTGGGCCAGAGAGTCTCTATAGACGAGCTGGTGGGCCAGAGAGTCTCTATAGACGAGCTGGTGGGCCAGAGAGTCTCTATAGACGAGCTGGTGGGCCAGAGAGTCTCTATAGACTAGCTGGAGGCCAGGGAGTCTATATAGACTAGCTGGAGGCCAGGGAGTCTATATAGACTAGCTGGAGGCCAGGGAGTCTATATAGACTAGCTGGAGGCCAGGAAGTCTATAGAGACGAGCTGGAGGCCAGTGGGTCTATATAGACTAGCTGGAGGCCAGGAAGTCTATAGAGACGAGCTGGAGGCCAGTGGGTCTATATAGACTAGCTGGAGGCCAGGAAGTCTATATAGACTAGCTGGAGGCCAGGAAGTCTATATAGACTAGCTGGAGGCCAGGAAGTCTATATAGACTAGCTGGAGGCCAGGAAGTCTATATAGACTAGCTGGAGGCCAGGAAGTCTATATAGACTAGCTGGAGGCCAGGAAGTCTATATAGACTAGCTGGAGGCCAGGAAGTCTATATAGACTAGCTGGAGGCCAGGAAGTCTATATAGACTAGCTGGAGGCCAGGAAGTCTATATAGACTAGCTGGAGGCCAGGGAGTCTATTTAGACTAGCTGGAGGCCAGGGAGTCTATATAGACTAGCTGGAGGCCAGGGAGTCTATAGAGACGAGCTGGAGGCCAGGAAGTCTATATAGACTAGCTGGAGGCTAGGAAGTCTATATAGACTAGCTGGAGGCCAGGAAGTCTATATAGACTAGCTGGAGGCCAGGAAGTCTATATAGACTAGCTGGAGGCCAGGGAGTCTATATAGACTAGCTGGAGGCCAGGGAGTCTATATAGACTAGCTGGAGGCCAGGGAGTCTATATAGACTAGCTGGAGGCCAGGGTGTCTATATAGACTGGCTGGAGGCCAGGGAGTCTATATAGACTAGCTGGAGGCCAGGAAGCCTATATAGACTAGCTGGAGGCCAGGAAGTCTATATAGAGTAGCTGGAGGCCAGGAAGTCTATATAGAGTAGCTGGAGGCCAGTGAGCATGTATAGACTAGCTGGGCGGCCAGACTAGGTAGGAGGTCAGTTGGTCTACATTAACTAGGTGGGCGGTTAGTTGGTCTATATGGACCGGCTTGGCGGCCAGTTGGTCTATATAGACCGGCTTGGCGGCCAGTTGTTCTACATAGACCGGCTGGGCAGGCGGTTGGTCTACATAGACCGGCTGGGCAGGCGGTTGGTCTACATAGACCGACTGGACGGCCAGTTGGTCTTCATAGACCGACTGGGCGGCCAGTTGATCGAAATAGACTAGGTGGAGGTCGCGAAGATAATATTTTTTAACATTTCAATATTTTTTTTATTTCATTGCAGTACGAATATGAAACCGGCAATGGCATCAACGTCGATGAAATGGGCTATTTGAAAAATGCTGGCGACAGTGACAACGAAGCCCAGGTGGCTGAGGGTTCCTTTTCGTTTACCAGTCCGGAAGGTGAATCATTTGTTGTCACCTATATTGCCGATGAGAATGGATTCCAGCCGCAGGGTGATCATTTGCCAACACCACCGCCAATACCGCCAGAGATTCAAGAGGCATTGGATAAAATTGCAGCTGGTGGGGGGCATCCGGATGATGGTAGCGGTGGTGGAGGAGGTGGTAATGGAGGTGGTGGAGGCGGTAATGAAGGTGGCGGCGGTAATGGTGGTTATGTCTATTAAATTGTTTTCTTTTAACGAAAACTTTAAACTGTGATTCAATGGGCTTCTAAGAATGTGAATGACAAAATATCAATATGTCCCTCTCTCTTTCTCTCTCTCTCCCTCTCGATTTTTTTCTCAAGGCATTCTCTTAGCATCAATTTTTTGTATTATTAGCAAATTATATAATAAATAAAGAATTTACAAAGAAAAATAATTAAAATTCAGTTTTTGTTTTTTCAAAAGAATTCTGTGGATGATGCGCAATTGTTTTTAGAGAATTAATAATTATTAAAAACGCATTTTAACCATTCTGAACGTGTTTTATATTTTCTACAGAGAATTTATGCCGGTTTTAAAAACAATAATAATTATTAATGTGTTACAAGTTGTTCCAGTTCCAAATTGGAATAATTAAATTAATCTTCAAATAATATATATGTTTTATTTTTCAAATCAACTCACTTTTCATTAATCATCGTCTGAAAAAAATGAATAATGGCAATATAATAAAGATATAAGCTAAACAAATGTCTGCCATAATAACGTGTGACGTTATAGATTGAGTCACGCAAATTGTTTTCTTTTTTTTTTTAATTCTTCTTTGGCGTTTCATAACTTCTTTAGACGTCTTCTTTGTTATATAAATTGCCTAAAGCATTGCAGAACACCTTAAAGATAGATATAATTAAATACCAAAGATTCGTCAATTGCCAAGAATTCGGCTACACCCTACGTTATATCTAACAAATTTTGGTAAATTTTGAATTACAGGTGAAATCTAGTAGATTACACTGTGAGTCAATTTTTTATTTTTTTTTCAATAATTACGGAGGAAATCTAGCAGATTTTAAAAGTAGGGCTAAAAACATGGACAATTTTCCGTCATAGGTTGTAGTACCCAATACGAACTTTAAATACGAAATTTGACGTAATTCCGGTGTATAATGTTGCGAAAATCCTGGAGTTACCGAATATCTTGGGGTAGGGTTATATGGGTGCTATACTAAAACGTAGACCTATGTAGACAATTCTCTTCCAGGGTTGTATATTCAATTCAGACAATTTCGTTGAAAAATGTGACTAAAATCATCAAAATACCTAATATCGGGAGGTACCGTTGTATGGGGGATATACGATATCGCGGACCTATATATACAATTCTCTTTTAGGGGATAAAGTACCCCTGGCGTGGATTTTAAGACAATCCCATTCAAAAATATGGCTAAAATCAACAAAATACGGAATATAGGGACCTTTAGGGACAATTCTTTTTCAGGGGTTAAAAAAGTTACGAAGAACTCAGACAATTCCATTGAAAAAATGTGGCTAAAATCATCAAATTGATCCATATCGTGGGTACCGTTATATGGGGGCTATACGATATCGTGGACCTATATAAATATATAGAAAATTTTCTTTCAGGGGGTAAAGTACTCACGGAGAACTCCTTGTGTAGAATTTCAGATAATGCCATTGAAAAATGTCAATAAATTCATCAAAAATACCGAATATCGTGAGGAATCGTTATTTGTAATTTCAATGGATTTACACCGAGCTCAGTTTTCAATATTTGCCGAATGGAATATTGCGATATGTCCAGCTCACGAGCCATTTTTCGGCCACTGCGATCGATCAAGGCGCTTCTTTACTTTTCGAACCATTTCTGCTGATTTTGCTGTTTTCTTCCGTCCACTTCCTTGACGTCGGGCTACGCTACCAGTATCACGGTAACGAGCGGTGGTACAAGACACAAGAGATTTATTCACATTAAAATGCTGGAGTGCTCTAACGAGAGCCACTTCTGGTTTTCCAACCAAATATAAAGAAATCACACTATCACCCTTGAATTCCATCACGAATAACTTCTTTCTGGGAAAATTCTCACCAAAATGCTTTTGTACGCTTGTAAATAATATAATGAGCTGTCACTGGAATAGTTTTAACAGCTGTCGGACGAGTGGCTTAGAAATTACCGTAGTCCGAAGTTTGTTGCAGTTTTTTCATCTCGCCATCTATAGTGTCTTTGGAAATATTATAGATAAAAATACAAGACATATTTTGGTCGCAAATTTTAACCCTCGAGCGAGTCAATAAACGGGGTGTTTTCGGTAAATATGGTTTAAAATTCTCTTTAAGCGGGATCGAAGCAAGTCAAAATATTCGACAAAATTTTTTTTTCATAAAATTCTACTTTAGGGCCGCGCATTTTAGGGTTAAAGCCGAACTTGTTTGAGTTTTTGCAAAAATCTCGTACAAAACTTAATTTCGGACACAATATTTCACTATAAGTCACCGAAGAAGAGAAAACTCTAATTCCAATAGATATCAAGAAAATATTTGTAGCAATGTTGAAAAAAAGGAATACAGGTAATAATCCTTAATTCTTAATCAATTTTTCATGCATGAAATTAACATAAAACTTAGTTCTAGGCAGAAGGTGTCAAAAGACGAAATATTATACAGTACATTTAAATTTAAATCGTAAAATTAATCATATACTTAAATATAGCAGATTTTATATAGTTGTTAAAATTATTTGATTTCGTTTTACGGCTAAATTAACATGCTTAAATTTTAAGTGATCAGTATTGTCCTATTTTGATCCCCACCTACATTTGAACTACACCGAATGTTATTTTCGCTCATTGTAAGAATTTTATTTTTTTTTCTCTTTTTTCATGGGAAATTTTTGAAACTTTCAGGAGGAGGTACCAGAAAGTCTGGGCAGATATTTTCGATTTTTACACCCTAGTCCAAAATATTGGGATGTGATATCGATTTCACATACTACACAATTAATTATTATTTTTAAGAACTTTGATCCTTTGTGGGGGAGGTACAAAAAGGAGTGGGTCAATATTGTCCATTGTCACACCTAACCTAAATATAACGATGTGCCAAGTTTCTACAATATCGCTCAATATTAGAATTTTTGTTTTTGCAAAAAAAATTTGAAATTTTGTACTTGGAGGTCTGGATAAAATTTGGAAAATTGAGTGAGGAAATGAATACATCCCAAACACCAACAGTGATGCGTATAACAAAACGTACCATACCAATAAACCGAGATTTTTAAAAAATATTTTTGGAGAGAATACCCCGAACGTGGATTTTTAAAAAATCTTTTGGAGGGAATATCAATGCCCCAAACATGGATTTTTAAAGAATATTTTTGGAGGGAACATTAATGCCCAAAACGTGGATTTTTCAAGAATATTTTTGGAGGGAACATTAATGACCCAAACGTGGATTTTTTAAGGATTTTTTTGGGAGGGAATATCAATGCCCTAAATTGGAGTTTTAAGCATTTTTCTGGAGGAATGATCTATGCTCCAAACGTGGATTTTTAAATAATATATTTTAGAAGAAACATCAATGCCCAAAAAGTGGATTTTTGAAGAATATTTTTGGGAGGGAACACCAATGCCCCAAACGTGGATTTTTAAAGAATATTTTTGGAAGAATTTTTGATGAATATTCTTGGAGAGAATGCTGATGCCCTAAACCTGGATTTTTAAAAAAATATTTTTGGAGGAATTTTTGAAGAATATTCTTGGAGAGAATACTAATGCCCTAAACCTCGATTTTTAAAGAATATTTCTGGAGGGTAAATCAATACCCCAAACGAGGATTTTTAAAGAATTTTTTGTAATGGCGTCTCAAATAAACTTGTGCGTTACTTTCAGGCTTCAAATCGAAAAATGTCCGGGGAAAAATCAATCAAAAAAAAAAGGAAATATTTTCGGAGTATTGTTTTTTTTTTTGGAAACATCGATTCAAATATTTTACGATATACAGTTTAAATATATATTTCATTTCTTTTGTTACTTTTAGTAAATTTTGATGAGGAACATTTTTGTCTTTGACGTCATTCTTCTAAAATTATGCTTTTTTGGAGATTTTTGCACAAACTCACAAAAAGTACGGCCTTAACCCTAAAATGTGTTTTTCATATATACGAATTTCTGGCGTTTATGTAAAATTTAGACTCTTAATGTCTTCCAAAACCTAGAGTAGAATTTTATGGCAAATAATTTTGTAGAATATTTTGATTTGCTACGATCCCATTTAAATGGGAGTTTTTAATAAAATTTTGAAAAAAGTATTTTTATCTGGTATAATACCGAATTTCGAGGAATCCTAATCCCAACATTTCCAAAAGTCTGGAAGAGGGAGGAGCTTGCCTCTTCTACTTTGGTTACCTTACGATGTAAACTTTCAAAACGCCGATACACGTGTCTCCTTTTTAATCTCAGAATAAATCAATAGTCTAAATCTTACCGAAATTAAAGTCATTTTCGGGCTAAAGCAGTATTTCGAGCGAGGGAGGTGCAAGAAGGTAAGCATTGTCAATTTTCACAACATACCTGAATATTACGATGTGCCAAGTTTCGATTATATCGAGTACTCTCTTCGCCCAATGTACGATTTTTCCAAAATATTGAGCTTTTCTAACGGAAGGGTTCATACTCTAGTTTCACCCCCATTGGTGCGTGTAATAAAATGAATAGTTCCAGTTCTATACCTACGCTATATGCCAAATTTAGTACTACTTAGTACTTTTCGTACACATTAGAGAACGTATTTTCAAATTCAATTACATTAAAACTGTAGGCTCAAAGCGGTCCTGGTACAAAAATGAACCTCTTTTTATGCATTCTATGCCAAATTTTGTATCACGTAGAGCTTTTCGTTCACTATAAGGTACGGATAACCTACTTTTTTAAAAGCTACGCACTCACCGCGATTCTAATACAAAAATGCATAGTTCCATCTCTTTTCTTACACTCTATTCCAAATTTTAGTACCATTTTGTACTTTCGCACACGTTATATTATGCATTTATAAATGTATCTTTTTATCTAAACGTCATATACTTACGATGACCCTCTGTTACAAATTTTCAAAATTTCAGCTCACTTCCAATGCTACGTACTAAATTTAGTGCCAGTTAGTACTTTTCGTACATTATATAGTACCCAGTTGATGCCAAACATTTAATTTCCTACAATATATACTACATTTAGTACTTTTCGTACTCTTCGAACATTTTCACCCCCCTAATTCCTGTTCTTTTTCCAAAAGAACAGGAATTAGGGGTGTGAGTACCAAATTATAAGCTTTTAGTACTTTGCGTACACTTAAAGTTAAAAAAGCCCCTTTGGTGCATCTCTTTCAAATTCTAGCACCATCCGTTCACCCTATACAAATAGTGCGATGTTTTATTACGAATTTTCAAAGTGGTTTTCTACCCTTTTGTTTTTCATATACAAAATTCAGAGTTCCCGCAGGTCCCAATCGCTCCATATTTACGGTACTATAATTAGTACCTTTTTGTACTTTTATTCCGCCTTAACACTCACCAAAATTTTTAAGATTTTTCTTCAGTTTCGCCTTGGCTTTGATGAATTATCCTTCTCTTCTATTAATCTGGACTAGGTTTAGGGCTTCATCCAATTGTAATGGCTTATAAATCATTAGAACTTTTTACGTTTAGTCAATTAAAAGTTCTAATGTAGGGCATACCTTAATGCCTGCCAAACTCCCCCTTTACTCTGAAAATCCCAACGCTTTCGCATCACAAAAAGAAAAAAAATCAAAATTATTTCAAAAGAAGAATAACAACAGCTTCCACCCAACAGAAGAAGAATAGAATAGAGAAAAAAACACAAGAACATCATTATTAGCCGATGATAAGGTGATCATGATGATCGTTATAAATATTATTGGCTAGGCCAGTTTAAAATGCTTGCTGCTAAAATCAGTTGTTTTTTGCACACGCTACAGAACAGAATTGAAAAATACCTAACGCCGGTAAAAGAAAAAATTGTGAAGACAAAATAAAAAAAACCATAACAAATGAAATCTCTAACAGTGAGTTGGCGGGGCCTGACAAGTTCTTGAGAAAACATAAAATTATTAATAATTTGTTTTTAATTATTAATATTTTAGTTGACGTTTATTGTGACCTTGGCCATCGTATACAGCCTGCTCCACAGCAGCAGTGGTGCGGTGACCACGAATGAAAATGGTGAGAGTCAATTTCATTTTGGGTAAGTCGGACATAAACATGAAAATTTCCGAATTTTATTTATTAATTTATTTCAATTTCAGTTTCAAAACCAACAACGGCTATCAGCGTGTAGAGGACATTAAATTCAACAAAACCTCAAATGCTGTGGCCGATACCAAAGAGGAAAAAACCGAAGATCCGGTAGAATTTCGCGGTGGTTACAGCTTCATATCGGCCGATGGCTATGAGTACACCGTCAAATACAAGGCCAACAAGAATGGCTTCCAACCCTATGTAACTGCCCACAAAATAAAGGAAACTTCTTAGAAATCCGTAATCGTATTCATATTCGTATTTATTTGCAAAGCAGAGTGTTGACATTAATTTATTATTGTTTTTTTTTTGCGTGTGTCTGTCTGTGTTTTGTTATTAAACAAAACAAATGTATTTTATTGTTTTTTTTTTGAGTGTGATAATCATAAATAAACTGGTATAAACAAAAAGATTTGGAAGCGGTAAAGTATTTATGGAACAAGTCCATGGATGACGGGATTCTCCCATTAAATAACAGTTATGTTTTCCAGTTTTTTATTGTGTGGCGGAATAAACCGCTACTTAAAGAGCATTATAAAGACATTTTATGACGATCACGTCATATTTTGATGGGCAAAAATATGAAAAATGAAATTTATGTTCCAAGTGCGGCAATAGATTGGAACTGAAAAAGAATAATTTGAAATGTGATATCAGAGATATAATGGATTTTTTATACCCTCTATCATTTTATGGAAATAATAGATCCTCCTCGAAATATTCATAATATACCCTACAAACTATATATATTCTGGACCAGCGTAAAATTCTAAGACTATCTAGCGATGTCCGTCTGTTGTAATCACGATATTTTTTAAACGAATTGAGATAGAAAGTAACATTTTGTAGGCTGGTTAAGTTCGTAAATGGGCTATGTCGGTCCACGTTTGCGCATAGCCCCCATAAAACGGTACTTCCCGATATTCGGTATTTTCTTGATTTTAGCGACATTATTCACCGGAATTATTTTAAATTTCGTATTAAAAATCTTAATGGGTACTACAACCTATGGCAAAAAATTTCGTATGCAGGTCCACGTATTCGTATAGCCTTCATATGACGGTACCTCCCAGTACTCGGTATTTTCATGATTTTAGCGACGGAATTCTAAGAAGTGTCGTATTTAAATTGTAACAAATGTCGTATTTAAAATTCATAATGGGTACTACAGTCTATGACAACAAATTTCGTATGCAGGTCCACGTTGTCATATAGCCCCCATATAACGGTACCTCCGGTTATTCGGTATTTTTATGATTTTGGCGTCATTATTCACCGGAATTGTTTCAAATTTGGCATTTGAAGTTCGAAATGCATACTACAGCATGAGACAGAAAATTGTCTCTTCAGGTCCACGTCTTCGTAAAGCCCCCATATAACGGTACCTCCCTATATTCGGTATTTTCATGATTTTAGCGACATTATTCATCGGAATTGTTTAAAATTTTGAGATATACATGGTTACTACAACCTGTGGGAAAAATATTCGTATGCAGGTCCACGTCTTCGTATAGACCCCATATGACGGTACCTCCCAATACTCGGTATTTTTATGCTTTGTGCGACATTGTTCAACGGGATTGTAACAAATGTCGTATTTAAAGTTCGTAATGGATACTAGCCTATGAGAAACAAAACCGTATGTAGGTTCACGTTTTCGTATATCCCCCATATAACGGTACATCCCGATATTCGGTATTTGTAGTGGGTACTACAGCCTACGAAAACATTTCGTAAGCAGGTCCACGTCTTCAAGTTTTTTTTTTTTTTTTTTTTTTTTTTTTTGAAAATTTTCAAGTTCCTCCCAAATGGTGAAGGTTATTAAAAGTTAGGCCCGGCCGAACTTAGCTGCTTTTTTTAATTTTTTTAGGCGAGGATCTTTACAAGATGATCCCTTGACGGGTATATCTTAGGAAAATATTTTTTAGAAAATTTTTTTTCTTAGAATATTTCTGGAGGCATCACTAGACGTGGTTTTTAAAGAATATGGACGTGGATTTTCATTTTTTTGGTGGAGGGACTTCTACACCTGTTATTTTATTTATATTTTTGAGGCACTCTTCGAATTTTTTGTTAGGAATTTTTAGTGATTAGGGCTCCTTTAGCGATTTTTTAAAGAATATTTATGTTTTGCTCGAGATACCTCTGGTTTTAAATTATTAAAAATTATTTTTTAACGAAACCCCTGTTGTGGATTTTTTTATGAATATTATTTTAGTTTCTCCCAAGCGTGAATTTTCAGATTTCTTAGGAATACTCATAAAGTCTATTCGATTTGTATTTTTATACCCTACACCACAAGGTGGTCAGGGTATTATGTCTTTGTGCATTTGTTTGTAACAGGCAAAAGGAAACGAGATAGACCCATAGTTCCTTTTGATGATCTGCATAGAATCACATTCTGAGTCGATTTATGCATGTCCGTCCGTCCGTCTGTCCACGTATTTTTGTAAACAAAGTATAGTTCGCCAAAGCAAAGTACAGTTTTATTGCCCTATCTAGATGAAATTTTGCACAAATCATTTGTTTGGCCCAAGGACGAAGCCCATTGAAATTGGAGATAATCGGTAAAAATTTAGATATAGCTCCCATATATATCTTCGTCCGATTTGCCTTTTATTGTGCACCAAACGTGTAATATCAGTCTGAATAGAATGGATTTTTGCACATAAAACCAAATTAGGCCTAAAAATAGGTATGCCAAATTTGATCGAAATCGGTTCAGATATAGCTATAGCTCCCATATATATTGTTCATCCGATTTGTTATTTTTGTCCTCCGCAGCCGTAATATGCACTCTGTAACAACAATATTTGGGGAAATATATCAAATACAGCTCAGAAATACATTTGCTAAATTTTATCGAGATCGGTTCAGATTTGGATATAGCTCCCATATAAAACTTCGTCCGATTTACCTTTTATTGTGCACCAAACGTCTAATATTTGCTCAAATTGTATGAAATTTGGCACTTACGACCAAATCGGTTCTAGAAACAAGTATGTCAAATTTGGTGAAAATCGGTTAAGATATAGCTATGGCTCCCACATTTATTAATCATCCGATTTGTTATGTTTGTCCTCCACTATCGTAATATGCACTCCATAACAACGATATTCGGGGAATATATCAAATACAGCTCAGAAATTCCTTAGCCAAATTGTGTCGAAATCGGTTCAGATTTGGATATAGCTCCCATATATTTCTTTATCCGATATCAAGTTTATTGTTCACCATATGGTTAATATAAGAACGGATTTTGGCACATACGAACGAATTCAGCCTGGAAGAAAGTGTTGTTAGTTTGGTGAAAATCGGTTAAGATATAGCTATAGGTCCCATACAGGGTGAGATGAAAAAACTACAACCAAATTCAGACTGCTGTCATTTCTAAGCCACTCGTCCGACAGCTGTTAAAATAATTCCAGTGACAGCTCATTATATTGTTTACAAGCGTACAAAAGCATCATGGTGAGACTTTTCCAGAATAAAAGTTATTCGTGATGGAATTCAAGCGTGATATGATGTGATTTCTTTATATTTGCCTGGAAACCCACAAGTGGCTATCGTTAGAGCACCCCAGCATTTAAATGTGAATAAATCGTTTGTGTCTCGTACCATCGCTCGTTAGCGTAACCCGACGTCAAGGAAGCGGACGAAAGAAAACAGCAACATCAGAAGAGAAGAAGCGACTTGATCGAAATCCGCGTCGCAGTGGCCAAAAAATGGCTCGTGAGCTGAACATATCGCAATACTCCATTCAGCAAATATTGTAAAATGAGCTTGGGGTAAAGCCATTGAAATTCAAGAGCCGAAAGTGCAAGAACTTACACCGCAACAGAAAGAAAATAGACTCAAAAGAGCTAAAGGATTGCTTCGCTTGGCCAAAAGTGGTGAGCTGCCGAATTTGGTTTTCTCCGATGAGGAAACAACATTCGTTGTGCAGCAGTTTGTAAACAAACAAAATGATCGTGTTTACTTGCCAAAGAGGTCAGCTGAAAATGTGCACCTTCGGTTGGCCACCGGAACTCAAGCTTCGAGCAGGCCATGGTGATGGTGTGGTCCGCCATTACAGCCGATGGTTGCTCTCCGCTCGTATTAATCGACCGTAGCATTAGAATAATTATTATTCCAGAATATTTTCGCGAATATTATCGCGAAAATATTCTGGAGGGTCTATATAAGCCTTGGACACGCAAACATTTTGTCCGCAGACCTTGGACATTCTAACAGGACTCAACACGCGCCAACCAATAATGGTTACAAAATTAGATTCCTCGCTTCATTTCCAGCGCACAATGACCACCAAAATCTCCGGATACCAATCCGTTGAAAGCAAGGTTGGCACCTAAAAAATACCAAAGCGTCGATCACCTCAAGCAAGCGCTTCGCCGGGAATGTGCCAAAATACCGCAGAGCAACATTCGGGCAGCGTGTGACGTTTTCATTGGTCGTTTGAAAGCCAAAATTCGTGCCAAAGGTAACCAATTCGAACAAATCTAAATTTATTCTAAAATTTGATGCTATTTCCGAAATTTTTTTGTTTCATTCAATAAAATTAAAAAAAAAAATGTAAAAATTATGACGTTTTACTTTGTCGCAGTTTTTTTTATCTCACCCTGTAAATTTCATTAAATTTTGTATTTGGGAAAGGGATAGAGCTGGAAATCTTTGAAATTTGGAATGAGGGTATTTGATGTTGTGTGGGGTAGACTTATCAAACAATTTTTGGAAAAATCAAACAAAATGTGTACCAAGGTACTAATCTGCGCTAAATTTAATACCATTTCGAGTTATGTGAAGATTATTATCTTGACATTTGGTTAGGTTTGATTAATGGAGGTGTTTTTGGAAATGGTACTAGACTTGGTACAATTTGCTTTTGAGTGAAATTTAAAATCAGACCTTCGAATTTGCCCAAAGAGTGAAACTTACTCAAATTCCTGGGAGCAGAGAAAAATCGGGCAAAGTTAATTTTTTCAAAATCGAGAAAATGCGTACTTAATAGTGTACAAAAAATACTAAATGGTACTACGGACGGAGACCCCTACATCAACTCCAAATGTCCTAAAAAACGGATTTTGTCCAAAGAGAGAGAGAGAGTATCCATATGGCTGAGAGTGTAAACATTTTTAAAGAATAATTTTGAGAACGGGGCCTCCAAATAAGCAATTTGAGTAATTTGAGGGAGCCCAGAAGTGTAATTGTAAGAAAATTTTCTGAGAGACCTCTAAACGCGACTCTCGTAATTTTTTGAAAGACACATTGACGTGATATTTTTTTTAAATATTTTTTTTTTTTTGGGAATGCTTAGATGTGGATATTTTTTACGATTTTTTAAGATACCCCTAGACGTGGATTTGTTAAGAATATTTTTTAGGGAAAATTAAGGCATAATATTTTTAAGGGACAATAGAGATTTTTTTAGTTTATTTGAAAGGCCAAATTTTATTTTAAAGAATATTCTTGGAAAATAATTTAAAAAATTCATGATGGCATTTTTTAAATTATTTTCTGAGCGACCTCTGGATGTGAATTTTTTGGGACCCCTGAACATGGATTTGTTATAGAATATTATTTGAGTGACATCTAGATGTGGATTTTTTAAGGAAATCTTGAATATGGATTTTTTAAGCTTATTTTTGAGGAACTCTAAGATGAGGACTTTTAAAAATATTTATTTAGAGAAAGTCATGGATTTTAAAGAATTTTTCGTGAGGATCCCTATATATGAAATCTTTTACGGAAACATATTGGGAGACACCTAGACTTGAATTTTAATCCTCTACAACCTAGATCCACGATTTATGTATTGATCTTCCTATCTCGCCGAGCTGAGTCGATCCAGTTTTGTGTGTCCGTGTCCACACGTGTATTTCCATGTAAGAATTCAACAGAAAACGTAAGATTTCAAGAGGTTTATAGTTTTTAAATACCCTTTTCAATACCATACTTTACCTTTACAGCCAAATTCTCTTTCCTTTTCTTTTACTCGAAAATATTTGTTGACATTTTGCCGTATCACTTTCTAGAAACTATAGCAAAAAAATAAAAGAAGACAC
Source organism: Musca domestica (assembly GCF_030504385.1). Classification (NCBI taxonomy): domain Eukaryota; kingdom Metazoa; phylum Arthropoda; class Insecta; order Diptera; family Muscidae; genus Musca; species Musca domestica. The sequence goes on along the minus strand of NW_026712207.1, from coordinate 5,337,725 downwards.
TATGACTCAATCCACGTAAATAGACACGGCATTGATTTGCATAAATTAGAAGAGAAATCTGGTTTCGTTTTGCATTAATGGTATGGTGGTGGTTAAAATGCCACCAAAAAGAATGGATTTATTTTTTCGGAAATGGATATTAACACCTGTTAATAGCACCGCTCCGGAGACAGTGGGATAATCCAATACCAGGGGGAATTTCTCAATAACCTGATTTTTTATAGACTTTTTATATAGATTTTTTTTAAATTAAAATAAAAGATAAATAAATTTAAATTAGAATTTTAATATTAACAATTGTCGAAGTAAGTTTTGGCTAATTTTGTATTTTCGGAACATTTTAAACTTCGTGCTTTTTTTAAAGATCATTTTGTTTATAGGTTGTGAATTTCTTCCATCTGTGATCTAATGAAAATTTTAGATAACTTATGAAGTTAAAAATATATTTTAAAAACGTTAAACATTTATCACCTTTGCTTTGATATTTATATTTTTTGTTTATTGTGATCGGATTATAACAGACTTTAAATATCATATATTCATTTAAATTAAAATGAGTAGAGATCTGATGAGAGAATTCAAATCCGATCAAAATCCATGTTGTACATGTTAATAGCCAATTGATGAGAGAGTGTGTGTGTGTATGGATGTATCCCAGCAAACATTTGTATATAGTATAAAGTGGTTTCTTCCTGAACTACTAAATTGAAAAAAAAAAATGAATTTGAAGGAAAGGATGGAGCTGGAATCCTGAAATATGAAATCAACATTACTCGCGGAGTGTAGGATTGGGATGTGGAGGAAGTTTTCGAAATTTGTACTTAAAAAAGTACTAAATGGTATTGAATTTGGTTCAATTTCGATTTGGGTGAACTCAGACTGCCGCTATGGTGAAAATTGAAAATAAGACTAGTATTGAATTGCATGACTAACGTAGTTTTGGCACTAAACGGTACTAAAATGTACTAAATGGTACATGGCATTAAAATTAAAATTTGCGTGAACCGCTAGAGTTGGAATCCTTAAAGTTGAAAATAAGATTTATATTGGACTGTATGATGCAGGTAGTTACGAAAATTTGTACTTAAAAAAATTGTATTTAAAAAATTGTACTTAAATGGTACTAAATTTGGATTTGGGTAAACCAATAGAGCTGGTATCTTGAAAATTGGAAATAAGATTACTATTGCATTGTAGGACAATTTAGATTTTGGGTGAACCGGCAGAGATAAAATCCTTAAATTTGAAAGTAATATTTCTATTGAACTGTATGAACCAAATGGTACTAAATTTGCTACAATTTTGATTGGGGTAAACCAGTAGAGCTGATGTCTTCAAAATTGGGAATAAGATTACCGTCGGAGTGTAGGATTGGGATATGTAGGTAGTTGTGAAAATTTTGTACATATATGTACTAAAATGTACCAGATACAAATTGTACTTTATCAATTTGTATTTGGGCGAACCGACAGGGTTGGAATCCAAAAACTTGAAAATGGGATCACTGTGGGAAATTTGGAAATAAAATGAATTCTGGAACAGAGGAATGTAGGTTGTTTTGGAAATTCGTACTTATGTGTACTAAATGCTACTAAATTTGGTACAATTTAAATTTTGGGTGAACCGCCAGAGTTGAAATCCAGAAATTTGATTTGAAATAAGATTTCTATTGGACTGTATGATGTACATAGTTACGGAAATTTGTACTTAAGTGTACTAAATAGTACTAAATATAGGACAACTTGGTTCTGGGAGAAACAAAAGAGCTGGTATCTTGAAAATTGGAAATAAGATTACGGTGGGAGTGTAGCATAGGGATATGTAGGTAGTTTTGTAAATTTGTACTTATTTCTACTAAAATGAACTAAATAAAGTACAATATGTATTTGGGCGAACCAACAGCGGTGGAATCCTAAAACTTGGAAATGGGATCACTATGGAAAATTTAGAAATGAAATGCATTCTGGAACAGAGGAATATAGGTTGTTTTGGAAATTTCTACATATGTGTACTAAATGCTACTAAATTTGTGTACTAAATGCAATTTAAATTTTGGGTGAACCGGCAGAGTTAGAGTTCTGAAATTTGAAAATAAGATCTCTATTGAACTGTATGATGTAGGTAGTTATGGATATTTGTACTTAAATGTACAAAATGGTACTAAATTTTGTACAATTTGGATTTAGGAGAAACAAAAGAGCTGGTATCTTGAAAATTGGAAATAAAATTACAGTCGGAGTGTAGCATAGGGATATGTTGGTAGTTTTGGAAATTTGTACTTTTTTGCACTAAAATGAACTAAATAAAGTACAATTTGTATTTGGTCGAACCGACAGGTGTGGAATTCCAAAATTTGGAGTTGGGATTACTGTAGGAGTGTAGGATTGAGGTGTGTAAGAAGCTTTGGAAATTCGTACTTATGTGTACTAAATTTAGCACAAATTGGAATTGGGATGAACCGATGGAGCAGGAATTCTGAAATTTCGAATGAGGGTCACCGATGGAGTGTAGGATAGGCGTACGAAAGGATTATTGGAAATTCGGAAATTCGAACTTTAAATTTTAGAAATGCTCTAAAGTGGCATGTAACTTCTAAAATGGTACCATTTGGTATTATGTGAACAGATAGAGCTAAAACTTGAAATTTGGTATGAGAACCAAGATTGAAAATTAAGTTCGATATATGGAGGACAATTTGGAAATGTGTACTAAGTGTGCGATATGTACTAAATGGTACTGAATTTGAAAGAGTTTGGTTTACGGTGAACCGAAGAAGTTGGAATTTGGAAATTTTCTATTGGGGTTCCTTTGGGTGGTAGATTTGTGATAAAGAGATGGTTTTCGAAATGTGTACCACAAGTGCACGAAAAGCACTAAATAGTATTATATTTGGTACAATTTCGTACTAGTTTAACAGATAGTGCTTGAAATCTGAAATTTGGTATTAGAGTCGCTTTTCACGTGTACCCAGAATATAGGGAGTTGATTTCGGATATGTGTACTATAAGTGTATGAAAAGTACTAAATAGTACTTAAGCGGATATTGGATAAAGGGATAGGGCTGCAATGCCGAAATTTGATATTGAGGTCTCTGTTATTGTCCGTAATTGAGATATGACGGTGGTTTTGGAAATTGTACGTAAAGTACTAAATAGTACTAAATTTGGTATTGGGTGAAAGGGATAGAGATACAATTCTGAAATTTGATATTAAGATTAATTATGGTATCTGTGTTTGAGATTTGGCGGTGGTTTTGGAAATGCGTCCTATTTTTGTACGGAAAGTATCAAATGGTACTAAATTTGGGATTGTGTGAAGAAATAGGTCTGGAATCCTCAAAATTAATATTAAGGTCTCATTTGGTGTCTGGAATTGATAAATAGAAGTGATGAGGAAATGTGTACTATATTTGTACGAAAAGTACTAAATATAGTACACATTTCCTCATCACTTCTATTTATCAATTCCAGACACCAAATGAGACCTTAATATTAATTTTGAGGATTCCAAAATGGTACCATTTGGTATTATGTGAACAGATAGATCTAAAACTTGAAATTCGGTATGAGAACCAACATTGAAAATTAAGTTTGATCTATGGAGGACATTTTTGAAATGTGTAGTAGGTGTGCGAACTGTACTAAATAGTACTGAATATGAAGGAGTTTAGTTTAAGGTGAACCGAAGAAGTTGGAATTTGGAAATTTTCTATTGAGGTTCCTTTGGGTGGTAGATTTGTGATAAAGAGATGGTTTTCGAAATGTGTACCACAAGTGCACGAAAAGCACTAAATAGTACTATATTTGGTACAATTTCGTACTAGTTTAACAGATAGTGCTTGAAATCTGAAATTTGGTATTAGAGTCGCTTTTCACGTGTACCCAGGATATAGGGAGTTGATTTCGGATATGTGTACTATATGTGTATGAAAAGTACTAAATAGTACTTAAGCGGATATTGGATAAAGGGATAGGGCTGCAATGCCGAAATTTGATATTGAGGTCTCTGTTATTGTCCGTAATTGAGATATGACGGTGGTTTTGGAAATTGTACGTAAAGTACTAAATAGTACTAAATTTTGTATTGGGTGAAAGGGATAGAGATACAATTCTGAAATTTGATATTAAGATTAATTATGGTATCTGTGTTTGAGATTTGGCGGTGGTTTTGGAAATGCGTCCTATTTTTGTACGAAAAGTACCAAATGGTACTAAAATTGGCATTGAGTGAAGAAATAGGTCTGGAATCCTCAAAATTAATATTAAGGTCTCATTTGGTGTCTGGAATTGATAAATAGAAGTGATGAGGAAATGTGTACTATATTTGTACGAAAAGTACTAAATTGGACTACACTTGATATTGGATGAAGGGATAGGGCTGCAATCTTTAAATTTGATATAGATGTCGCTGTTGGTATCTGATACTGGGATATGGAGGCCGTTTTCGAAATGTGTACCATAATTAAACGATATGTACGAAAAGTAAGTAGTACTATATTTGGTACAACTTCGTATTAAAATCCGAAATCTAGTATTAGGATCGCTGTTCATGAATACTCTTGAAATATGGAGGTTGTTTCTAAAATATGTACTATAATTGTACGAAAAGTACTAAATAGTACTAAATTTGGTATTGGATGAAGGGATGGAGATACAATTCTGAAATTTAATATTTAGATTAATGATGGTATCTGTGTTTGAGATTTGGCGGTGCTTCGAATATGCATCCTATTTTTGTACGAAAAGTACCAAATAGTACTAAATTCGGTAATTGGTTAAGGAATAGGGCTGGAATCCTAACAATTGATATTAAGGAATTGGTATATAGAAGTGGTTTCGGAAATGTGTACTATATTTGTACAAAAGTACTAAATGGTACTAAATTTGACATTGCATGAAGGAATAGAGCTGAAATTCTGAAATATGATATAGATGTCGCTGTTGGTGTCTGTGGTTAAGATTTTGGGTGGTTTTGGAAATGTGTACTATAATTGTACGAAAAGTACTAATTTTGGGATTGGCGGCTGAAATCCTTCATTTAATATATATGTCGCTGTTGGTGTCTGGGATTGGAATGTGTATTATAATCATAAGAAAAGTACTAGGTGTACTAAATTTGGTATTGGGTGATTAGATAGGGCTGGAATCCTCAAAGTTGAAATTGAGGTCTTTTTTGGTGTCTGGAATTGAAATATGGAGGCGGTTTTGGAAATGTGTGCAATGTGAATTTCTGGCGTTTAAGTAGAATTTAGAATTTTGATGTATTCTGAAAGCGATGGTAGAATTTTCTGGTCAATAATTTCAGAAACGTTCAAAAACTCCATTCTCCTACTCAATCCCTCTTAAGTTGTGATTATAGACGCGACTCTTTTTCTCTCAGTGTATCAAAACTACACCAGGCAGCAGCTAAACAAGTGTGAACGCACACAAATTTTATTGATAACGGAAATAACGAAAGTCAATTTATTTTATTTGATTTAAATCACCTGGCTTTTTTTCGTTTGACACGAAACGCAGCAGCAATTTAAATGAATCTCGTTTCGGAATAGATCCATTAAAAAACAACCATTAATAACAGCCCTACGTCTTTTCATCGCGCCTGGATTTGTTAATGAGATTTTAGTTATCTCACAGCCAAAAGACATAACTCAAAAAGTCTTTGAAATTAATGTCAGAAAAAGCCATTCATTTATGAGCTACTTTGCATAAAACTCCAAAGAAGAGAGGGAGAAAAAAGAAAAACAAAGCAAAGTAAAATCACAAAACATATTTCGTCAACAACTACTGTTGACTGCGGGCCATGTTTGGAGGCAGTGTTGCCACCGAATATTAAATACAATACCAAACTCTCAAAATTTGTCCAGAACATCTAAAATAAATTATTTATTTGGGAAACAGGTTTTGTGAATACAGAATTTGGAGATCGGCACTTGTAGGTATTTAAAGGTACTAAAATTTGTTATTTTTGGTCTAAATCTAAATAATCTAATATCAGAATTTTTTCTCTATCCCTTCATCCAATACCAAATTTAGTACCACTTAGTATTTTTCGAACAATTATAGTACACATTTGCAAAACCACCTCCATATCTCAATCCCAGACCCCAACAGCGACATCAATATCTGATTTCAGGATTTCATCCCTATTCCTTCATCCAATACCAAACTTAGTAATATTTAGCACTTTTCGAAAAATTATTGCACACATTTTCAAAACCACCTCCATATCTTTATCACAGACACCGACAGTGACATCTATATCAAATTTGAGGATCCCAGCTCATCCCTTTACCCAATACCAAATTTAATACTATTCAGGCCTTTTCGTACAAATTTCAATTTCAATTCCAGATATCAACAGAGAGCTCAATATCAAATTGGAGAATTCTAGCGCTATCTTTTTACGTTGCTTCTATAAAGACAACAATATTGGGATAAAGCCCAACTCTATAACTCTATCCTTTCACGCAATACCAAATTTAGTACTATTTGGTACTTTTCATACAATTATTGTACACATTTCCTAAACCACATCCATATGTCCAGGCTATACATGCATACAGCGGCTCTAATACCAAATTTTAGATTCCAAGCACTATCTGTTCTCACCCATTTCGTATAGCACTATTTCGTACTTTTCGTACAATTATAATAGACTTTTCCTAAAGCACCTCCATGTGATCTAGCTAGTCATGAATAGCGGCTATAATACCAATTTTTTGATTTCAAGCTCTATCTGTTCACCCATTACCAAATTGTAACAAATATTGTACTATTTAGTACTTTTCGTGCACTTGTGGCACATATTTCCAAAACTATCTTTTTATCACAAACCTATCACCTACAGGGACCCCAATAGAAAATTTTAAGATTTCAGCCTCATTCGTTCACTCTAAACCAAACTGTTCCAAATTTAGTACAGTAGACCCACTTTTGGTACATATGTTCCACAACCACCTTCATAAATCAAACTTATTTTCCAACATTTATTCTCATACAAAATTTCAAGTTTTAAACTATATATGTTCACATGACACCAAATGATACCATTTTGGAATTTTAGTACCAATTTATGACTTTTCGTAACCTTAAAGTTCGAATTTCCAAAAACTCATTGGTACATCTATCCTGCACTCCAGCAGAGACTCTCATGTCAAATTTCAGAATTGCAAATCCATCGGTTGATCACAATTCCAATTTGTAACAAATTTAGTACCATTTACTACACATAAGTACGGATTTGCAAAGCATCCTACAATTCTATACTTCCACAGTAATCCCAATTCTAAATTTTAGGATTCCAACCCTGTTGGCTCGCGCCAAATACAATTTGTACTTTATTTATTACATTTTAGTACATATAAGTACACTCCGACAGTAATCTAATTTTCAATTTTCAGGATACCAAATCTATTGGTTCACCCAAACCCAAATTGTACCACATTAAGTACCATATAGTACATTTAAGTACAAATTTTCATAACTACGTATATTTATCAGTCCAATAGAAATGCTATTTTCGAATTTCAGGATTCCAACTCTGCTGGTTCTTCCAAAATTTAAGTTGTACCAAATTGAGTACCACTTCTCAGTCTTAGAATGCAATAGCAATCTTATTTATAAATTTCAGGATTTCAACTCTATTGCTTTTCCCAAAATTTAAATTGTACCAAATTTAGTACCATTTAGTACACATAAATACGAATTTCCAAAACTATCTACATAACTCAGTTCTACAATGCGATAGTAATTTTATTTCCAAATTTCAGGATTCCAACTCTATTGGTTCTCCTAAAATTTAAATTTTGTACCAAATTTAGGGCCATTTAGTACAAATAAGTACGAATTTCCAAAGGTTCCTAAGTACCTCAATCCTGTACCAGTAATCCCAATTCCAAATTTTTGGATTCTCCCCCTGTTGGTTCATCTAAATACAATTCGTACTTTTTTAGTACATTTGAGTATATATAAGTACAAATTTTCGAAACTACCTACATAGCCTAATTCAACACCCCGACAATAATTTTATTTCCAATTTTCAGGATACCAGCTCTATTGTTTCACCCAAACCCAAATTGTACCACAATAAGTTCCATTTGGTACTCTTAAGTACAAATTTTCATAATTACCTATTCGTTGAGTCCAATAGAAATGCTATTTTCGAATTTCAGGATTCCAACTCTGTTGGTTCTCCCAAAATTTAAGTTGTACCAAATTTAGAACCACTTCTCAGTCTCAGAATGCAATAGTAATCTTATTTATAAATTTCAGGATTTCAAATCTATTGCTTTTTCCAAAATTTAAATTGTACCAAATTTAGTACACATAAATTTCAGGATTCCAACTCTTTTGCTTCTCCCAAAATTTGAATTGTACAAAATTTAGTACCATTTAGTACACATAAGTCAGAATTTCTAAAACTACCTACATTCCTCAGTCTTAGAATGTAATAGTAATCTCATTTCTAAATTTCAAAATTCCAGCTCCATTGGTTCGTCCAAATAGAAATTGTACCAAATTTAGTACCATTTAGTACTTTCGTGCATATAAGCACAAATTTCGAAAATTTCCTCCATATCCCAATCCCATACTCCGTTTGTAATGTTAATTTCGAACCTTGATTCCCTCTCCAAATTTTAGCTCTAACCGTTCACCTTTTAGCTCAACCGATACGAAATTGTACCAATTGTAGTACCTTTAAGTACTTTTCGTACACTTATAGTGCGAATTTCCAAAAAACCTTTTTGGTACACCTATACAGTCCAACGGATTGGTATCCGGAGATTTTGGTGGCCATTGTGCGCGGCCAAAATGCTTCTGTACGCTTGTAAACCATATAATGAGCTGTCACTGGAATAATTTTAACAGCTGTCGGACGAGTGGCTTAGAAATGACAGCAGTCTGAAGTTGGTTGCAGCTTTTTCATCTCACCCTGTTTATACACCATATACTCCATCAGTGACTCTCAATCCAAATTTTAATTCAATTCTAGCTCATTCCGTTTGTCGAACACAAAGTATTTAATTTTTAGTACATTTTCGTTCGATTATTTTTTTTAGTTCGAATTTCTAAAAGTCCGGCCTTATGACTCGCCTACGCACGGGGACTGACCCTGGTGCAAAATTTGAAGATACTACTTGCCTATCCGTGTTATTTGGGCGTTTATTCTCCATCAGTTAGTCAGTTAGTTATTTCTCCCTCTCTAACATAATACTCTCTCTCTCTCCCCCTCTCTCTCTATACAATAATACTCTGTCTCTCTACACCAATACATTATTTTATGATTGAATTTCTAACATTTCGACCAAAATTTCAATATTGAAAATCTCCTCTAAAATGGCAACACTGCCCCCTCACTTGGATCTCTGCCAACGACACATTGGCGTGCAGAGAATTCTCTTCTTTTTTGGACTTTGTTTTTGGCCTGAGCTGGTTATGCTAAGGTGTCTTGTTTGCCGCGGAAGAGTCAGCAGTTGGTGTTGTTCGTGGAAGAAAGAAGATCCATTAATTGCCAAACAATATTAGTTCGGAGCGGACATAGCCGCAGCAGCAGTAGTGGTAGTAGAAGTGAATGTTTTACAGTTTCGAACGAAAACAAGAAAATCAAATCAAAACACCATATCATAAATAATAAATAAATTTATGCGCATGCCCAACAATGTGCCAGGCGTTCGAATGCTGAAAGTTTTGAATATTGTGATTTATTTAATTAAAATTTGAAAATAAAATCAAAAAAATCTTCCACTATCACCAAAAAAAAAAAAAAAAAAAAACAAGACTGGAAATGTCATCGTACTACAGATTTCTGGTGAGTGTCTGGGAAATTATTAACCACCCACCCCGCATATCTGAAATGAGTTTGAAGTGATATCTTTAGGTTTCTTTTTACAGTTTGTTGTTCTGTTCGTTCTTTTGCCCTGCTGTTGTTATGCCCATCCGGGCTATAGTTATGGCAAAGGTCAAGGCCAGTATGGAGGCTATGTGAGAGGTCCGGTGGTCTACAGAAATGATGTGATACAGGATTTTGAATATGTGCCCACGGTCCAGGGTTATCGTTACAAGTAAGTCTGAAATTTTTAATTGAAAATTCCACTTTTATTTATTTCCTCATTTTCTTTTCCCCACTCCCTCCCACAGCTATGTCCTCAACGATGGCACCTCACGCAACGAAAATGTCCTGGTGGCCGGCACTCCAAGTAGTCCCCAGTCGAAATTGGATGGCAAAAACACAGACCTAACAGCTGTTGGTGTGGGGGGTAGGCATCGCATGCCAACGAAAAATCGTAAATTGGCCCCAGGTGCCCTTAAGAGTTTAGCAGGTTAAAATAAGTGTGTGTGTGTGCTCGTGTGTATGTATGTGTGTAGGGGGATTTTTTTTCTAGCTAATTGTGATTAATAACGAATTTCATATTTTTTCCATAGTTTTTGTTTTTTTTTTAGTTGATTATTTGTATTATTATTGTTTTTTTGTTTTTGTTTTTGTTTTTGTTTTTGGTTTCATCAATATATGTTTTTTTAGCCAATTTAAATATCTTTTATGCCATTGTTTTAATTGTTATTAATGTTCGGTTGATAATAGCCAATATAATGATGTTGCAGTGGCTGAATGATTACCCCCAATGGCAATGATGTTGACTTTGTTCGCATGACCTTGATTTGAAATTACAAAGGCTTTGGGGCAGATGTTGGGTCGCGATATTTCGTAGTTTATGAAATGAGGTATTTGGGTTTTGGGTTGATAATTTTGGAATTGCATGTACAACATACAAATTATATCCAGGCCTCAGGCGTAATCATAGACAGGGTTTATATCATATTTTCCAATTTATTTGATTAAAATTTTTAAAAAATATTCGACTGAAAAATATTATATTTTTAGGGTATATTTTTTATCCAAAAACGTGGACTTATTTTGAAAAATTTTTGCTAGTAGCGTTTCTGCACAAAAAGTTCTCAAAACGCATAAACTTGACGAAATTGAATGGGAAAATATGACAAAAATTTGGAAAATATTTGCAATCGGAATTAATTTTATATGTTTTCGAGAACAATTATACATTTTTTAATTATACCCTACAACACTATGTGTTGGGGGTATTATAAGTTTGATTGGGCCAGAATTTATGTAACACCTCGAAATATTGGTTTCCCATATAGGAAAGTATATATGGATCTTCCTAGCTCGCCGAGCTGAGTCGATCTAGCTATGTATGTCCGTCCGTCCGTCTGTCCGTCTGTCCGTCTGTCCGTCTGTCCATGTTAATTTGTAATCACTCTACAGGTCGCAATTATGGCCCGATCTTCACGAAATTTAGAATGGAGGTGGGACTGGGGTCAGAATAGAACCCTATTTCTTTTGGAGATGATCGCCAAATGTTTAGGGGTTAAAATGGACCAAATACTGAAAAAATGTCGGATTTTGCAGAAGCTATACAGGTCGCAATTATAGACCAATCGACGCGGAATTTCGCATGTAGCTGGAGTTTAGGGAGGGGAAGAAGCCTACCAATTTGGGTGGTCATCGGATAATATTTAGCGGGAAAATAGACCATATCTTTTGTATTGAAAAAATTCAAAATTTTTCATCAAACCGCGAATATTTTAAATCCCGGCGAAATCATAAAGCCATGACAAGGTTACTTCTGACCTTTACATTGATGTTAACATCCAACAAATCGGATATATAGCAAAATATGTGCGATATATATGTCTATCAAAGAAGATATGCTTGAAAGATCTCATATATGTCGAGAACGGCTGAACGGATTTCGACAGTTCTCATTAATTCAGAATGGCCTCTTGGCAGGAAAGAAAAAACGTCTAAAAAATCGCATAAAAATATCTCTCTAAAGATTAAAATATTGATTTTGTAACATTTTTCATATTTTTTCAATTTTGTCATATTTTTGGCATATTTTCATTTTGAATTAAACATTTGGTAATATTTCTACAGCTAACAAAACTAAGTAGTTAGGATATCAGGATATCATATACAGATCGCATTCATGGGTCGATTCTTACGAAATTTGGCATGGGGATAAGATGAGGGTCAGAATAGAAGCCTACTCTTTTTGGAGATAATCGTCATATATTTAGGGGTTGAAATGGACCAAAAAAACTGCAAAATTGTCAGCAGGTCGTAATTATCGCCCGATCCTCACGCACATTTGAATGGGGGTTACCGGACATTGCAAAAGCCAAGCAGTTTCTAATGGCCATCCAAAAATATTCAATGTGTGAAATAGTTTGCCAACTTTTGTAGACAAAATACGAAAATGTCCATTCCAGTGACTTTTTGGAGAATTCACAAACACAGGAAAGACGCACTTCTGACTATTTCGTTAACGCTGATTTAGTTGAAGAAGATAGTCAAATGGCTGTATCTCATATAGATGCGTTTCAGTCAAAAACCAATAATAAATGTTAATCTTTTGCCACTTCTGAGAGATTATAGGTCTTTGGGAAATATTGGTTCCAGATCAAGGAAGACCATTTACGTGCAACATCTACCAATAAATTGGAAATGAGCAAATTAGTTTAAATTGCTAGTATTCGAAAATTAGAGAACGAAACATGATGGTTTGCTTTTATTATTTGTCACAATATCTTGTGGAATTCTTTCGAGTATCTCGCCTATATAAACTGTATAATTTATTATGTGTTGTAGGGTATTCAACGGTCGGCCCCGCTCGACTGTAGCCTTTGCTTACTTGTTTTTATATATCTTTAGTGACTTTTAGTGAAATTTTACGCAGAATATTTTTTAGGGTTTTGTTGAATTCTGAGACCTATAGAAAAATTTTTATGATGAACGTTTTTAGAATATTTTGATCTGTTACGATCACATACATCTTGATTGAGTGTTTCAACGTTCTTATGAAAATGACTTAAAAGGCCCCTTTAGTAACTTGACTGAGGGTTAATTTTTTTTTAATATTTCTCAGATTTTTGGCTGTAGCATTGAATCGCGACAATATATACCTATAAACCTAAAATGCACTGTTAACAAAAAGATTTATCAAAAAATTTTCAAAATTTTTTTCTTTTGTTGTTGCAAAATCGTCAGGCAAAATCCCATTATTGTTGTTTTTATAAAAACAACGTTTGTTTATTAGTGGAGAACGATGGTAATGTTTACCAGGGGGTAAGGCAGGGAATACCTAGGTTTCGGAAAGAGCCACCAATCCTCATCAGTTCCCTTGTTTCTTGTCTGGGATATTCTCCCCAGAAGTTATTTTAAAAAATAACTTCTATGACAAAAAACATTTTTTTACCCAAGTGACGAGATCGTAAGCTCAATAGAAGAGGAACCAAAGAATTACATAAAACTAAAATTCTTTTGGAAAATCTTCTAAATCTTACAACCGCACTTATAAACATTTACATCTTTCTCCACTTGTTATGGTATCCCAAACAAGCAAGCCAAACACTGTTCAATTTTTTCTTTTTTAATTTTTATTTCCAAAAATTGAAAAATTGACTGAAACATCAACCGACTGTAAAATTTCACTCCTAATGCAAAAATGTTCGCCTAAGCCTGATATAAATATTACCACATGCTATAAATATTACTACAATATTTAAAGAATATTGAAGATTGATTTCCAGCTTAAAAAGAACTAAGCCTCTCAAAAAAAAAAAAAAAAAAACAGTAGATTATTTGTTTTTCTATAATTACAAGGAGGAATTCAGTAGATTCTGAAAGAAGAGCAAAAAACAGAAGACATGTCTGTAGGCGTTTTTATACCCTCAGCCATATGGCTAGAGAGGGTATACAGGGTGGGAACGCCATCATTTTTACATTTTTTTTAAATTTTCTTCAATGAAAGCAAAAAATGTCGGAAATAGCATCAAATTTTAGAATAAGTTTAGATTTGTTCGAAGTGGTCACCTTTGGCATGAATAATGGCCTTCAAACGGCCAATGAAACCGTCACACGCTGCCCGAATGTTACTCTGCGGTATTTTGCCCCTTTCTCGGCGAAGCCGTACTTTTAGTACCAACCTTGCATTCCAAATACTCCAGACACAATAGTCCAACGGATTGGTATCCGGAGATTTTGGTGGCCATTGTGCGCTGGAAATGAAGCGAGGAACCTCATTTTGTTACCATTCTAGGGGGGCGCGTGCTGAGTGCGATGGTGCTGAGTTGGTGCCTGTTGGAATGTCCAAGGTCTGCGGTCAAAATTTTTGCGTACCTAAGGCTTTAATATTCCCTCTGGAATATTTTCGATATAATATTCGGCGAAGAACGACCATCGGCTGTTATGGCGTCTCACTCCATCACCATTGCCGGCGCTTGAGTTCTGGTGGCCAACCGATGGTGCACATTTCCAGCTGACCTCTTTGGCAAGCAAAACACGACCATTTTGTTTGTTTACAAACTGCTGGACAACGAATGTTTTCTCATCGGAGACAGAGAAAACCAAATTCGGCAGTTCATCACTTTCGGTCAAGCGAAGGAACTCTTTAGCTTTTTTGAGTCTATTTTCTTTCTTTCTGTTGTGGTGTAAGTTCTTGCATTTTTTGGAATTTCAATGGCTTTACGCCGAGCTCATTTTTCAATATTTGCCGAATGGAATATTGCGATATGTTCAGCTTACGAACCATTTTCGGCCACTGCGATGCGGGTTTCGATCAAGTCGCTTCCTTACTTTTCGAACCATTTCTGCTGATGTTGCTGTTTCTTTCGTCCACTTCCTTGACGTCGGACTACGCTACCAGTATCCAGAATCACGGTAACGAGTTGTGGTACGAAACCCAAAGATTTATTTAAATGCTGGAGTGCTCTAACGATAGCCACTTGTGGTTTTCCAGCCAAATGTAAAGAAATCACACTATCACGCTTGAATTCCATCTCGAATAACTTTTTTTCTGGGAAATTCTCACCAAAATGCTTTTGTGCGCTTCTAAACAATATATGAGATGTCACTGGAATAATTTTAACAGATGTCGGACGAGTGGCTTAGAAGTGACAGCAGTCTCAAGTTGGTTGCAGTTTTTTCATCTCACCCTACACTACTACAAAATTTCATAAGTCATCTTTTCTACCGAAATTTGCTAAGGTGTGATAATAATGCTTCCCGAATAATTGAATGAAATTTTGAAAAATCCAAGGTCGTATAATGTTGGGTCTTTTTTAAAAAGAAATAAATAAAATTGCTCCAGGACCATGTAAGCCAACATTTGGATTTTTATAAGAACTTCTTGGTCAAGAATAATAATTATTTTTATAAATGTTTGTGATTATGAAATTGTTTGGCAACAAAAATAATTTTTCAACGATTTTTTTCGACCGAAAACTCTTTGAATTTAAAAATAACGATTTTCCAAAAATATTGTTCTCAGCCTAAGGAAATCATGACCAAAAATAATGGATGTTTTGAAAATATTTTCCTACGGCTTTCGGACGAAGAATAGTAAATTTTATAATATTTTTCAATAGCTTTCTGGCCAAAATCTATAAATATTTTTCAACGGCCAAGAATATGCAATTTAGTTCTTAAATGTTTTTCAACGAATTTCTTAAAAGTATATTTTTTTAAATATACATACAAGAATGATGGGTTCTTAAAAAAATATTTTTTAACGATTCTCTTGGCAGGAACGAGGTTAAGATTTAATTTTACTTATCGCCTGTTTCTCACGAAATTTTGAATGGAGTTGAGGTTAAGGTCAGAACAAATTACTTTTTTTGAAGATGATCGCATAAATTTAGGGGTTGAAATGGACCAAAGAAAACCAAATTTCCTGATTTTGCACTTGCTCTAGAAGACACAATTATGGACCAATCGACTCGCAATTTTGCATGGGACAAGAGTTTGGGGCTGGGCAGATTGATCATCCATTTGACAATATAAGAATAATATTTAGTGGAGCAATAAGGTTCAAAATTTGCTTCATTCTTGTTAAAAGGTTTTCAGATCTGAAGAAAACTTTACCGAAAATTGTAGTGATGTAAGGTATCAAATGGCCATGCCCCACTATGGCCTTTGCTTATTTGTTTTAAAATTGAATTTTTAAAGGTTTTTTTTGTACCAGAAAATCGTGGGTAGTTCCACGTCTTCATATAGCCCCCATATAAAGGTACCCCCGGATATTCGATATTTTGATGATATTAGCGACATTATTTAGCGGAATCGTTCCAAATTTGGTATTTGAAGTTCGTAATGGATACTTAGTCTATGCCAGAAAATTATCTGTGCAGGTCCATGTCTTCGTATAGCCCCCATATAATGGAACCCCCATATTCGGTATTTTGATGATTTTAGGTACATTATAAACAGATTTCGCATTTAAATAGTGTAATAACTTATGACAAAAGTTGCCTATGCAGGCCCACGTCGTCGTATAAGAATTCGGTATTTTTAAGATTTTAACAATCGTGGATTTCTAGTTTTTTTTTTTTTTTTTTTTTTGAGAAGAATCGGTTTTCTTTCATTTTTTATCATCAGAATCATAGATTTTCCATGTCAAAAATTTTTTGACAGCGATTTTAGTTTTTAGAATCATACATTTTTATTTCCTCAGTCATATGTCTATGGCATCAAGTACCTCCCTCACAAAGGGTCAAAATTTTGAATAATTATATATTTTATAAAATGTGACGTAAGAGTCCGTTTGTTTTCAAATTACACACATCACAATATTTTTATTAACCCAAGGAATGGTGTAAAGGTGGAATATATCGGTATCGGTATACCTCCTCCACAAAGACTCAAAATTTTGAATATACATGAAGCTCAGAAAACGCGAAATTAATATCCAATTCCATTCAGATATGGCACATCTCAATATGTTATATGATGATATGTTATAAAAATGGAAGATATCGGACCATTTCTTCTGGTACTTTTCCCACATAGGGTTGAAGATTTAAAAAAAAAAACGCTCAAAGAAAGCAAAATAAGCATCCACATTTCTTCAAATTTCACACATACAAACATTTTTGCTAACACAAGTTCTGTTGTTGAAAATTGAAAAAAGGTTGAAAATTTTCAATACACTTATCTGTCATAACTTGTGAAACAAGTCAGCGAAAATGGTTTACGCCGGTCTACTTCTTAATATAGTCTCGTGAAGTATTTTTAGCGTTATAGTCATACTTCCTCATAGTGAAATGGTAAGGATTTCAAGAATCTTGATTTGAAAATTCTCTATCAGAAGAAGAGAAGAATTTTTAGTAACCATAACACCTAACATTTGTGTAAATAGTTCCCATTTTTCTTAAAAAAAATTTTTTTCAATATTTTAATAAGTGGAAAAGTGAAATATAACGGTCCACTTGATTTGAGTACCTCCATCATAAATGGATTTTGAAAAATCATAAATTAGCCGCTGCTTTTCCCTAAATACGACGTTTACAAAATTTTACTAAAATTGGTAACGTTTATTAACCAAAAAATGAAAGATGATTCATTGGCGTACTCTTTCGTGTCATGCGCATTTTTCACGTGTGTGATTCACATTTTTCGCCACAATATGAAAACAAATGTTCGTATTATAAAGTACCATCTTGCAATACCTAAAAAAATTTTGTTTATTTTTTTATTTTTCTTCGTTTTTAATCTACTTTTACTAGCAATTAAAAGGTGCGTTTTGATGCATTTGTTCACAAGTCAATCATGGCGTGCTTGTTTCTTAAGTCTTTTGTATTTTATCGTCAAGAACAAGGGAATATGTTTATTTGGGCGTATTTACATTACAGTGTATTAAATATTTTTGACATCCTAAAAATATGCAACAGTTTGTATCTCTTTTCGTAACTTTATTAAGAAAATGCAAAATACAAGGTTTTTATTACGAATTCCAATTGATCAATTTGTACGTGTACATTTGTAAATAAATAATAGAATGATATATTAGAAATATATTCAAATAATTGATACCTAACATAAAGTTTCGATATATTGAGACAATTAAATTTTATATTAATAAATAGTTTATCAAAATCAATAAAGTATTGTAAAACGTTCGTGTCTTGAGTCTTTTGTAGCAAACAAGAATTAACAGGTGAATATAATTGAAACAAATATATTTTTTGTATATTCAACTATGTTGCTATTCTGCTATTGTATACAATTACTAAGAAAATCTGACCGAAAACTACTACTTTATCCATGGTAGAAGAATATACAGTGGTGGCCATATCATATGCAACTAAGATTCATCTACGTTAAAAGGCTATATAAATTTGTAAATTTCACAACGAAGTATATAAAGATGGTTTAATTATAGTCACTACTTTCATACGATTTCAAATTATTATCAAAATGTGCAGCTTTTGTTTATATCTCTATGTTCACAGGTATTTTGTTGACAAATATGAAATTTGGTGTGGTCAAAACATATGCAACTTTATATATTTGGTTTAAATAACGGCATTTTTACAATTTCCTTTGTTCTATTGTTCTTCTTATTATTATCTAGAGACACTGCGTAAAGAGATTTAAAGCTACCTTCACATTTTTATTGCGTTGTTTTTTCACAAAGCTAAAACAGAGTTTGTTCAAAAATGGCACGCGATAAATTTGGATTTGTGCTCAGACAACGAATTGTGACTGCGTATCCTTCTGGATTATCACAGAAATGTATTGCCGAGAAATATACCGTTCATAAAGCTCCATATCGCGCATCATTAATAATTACAAAAAAAATTCACAAGTCTCTGTTATACACCGTGGTGGTCGAAATCGAAAAACAAGCGATCGGACGGACAAATTAATAATCAGACACGTGAAAAAAGACCCATTTATATCTTCCTCTAAGATAGTGGAAAGATTTCAGTTGCCAGTTTCTGCTCGCACCATCCGTAGAAGACTTTTACAAGCCTCCCTCTGCGCAAGACGTCCTGCAAAAAAAACCACTGATATCGAAGCGAAACCAGAAGAAGCGTTTGGAATTAGCTAAAGCTCATATAAATTGGACAGAGAGTAAATGGAGAACTATATTATTTAGTGATGAGTCCAAATTAACATAATTGGTAGCGATGGCATGTGCTATGTAAGGCGACCAGAAGGAAAACGCTCGAAGCACGTTACTGTAAAAAAACGGTCAAGCATGGGGGGGGGGGGGGCAATATAATGGTGTGGGGTTGTTTTTCTGGTGCCGGAGTTGGCCCACTGCACAGAATTGTTGGTATTATGGATAGATTTATGTATAAAGACATATTGCAAAGGGTAATGCTCCCATACGCAGAATATAATATGTCATTGCGGTGGGTCTTTCAACAGGACAACGACCCCAAACACGCTTCGAAGGTAGTCAAATCGTGGTTTGCCGATAATAGAGTTGCGGTGATGGAATGGCCACCCCAATCCCCAGATTTAAACCCAATAGAGAATCTGTGGGAAATCGTAAACAAAAAAAATTGATCGAGAAAGTTGTACAAGTTTAGATTTTTATTTTGCCGGCTGGAAGATGCCTGGAAATCAATCCCAAAAAGCGTCATTGACAATCTTATAGCGTCAGTGCCTCGAAGATGTCAGGCTGTAATCGACAACAACGGATTTGCAACAAAATATTAATTTTATTTGCACTTTACTGAGCTCGATTTAATTAGTTGCATATGTTTTGGCCACTTAATATAAGACTGAATATCTTTTTCTAATTTTTTTTATAAATGAATTGAATATCTATGGAGTATATGTTTTTTTTCTTAAACTACAAGCAATAAAAAATAATATTTAAAAAAATAATTGCATAATTTTGTTTTCAGAAAAATTTTTCACGGTTTTTGGTAAAGGTTAGATTTCAGTTGCATATGATATGGCCACCACTGTAGGTAGACGCTTCGACACAGCTGCTTGGACAATGAACTGTCAAACCAATTTTGGAATTGAAAATGTGAATGAAAATTATTTAAATTTGTAAAAATTGTTGAAAAAACGCGAATTATAATAGCCTCCGAATGACGTAGTATAAGAAAGCATATAAAAATCTACTTGTATTTGAAAAAAACATTTACATTTCCAAGTTTGGCTCAAATCGCATACCCCCTTCGAGAGTTAACGTGCACATTAGCCAGCCAGACTGACGGACATCCCTAGATCGACTCCAAATGTCTTGAAACGGATTTGATTCAAAGAGACCTAGAGTCTAAAACCATTACTTCAATGAGGTATCAAATGGCTGAGGGTATAATGAGGAGGTACCGTTACTTGGGGGCCATACGACAAAGAAGGCCGATGTAGCCCATTTTTATACCCTACACCACAAGGTGGTCAGGGTATAATTAATTATATAATTATAATAATAATAATAATAATAAATAATAATAATAATAATAATAATAGTAATAATAATAATAATAATATATAATAATAATAATAATAATAATAATAATAATAATAATAATAATAATAATAATAATAATAATAATAATAATATAATAATAATAATAATAATAATAATAATAATAAGAATAATAATAATAATAAGAATAATAATAATAATAATAATATAATAATAATAATAATCTAATAATAATAATAATAATAATAATAATAATAATAATACTAATACTAATAATAATAATAATACTAATAATAATAATAATAATAATAATAATAATAATAATAATAATAATAATAATAATAATAATAATAATAATAATAATAATAATAATAATAATAATAATAATAATAATAATAATAATAATAATAATAATAATAATAATAATAATTATAATTATAATTAGCATAATTATGATTATAATTAGCACTTTCCTGAATATAATTAAAATTATAAATATAATTATAATAGTCCGCCCCGCCCGACTTTAAGACTTTCTTTCTGGTTGAACTTGATTTAGACCCAAATTTCAGCACACTCCCGAAGATAGCTTGATTACAATAGAATACTTAAAATGCCGATACCAGTTTCACCCTATGCACCAAGAGTTCTTCATATAAGGTCCTATATGGTCCATATTCGATTTTTACAAACGGAATGACAAACTTAAT
Organism: Musca domestica; assembly: GCF_030504385.1. Lineage (NCBI taxonomy): Eukaryota > Metazoa > Arthropoda > Insecta > Diptera > Muscidae > Musca > Musca domestica. The sequence goes on along the minus strand of NW_026712207.1, from coordinate 5,316,764 downwards.
AAACCATTAGTTATGTGGCTGAATAATCGATCATCACTGAAATGTGAAAAAGTCACTTTAAATGCGACTAACTACAAGGTCTACTCTCTATGGAGAACATGCTCTATAATTTCCAGTTTTGTAACAGCCATCTTTCTATAAAAAGAGGATATGTAGAATATTTCCTTTTTTGATTTAAAATCCAAAAAAATCTCTCTGCAACCTTTATGTTCCCATGTTCCAATTTAAAAGAAATTAAACATCGACTCAAATTTTTCTCTGCTGGAAATCGTAATTTCCATATTTGGATTTATCACACCAAGCATAATCACATTTTAGCAAATTTATTTAAAATATGCAAATGAACATCAACCTCTTATTGCCTCTTGAAAACCAATTGAAATAAAAACAAACGTTACTAAATTACCAAACACTAAATAGCCATTGATTGATCGATTCATCCTTAAAAACCAAAAAAAAAAAATGATTTGTGTTGAAGTGAACAAATAGTTTTGTGAATTTTGTGTAATAATTGCAAACAATCTTTTAAATGATGTGTTCAAGTCTAGTGACTGACTGGCTAACTGGCTGCCCGCTCGACTAGATGGCTGGCGCGCATGTGCACCATGGATTTTACCGCTTAGCGTTTGGTTGATAGTCATAACTTTGTTAGATATTCACGCATTGCATCGAAGTCGGTAATTATTGCCAAAGTTCAAATTTGCAATTAGTTAAATGGGTTTTAATGTCAACGGGTAGCTATTCATTTTGGGAGGATATTGAAAACAACAAAAATTTTAACTGAAATCGATATTGACAAAATTGATATTTACATTTCCTGTTTAAAAAAAAATTGAATTTCTATGAGTGAGTGTTGAGATCGGAGATTTGTCCTCTATCAATAACTAATCGTTTACGGGTTACGGGTCTATTAACAAATGACCTGTTCGAGGTCTTTTACTCATAACATTCTCATCAATCTACTCTTTCATATAGACTGTACAAATATGTTTTATCGGGAGAGGAAAGGAGACATCTGGATTTTCCTATCCTTGAAATGGCGAAATCTTACACCTTTATTCCAAAGTACGGTTGAAAAAACTATTTAAATGGGATCGTAGTAAATCAAAATATAAAAACCAGTAAAGAAAGTCTTAAAGTCGGGCGGGACCGACTTTATGATACCCTACACCACTTTGCTAATTTAGTAGAGCTCCACATAACAATTACAAGTTTTTATGGGAGAATTCAATCATACACGCTATGATTATAATTATAATTTAAAGTTCAAAGGACTAAATATGCCGTAGCATTTGTATCTTTTAAATTCGGACTTGTATTGTCCATTTGGTGCAAAATTAATTTGAAATCAGATAAAGATATATATGGAAGCTATATCAAAATCTGAACCGGTCACGATAAAATTTGGCAAAGATATTTCTGAGCTGTATTTCATATATTTCCCTGAATATCGTTGTTACGGAGCACATATTACGGCTGTGGGTAACAAATATAACAAATCGGATGAACAATATATATGAGAGTTATAGCTATATCTGAACCGATCTCCACCAAATTTAGCAAACTAGCTTCTAGACTCAATTCGGTCGTATGTGCCAAATTCCATCCCATTTGGGCAAATGTTAGACCTTTGGTGCACAATAAAAGGTAAATCGGACGAAGTTATATATGGGAGCTATATACAAATCTCGACAAAATTTAGCAAAGGTATTTCTAAGCTGTATTTGATATATTTCCCCAAATATTGTTGTTACAGAGTGCATATTATGGCTGCGGAGGACAAAAATAACAAATAGGATGAACAATATATATGGGAGCTATAGCTATATCTGAACCGATTTCGATCAAATTTGGCATACTCATTTTCAGGCCTAATTTGGTTGTATGTGCAAAATTCCATACTATTCGGACTGATATTACACGTTTGGTGCACAATAAAAGGCAAATCGGACGAAGATATATGTGGGAGCTATATCTAAATTTTACCGATTATCTCCAATTTCAATGGGGTTCGTCCTTGGGCCGAACAAATGATTTGTGCAAAATTTCATCTGGATAGGGCAATAAATGCGAACTGTACTTTGTTTACAAAAATACATGGACGGACAGACGGACGGACATGCAAAAATCGACTCAGAATGTGATTCTATGGAGATCATCAAAAGGAACTATGGGTCTATCTCGTTTCCTTTTGCCTGTTACAAACAAATGCACAAAGACATAATAGCCCGACCACCTTGTGGTGTTAGGGTATAAAAAGTCAAAATCATATTGTATTTGTAATACTTGGTTTGTAGATCAAAAACTCGGGTTCGCAGGCCAGACTTTGTTGAGACGTCTATTTAGCCTTGTTTCGAACATTTTATGTAGAGTTTTGAAAATATATGTATAGAGAGAGTTACTTCAAGATGGACCCTATATAAGGGCAAACCCGATTTCAATTATTTTTGTACCATAGCCAGCCTTATGGCTATAGAGGCTTTTATATATTTTGATACGACCAAAATATGCCTCATCGAAATATCGGTTCTGAATTGTAGGTTTCTTTGTACTAAATTCGTTTCAGGATATTTGTCTGTCTGTCTGTCTGTCTTTTAGACATACTTGCTACGTCGTAATATTTTATTAAACTTATATCGAGTTTGGAGATAGGCAATATCGGTCCACTCCTTCTGGTATCTTTCCCACAACAGGTAAAAATTTCAAAGAAAATATTTAAAATCATAAAAATAGAAAGGGTCTTTCGATTTTGTGCAGACTTTCCCACGCCTAGTGCTTTCATCAGTTGTAGATCAGGTGCGAAATCGGATAATATCGGCCCCATCAAGTACCTTATAATCGTCTCTTTTGTAAAAACACATTCCAACTCTTTTACCAACACAAGGTATCAACAACGGATAGAACGGACCACTCCTTCTGGTACCCCCCCTTTCAAAGGGGTCAAAACTTTGAATAACTATAACTTCTATAATATGTGAAATGAGGATCGGATTACCTTCAAGTTTTGCATGTCTCAATATTATTATTTACCCAAGGTCTGGTGTGAAGATAGAATATATCAGTGCACTCCTTCTGGTACCACCCCACAAACGGTCAAAATTTGAATAATTATACACCTTATAAAATGTGAAATGCGAGTCCGATTTTTTTTCAAATTTTACAAATCCCAATATTTGTATCAGTGACATAGCACTGGTGTGAGAATGGACAATATAGATCCACTCCTTCTGGTACCTCCCCACAATACGACAAAATTGTTAAAATTTATATTTTTCATAAAATTCGAATTAGGCACTTGATTCTATTTAAATTCCACACATCATAAAATCTTTATTAATAAAATATTTACTGTGAAGGTGGGATGTATAGATCTTATGCCTTCCGGTACCTCCAGCACAATAGGCAAAAATTTTGAATAATAATATCTCTCAGAAAATGCAAAATAACCACCCGATTCTCTTCAAATTTTACACATCATAATATTTTTTATTACCAAAAGATTGGTTCTGAAAATGATAGATATCGGTCCAATTCCTCCTATAAAAGGGTCAAAATTTTGAATATCCATGTAGCTCATAAAACACGAAATTAATATCCGATTTAATTTTGACTTAGCACATCTCAATATTTCTATCAACACAAGATATGCTATAAATATGGTACCGGACCATTATGTTTTGTAACTCCACCACAAAAGGTCAACATTTTGAATAACCAAAACGATTAAAAAAACGAAATAAGAATCCGGATATCTTCATATTTCACGCATCCCAATATTTGTACCAGTTTATTTGTTTACAAGCGTACAAAAGCATTTTGGTGAGAATTTTCCAGAAAAATAGTTATTCGTGATGGAAATCAAGCGTGATAGTGTGATTTCTTTATATTTGGCTGGAAAACCACAAGTGGCTATAGTTAGAGCACTCTAGCATTTTAATGTGATTAAATTTGTTGTGTCTCGTACCATCGCTCGTTACAGTGATACTGTGGCGTAGCCCGACGTCAGGGAAGTGGTCGGAAGAAAATAGCAACATCAGCAGAAATGGTTCGAAAAGTAAGGAAGCGACTTGATCGAAACCCGCGTCGCAGTGGCCGAAAAATGGCTCGTGAGCTGAACATATCGCAATATTCCATTCAGCAAATATTGAAAAATGAGGTAAAAAACGGGGTAAAGCCATTGAAATTCCAAAAAGTGCAGGAACTTACACCGCGACAGAAAGAAAATAGACTTAAAAGAGATAAGGAGTTGCTTCGCTTGGCCAAAAGTGGTGAACCGCCGAATTTGGTTTTCTCCGATGAGAAAACATTCATTGTCCAGCAGTTTGTAAACAAACAAAATGATCGTGTTAACTTGCCAAAGAGGTCAGCTGAAAATGTGCACCTTGGGTTGGGCACCAGAACTCAAGCGCCGGCCATGGTGATGGCAAATATTATCGCGAAAATATTCTGGGTGCATTAAAGCCTTGGGCATGCAAACATTTTGGGCGCAGACCTTGGACATTCCAACAGGACTCAGCACGCGCCATCCAAGAATGGTTACAAAATGAGGTTCCACCCTTCATTTCCAGCGAACAATGGCCACCAAAATCTCCGGATACCAAACCGTTGGACTATTGTATCTGGAGTATTTTGGAAAGCAAGGTTGGCACTAACAAATACGATCACCTCATGCAAGCGCTTCGCCGGGAATGGGCCAAAATACCGCAGAGCAACATTCGGTCAGCATTTGAAGCTTTCATTAGCCGTTTGAAGGCCATAATTCGTGCCAAAGGTGACCGACTCGAACAAATCTAAAATTATTCTAAAATTGGATGCTATTTCCGACATTTTTTTGCTTTCATTCAATTTAAAAAAAAATTAAATAAATTAAAAAATATATAAAAATTATTGCGTTGGACTTTGTTGCAGGTTTTTTAATCTCACCCTGTATGTGGCATTTTGTTAATTTTTCACACATTTTGTTAATTCTAGAATCTAGTCTTAGAATGACTGAATCAGGAAATATTTCAATTTTCTATTGACATTTAATCAAAGTTCTCCACCCAAGTGAAGAGGCAAAAAACACACACACATACATATACTCACACACTCTCAGCAAATCCAAAGAAAAAAACCCAAATGAAATCAAAAGTGTGAAAACTGGTTTCATTAAATAAAAGTTGATTAACCAATTGCCAGATATACAAATAAACAAAAGCCAAAAGCAAAAAAATTGGCAAGCAGATCTCGAAGAAGAAGAAGACTCACACACATACAATCACAATGGACAGAGAATAACATGCTTGGATTTATTGTTAACACCGACATGATAATTTCACGGAACACGTTAAGAAGTTAAAATTAATTTTGTTTCAGCCGGTCTTTTTTTTTCATTTGCAGCTAATCAGGCAAGCCGTGGCTAGCCGAAAAAAAAAAACGCCAGAGCCACCCCAAAACTGGCCATAATAAGACAATGAAGTACCGCTCGCACACACACACTAGCACACACACACACATTGTCGGTAGCAAACTGGCTTTCAACTACGGCTACGACGACGACAGCGAACGCATTTGTAGCCACCGATAGCATCTTCATCAATGGTACTGGGCAGTGATTAAAATTTGTTAAAGGCATTCAAGCCAACCACAAATAAACTACAACAACAACAAAGACGACAAGCTCAAACAAGATTATCATGAAGAAGCAACTAAACAGCATTGGATGACTTTTTATGGCTACAAAGAAGCTGATGATGAAGAAGAAAACGAAGAAGCAGCAGCATCAAAAGTAAACAAAAAAGACGAAGACGACGACGAAGAAGATGAAGCCACATGCAAGAGTGAGGTGCGCACGCGTCGACCTTGAACAAAATAAGACTGGAAACCGACGAATCTCATCAATAAACCTGAAAACTGACTCTTCTATGGCAACAGAAAAGTATGGCCAGAAAACAAAAAAAAAAACAAAAAACAATTATGGCAAAGAAACAGTAGTGGTCGGTCATAATAGGGGGAGGGGGTGGCGAGGGAAGTAGTTAAATTTAACAGCAACAACAATAAACACAAATACTTGTTGTACGCATGCCCAAACGCAGCGCCACTGCCACTCACTCGCTAACCCACTCACCACCGGTTGACATCGTCAACTTTGACTGCCAATGAAAACAACAAAAATCGGGATACCGGTTTTGCCATTTTATGATGTAACTTTTTCTTTGTAAAGAACAAATGTATCAAAAGCAACAACAACAAAAATATTTACATGTGTATGCATATGTGTGTGTATAAGATTCGAAATTGCTGTGACCCCTTAATGTGAAGGACTGTGGTACACAGAAATAAGGCCAGATAAATAAGACATCGAAAAAGGTGTTAAAAATTTGAAAGTAGTCATAGAACATCTAGGTAAACTTATTTTAGCCATAGAAGACCTGCATAGGTCTTGAGGACAGAAAAGTCCTGCAGGTGGTCATCTGGCTATAGAGGGCAAGACTCGTTGGAGATCTTCTCCCTTTAGAAGACCGGCAAACATACATTATTTTTATAAAGGTTTTCTTCTATGCCAAAAATGACCTGTATGAGGTCATATGGTCAAGGAGGATCTGTAATAGGTCTTCTGGTTAGAGATGATCTATATGGGGTCATCTTGCCATGGATGACCTGTAAGAGGCCATCTGGCCTCTGGTAAAAGAAGACTTCTTAAAGGGTTTCAAGTCATAGAAGTCCTGTAGATGGTTATATGAAGGTTGTCATAGAAGATCTGGTTAAAGTTAATTAAGCCATATAAGATCAGTAAGAGTAATTTTGAACAGGGAAGTCCTGTAGGTAGTCATGTAGCCATAGAATGCCTGTTAAATTCTAGACTTAGACTATTGGCAAGATGTTTTATATCCCTTAAAGTTCCCCTAGTCGTGAAAGACCTATTAGAGGCCTTCTAGTCAGATAAGATCAATAAGATGTCTTCGGGACAAAGAAGACTTGTGAGATCTTTTCAGAGAAGACCTGTAGTCTTCTGACCAAAGGAAACCTGAAAAAGAAGATCTGTGTGAGGTCTTGTTCGTTATAGAAGATCTGTAAGAAGTCTTCTGGACAGGGGAGACATTAAAAAAGTCTTTTGGTTGGAGAAGATCTGTAAGAGATTTTCTCATTAAGGAAGACCAGTAAGAGGTCTTCTGGCCAAAAGGAACCTGTAATAGGTCGTCTTGCCAAAGAGGACCTGGTGAGATATGATCTGTATGAGGTCAACTGGCAAAAGAGGACCTGTAAGAGACCTTTCGGCCAAAGATGAGGTCATATGGTCAAAGAGGACCTGTAATAGGTCTTCTGGTTAGAGATGGTCTGTATTAGGTCGTCTATGAGGTCATATGGCCAAAGAGAACCTGTAATAGGTCTTCTGGTTAGATATGATCGATATGGGGTCATCTGGCCAAAGGTGACCTGTAAGAGGCCATCTGGCCAAAAAGGACCTATGAGAAGTCTTCTAGCCAGAGAAGATCTGGAAGAGGCCTTCTGGTTAGAGAAGATCTGAAAGAAGCCTTCTGTTTAGAGATGGTCTGTATTAGGTTGTCTGGTCTGTATTAGGAACTGGAAGAGGTATTCTGGCTAAAGAAGGCCTTCTCCTGACCAGAGGTCCTTGGTTTGGATAAGGCTTCTAACAGGTCTCGTGGCCAGATAAGATCTATAAAAGCTTTTTTTTGGAGAAGACGTGTAAGAATTTTTTTGGCCCGAGGAGACATGTAAGGGATTATCTACCTGGATAATAACTGAAAAAGGTTTTATGATCCGAGAAGAGGTTTTTTTTGGGTGGAGAAGGCCCGTAAGAGGTCTTGTGTTTACAGAAGACTTGAAAGATGTATTCTGGCTGTAAAAACACTGTAAAAAGGTATGTAAAAGGTCTCCTGGCTGGAGAAGGCTTGTGAGAGGTTTTCTGACCGTAGAAGATCTATATGAGCTTTTTTTGTTGGACAGAAAAGACCCCAAAAGGAACTTCTGATTAAGGTAGACTTGTAAGAGGTCTTCTGGAATAGAGTAGCTCTCTTTAGCATGAGAAGACCATATAAGGCCAATAAGAGATTGTCTGGCCAGAAAAGACCTGCAGAAGGTTTTCAAACCATAAAAGTCCTGTAAGCTTTGTTCGGGCCTTTAAAGGCCTGCAATAGGCTATCTGACTGTAAAAGGCTAATAACAAGACCTCAGGCGATAGGGGTCAGAATATATATTTAATGCTTAAGAAATAATTTTCTATACAAAATTAGGTTCTTGAAAACAAAATTAGGTACTTAGGCGTTTATATCCCTTGAAAAATATTTCTAAATTCCAAAAAAAAGTTTTATAAGTCCTTTTTTATAGTCCTTGAAAATCCACGTTTTGAAATCCTTAGGAAATATTCTTAACAATCCTTGAAATACATTCCCAAACTTAATAGGCCTTGAAAAATATTCTTAAAAAGCCACGCTTATATTCCTTAAAAATGTTTTTAGAAATTCACGTTTAAAATTTTATGTTGATAGTCCTTGAAAAATAGTCTTAAAAATCCATTTTGTAGTCCCTGTAAAAGGTTTAGAATCCACGATTTTAGTCCTTAAATCAAAAATCTTAAAAAAATCTGTGTTTATACTCCTTAAATATATTCTTAAAAGTCGTTGAAAAATATCCTTAAAAACCTCGTTTATAATCCTTAAACATATTCTTTAAAATTCTTGAAAATTATATTAAAAATTCAATTTTGTAGTCCATGGAAAAAATCTTAACAATCCTTGAAAAAAAATTAAAATTTCACGTTGGTAGTCACTAAAAAATACTTTTCAAAATTCACGTCCGTAATAATTATTCTAAGAAATATTCTGAAAAAAAAAAAAAAAACATTTTTAGTCCCTGAAAAATGTATTCTAAAAAATCCATGCTTTACTCGTTGAAAAATATTCTTAAAAAATCCACATTTATACTCCTGACATTAATCAGGACACATGAATAAAGAACTATCAGAGCTATAAATACATATAAGTAAATAAGTTTTTTAAATAAATATTTTTTAAAATCTATTTAATTCGACAACCTTTTGAGGTTTTTACAATATGACCAACCCGATGTGCAACATTGCCTATATGCCGACCCATTTCTTCGACCTTTTTATTATTATTTTTTTTTTCTATTATTATTTTAAAATTTCTTATTAACTTTCTCTCATGTGAATTTACGCCAATTGGCCATTTAAGGTAATGTTTAAACAATTTGAAACTAGGCATAAATTTAAAATAACGTTATTTTGAAAAAAAAAAAAAACAGAAATTAGACTTGTTTGCCTGCTCTACAGAAGTCTGGATAAGAATGCTGCCGGAATTCCCGCAAAAAAGAGAAAAAATAAACAAAAATATAACGGCATTTCAATGCAGATAATTGAAATATCTTGGAATTTCTTGCAATTGCATTTCACTATAAATAGACGAAAGTCGGACTGGACAAGTATCCACAAAGTTCTCGACTATCCAAGGATAAACAATCAACCATGAAATTCATCATTGTTTTCGTCGCTCTCTTCGCCCTTGCCATGGCTGGTAATCCCGATGTGCAAATTGTCAAACAAGTCAGCGATGTGGGTCCTGAAGTTTCGAATATTTGGCTGAAACCTCTGATGGCACTATCGAAACTGCCTCCGGTCATTTGGAAAATGCTGGCAGTGAACATGAAGCCATTGCCGTCAAGGGTTCCTACTCGTGGGTCGATGAGAAGACTGGCGAAAAATTCACCGTTGAATATGTTGCCGATGAGAATGGTTACCAACCCAAGGGTGCCCATCTGCCAGTTGCTTAAATAATTATTATATTTTTTCTTAATGATGTTTAAATAAATGAATAATAAAAAATGGAATGAAATGTTGAGAAATTAAATTAATAGTGTGTGATTGTTTTTTCAATCGGTAGTTAAACCTCAAAAAAATTTGATTAAATAAAATTGGAGAACTTTCAATAAACGTGGATCGTGTTTAGGTATATTTCGGAAAGACTGTGATTTTTAAAAATAATTACTTTGAGACTATTTTTGGGGCACGCGAATTCTTTAAAAATATTTTTTAAGAGACTTTTTACAAAAAGGGATTTTTTTAAACATATTTTGAAGAACTAAAAAAGAAGGATTTTTATACCCTACAACACTATGTGTTGGGGGTATTATAAGTTTGATTGGGCCAAAAATTATGTAACACCTCGAAATATTGGTTTCCCACATAGGAAAGTATATATGGATCTTCCTAGATCGCTGAGCTGAGTCGATCTAGCTATGTATGTCCGTCCGTCCGTCTGTCCGTCTGTCCATGTTAATTTGTAATCACTCTACAGGTCGCAATTATGGCCCGATCTTCACGAAATTTAGAATGGAGGTGGGGCTAGGGTCAGAATAGAACCCTATTTCTTTTGGAGATGATCGCCAAATGTTTAGGGGGTGAAATGGACCAAATACTGAAAAAATGTGCGGGGAAGAAGCCTACCAATTTGGGTGGTCATCGGATAATATTTAGCGGGTAATATCTTTTTATTTGAAAAAATTCAAAAATTTTCATTAAAGCGCGAATATTTTAAACCCCGGCGAAATCTCAAAGCCATGACAAGGCTACTTCTGATCTTTACATTGATGTTAAGATCAAAAAAATCGAATATATAGCATATATATGCGATATATATGTCTATCAAAGAAGATATGCTTGAAAGATCTCTTATATGTCGAGAACGGCTGAACTGATTTCGACAGTTCTCATTAATTCAGAATAGCCTCTTCGCAGGAAAGAAAAAACGGCTCAAAAATCGCATAAAAATATCTCTCTAAAGATGAAAATATTGATTTTGTAATATTTTCTCATATTTTTTTCAATTTTGTCATATTTTTGGCATATTTTCATTTTGAATCAAACATTTGGTAATATTTCTACAGCTAACAAAACTAAGTAGTTAGGATATCAGGACATCATATACAGATCGCATTTATGGCCCGATCCTTACGAAATTTTGCATGGGGATAAGATGAGGGTCAGAATAGAAGCCTACTCTTTTTGGAGATGATCGCCATATATTTAGGGGTTGAAATGGACCAAAAAACTGCAAAATTGTCGGCAGGTCGTAATTATCGCCCGATCCTCACGCACATTTGAATGGGGGTTAACGGACATTGCAGAAGCCAAGCAGTTTTGGATGGCCATCCAAAAATATTCAATGTGTGAAGGAGTTTGCCAACTTTTGTAGACAAAATACGAAAATGTCCATTCCAGTGACTTTTTGGAGAATTCACAAATACAGGAAAGACGCACTTCTGACTATTTCGTTAACGCTGATTTCGTTGCGTTTCAGTCAAAAACCAATAATAAATGTTAATCTTTTGCCACTTCTGAGAGATTATAGGTGTTTGGGAAATATTGGTTCCAGCTCTAGGAAGTCCATTTACGTGCAACATCTTCCAATAAATTGGAAATGAGCAAATTAGTTAAAGTTGCTATTATTCGAAAATTAGAGAACGGAACCTGATGGTTTTCTTTTATTATTTGTCACAATATCTTGTGGAATTCTTTCGAGTATCTCGCCTATATAAACTGTATCGTTTATTATAGTGTTGTAGGGTATTCAACGGTCGGCCCCGCTCGACTGTAGCCTTTGCTTACTTGTTAGGAATATTTTTGGGGAGCAATCCATAACAGGATATTTTAAGAATATTTTTGAGGGGGACTATTTACAAACATGGATTTTGGAAAATAATTTTTTGAGGGACTATTTACAAAACTGAACTTTTTTTGAATATTTTTCTGGGGACAATTTACCAACGTGATTTTGTTTTTCAAAAATATATTTTGAAGGACTATTAAAAAGGTTGATTTTTAAGAAGATTTTGGAGACAGTTTACAACGAGGATATTTTAAAAATATTTTTATACCCTCCACCATAGTATGGAGGCTATATTGAGTTTGTCATTTCGTTGGTAACACCTCTTTTCAATTATTCTAAAAGTATTCCAGATTTGAAGCTCCGATGGTCTTTAAAGAAATATTTTTTAAGAATTTAAGTTTGTGGCTCTTATGGTCCTAGGAGAATATATTTTAAAAAGCAATATTTGTGCGCTAATGGTCTTTGAATTCTTTTTTTTATTCTTAAAAATCCATATTTGTGGCTTTGATGGCTCTTTAACAAAGTTCTTTAAAATCCACATTTGAAGCTCTGGTGGGCCTTGAAAAAATATTCTTAAAAATCCAAATTTGTGGCCCAGATAGACCACATATCCCAACGCAACACTAAGAAAACTCCCGCATATGCAGAAGCCCAGTCGAGGCCTTAGAAATGGCGACGATTGCGGGAAGCTTCTGCTCATCTGAAGAGGTGGTGTCGAAGAAGGCTACGAACAAAGAAGCCTTAAAAAAAGACCTCTGAGGTGCAAGAGCCGGTCGTCCACCCTCCAAAGCAAAGGAAGATGAGGCTGAGGTTAAGTCTACGGAGCCTCTGAACTCAAAAAAAGCTGTGAGGAAAAAAGTCGAAGCCTGCTAAACCCTCCACATTTGTGTATAGCCCTTAAAAATATTCCCCAAAAATCTCCGTTTGTAAATATTACCACAAACAAGTACAAAATCTCCGTTTATAAATATTACCCCCAACAACTAAAAAAATGTAACTTTGGCCGGGCCGAAATTTTTAATTCACCATATGGAACGAATTCGGAAATTTTCAAAAAAATAAAAAATAAACATAAAATCCATGAAATATTCTGTTAAAATCTTAAAAATGCCGAATGTAGCCTTTATATTAGGGTTTATACGATGACATGGACCTGCAGAGGTAAGTTTTGTCATAAGCCAATACAAAATTCAAATGCGAAACTCAATTTTCAATATTCCTTTTATTTATTTTAAAAAACAATTAAAGAACTTATTTAGGCAACGGGCAAATGGGCACCCTTGGGTTGGTAACCATTTTCATCGGCAACATATTCAACGGTGAATTTTTCGCCAGTCTTCTCATCGACCCACGAGTAGGAACCCTTGACGGCAATGGCTTCATGTTCACTGCCAGCATTTTCCAAATGACCGGAGGCTGCTTCGTATGTACCATCAGATGTTTCGGCAACATATTCGAAACTTTCAGGACCCACATCGCTGACTTGTTTGACAATTTGCACTTCAGGATTACCAGCCATGGCGACGGCGAAGAGAGCGACGAAAACAATGATGAATTTCATGGTTGATTTTTTGGTTGGTTGATTGTTTATCCCTGGGCAGTCAAGAACTTTGTGGATACTTGTCCAGTCCGACTTTCGCCTATTTATAGTGAAATGTTATTTCGAAGAATAAATTTCACATCACATCACATCAAATAACGATAATAATCTGCATTAATTTGGCATTCATATTTCGCACTTGAGGAAACAAGAACTGCTTTTATTTAAATGTTAATTAGATGTGAAGGTGCTTCAATTAACCAATGAAATTCGTAAAACCAGAATATTTGCAACGGTATTTTTGTTTGTTTTTCTTTTATTTTATGTTTGCTTTATGCAATTGCCAGTTACTTCTACATTGGGCGTTGGCAGCAAAAAGAACATGCCAAATTTCGAAAAGAGTTTCCGTACAATTTCATCTAGTTATTTTAATGATTTAAAGAAAGAATAGCAGAAGAAATCCATGTTCTTTTGCCCTGGTGGTCCATGAAAAACATTTTCTAAGAATCCACTTTTTGTGGTACTTGTGATTATGATCTTTGAAAGGTAATTTAAAAAAAAGTAAATACAATTGTGCTGAGCTGAGCCACTATGCGACGCGTTCTGCCGTTGGTCGCTCACAGTCAGCGGGTATGGCAATAAAGTCTTGGATTGAATATCCGAGTTCCAATGATCCTTAGACTGACGCTATGACGAGACGATGCTTCGGCTCAAACCTCTGTGCTGATCCCCACATGGACCCCCTACCCAGTTCTTACCATTGTACGGAACCTATGCCATTACAAAACCAGGTCTCTCCGAAAGCCGAAAAAAAAACTGAAAAAAAAACAACCAAATCTATTTTGGCTGACGCTGGAATGGACTCATTGGCACCCTCAGTTAATAAAGTTACAAGTGCGAATATTACCTCAACCTCACCAAGAAAGATCTTAAAATCGGACTTGGGCATCAAATCAGGATTGTCTGCTACCGTGAGTTGGAAGAAGAGGACGGGAAGCTTGGGAAAATACAATGTTCTGACACTTCATCTTGTAAACGACAGCGTTAAAATAGAGGTAAAAGTAATCCACCAGATCATTGCGATTATGGGGCTGTTAAGGCTGGATCAGGACAGTGTCGCTGTAGAAAATCTAACAATTAACAAGTAAAAAAGCTGTAAGTTCGGCTGGGCCGAACTTTTAATACCCTCCACCATTTGATACAAATTCGGCAATTTCCAACAAAAAAAAAAAAAAAAAAAAAAAAAATAATTACATAAATAAAATCGGTTAAAAATTCTGTTAAAATTTTAAAAATACGGAATGCCTATACGACGACATTGACCTACATAGGCAACTTTTGTCATAAGTTATTTCAATATTTAAATGCGAAACTTGAAGAAAAATCTGTTTATAATGTAGCTAAAATCATCAAAATACCGAATATGGGGGTACCGTTATATGGGGGCTATACGAAGACGTGGACCTGCACAGACAATTTTCTGGCATGGGCTGAAGTATCCATTTCGAACTTCACATACGAAATTTGAAGCAATCCCGGTAAATAATGTCGCTGAAATCATCAAAATACCGCATATCGGGGGATACCGTTATATGGGGGCTATATGAAGACGTGGACCTACATATCACATTTTTTTACTCAGGATGTAGTATCCATTACAAACTTCAAGTACCAAATTTGAAACGATTCCGGTAAACAATGTCGCTGAAATCATCAAAATACCGAATATATGGGGGCTACACGTTACATGGGGCTACACGAAGACGTGGACCTGCACAGATAATTTTCTGTCTTAGGCTGTAGTATCCATTACAAACTTCAAATGCCAAATTTGAAAGAATTCCGGTGAATAATGTCGCTAAAATCATCAAAATACCGAATATCAGGGGGTACCGTTATATGGGGGCTATACGAAGACCTGGACCTGCACAGACAATTTTCTGGCATGGGCTGAAGTATCCATTTCGAACTTCACATACGAAATTTGGAACAATCCCGGTAAATAATGTCGCTGAAATCATCAAAATACCGCATATAAGGGGATTCCGTTATATGGGGGCTATATGAAGACGTGGACCTACATAGCTCATTTTTTTACTCAGGATGTAGTATCCATTACAAACTTCAAGTACCAAATTTGAAACGATTCCGGTAAACAATGTCGCTGAAATCATCAAAATACCGAATATATGGGGGCTACACGTTATATGGGGGCTACACGAAGACGTGGACCTGCACAGATAATTTTCTGTCCTAGGCTGTAGTATCCATTACAAACTTCAAATGCCAAATTTGAAAGAATTCCGGTGAATAATGTCGCTAAAATCATCAAAATACCGAATATCAGGGGGTACCGTTATATGGGGGCTATACGAAGACCTGGACCTGCACAGACAATTTTCTGGCATGGGCTGAAGTATCCATTTCGAACTTCACATACGAAATTTGGAACAATCCCGGTAAATAATGTCGCTGAAATCATCAAAATACCGCATATAAGGGGATTCCGTTATATGGGGGCTATATGAAGACGTGGACCTACATAGCTCATTTTTTTACTCAGGATGTAGTATCCATTACAAACTTCAAGTACCAAATTTGAAACGATTCCGGTAAACAATGTCGCTGAAATCATCAAAATACCGAATATATGGGGGCTACACGTTATATGGGGGCTACACGAAGACGTGGACCTGCACAGATAATTTTCTGTCTTAGGCTGTAGTATCCATTACAAACTTCAAATGCCAAATTTGAAAGAATTCCGGTGAATAATGTCGCTAAAATCATCAAAATACCGAATATCAGGGGGTACCGTTATATGGGGGCTATACGAAGACGTGAACCTACATGGCTCATTTTTTGACTTAGTATGTAGTCTCTATTACG
Source organism: Musca domestica (assembly GCF_030504385.1). Taxonomy (NCBI): domain Eukaryota; kingdom Metazoa; phylum Arthropoda; class Insecta; order Diptera; family Muscidae; genus Musca; species Musca domestica. The sequence goes on along the minus strand of NW_026712207.1, from coordinate 5,300,711 downwards.
AACTTCAAATACCAAATTTGAAACGATTCCGGTAAATCGGGGGTACCGTTATATGGGGGCTACACGAAGACGTGGACCTGCACAGATAATTTTCTGTCTTAGGCTGTAGTATCCATTACGAACTTCAAATGCCAAATTTGAAACAATTCCGGTGAAAAATGTCGCTAAAATCATCAAAATAACGAATATCGAGAGGTACCGTTATATGGGGGCTATATGATAACTTGGATCTACATGGCCCATTCAATATTAGAATAGATAAAAATAATTATTTTGTTTCGATTAGCTTAAGCTAGATTAGTTTTAGTAGCACTTAAGCAACATATTTTAAAATAAAATCAGAACCCAAACTACTTCCAAATAAAAAAGTTGTTTCTTCTTTTTTCGCCTCCTACAGACGAGGATGAGGAGACTCTGATGGCAAATTAGAAATATCTTTAAAAATACAAATTTGTGGCTCTAATGATCCTTGAAAAGAATTTCTTAAAAATTCCACGTTTGGGTCTGAGATGGTCCTTAGACAAAATTCTTAAAAATCATCGTTGAAAGTTCTGATGTTCCTCCAAAAATATTCTTAAAAATTCAACTCTGTGGCCCAGATTTCCAATTTTGGGGCCTCTTGATTAGGGCATACACAATATAATGTTTAAAAGAAAAAAATATCCACGTTTGTCGCTCTGTTGGTCTGTGCAAATTTGAAGTGAAAAGGAAAGTCAGGTAGACACTATCACACACTTACTACTATGCGATGCGTTTCAGTGTTACAGTGTTACAGTTTGTAGTCAGGCTACCGACTGTATTCTAACTTATCTTCGTTGAAAACTGTGTGCCTCAAGGAATATTACGATTAGTTATCGAGTCCTATCATGGCATTGAGGCTATGCCATGGTCATCCTTAGTCCTTTCACAAGACAAAATTGAAAAAAAAAAAACAAAAAAATAACCAATCCTACTTCTATAGATGCTGGTATGAACGTCTTGGCACCCTCAGTCAACAAAGCTACAAGTATGACATTTACTTCAACATCAACAAAAATTACCTTGATATCGGACTTGGACAGCGATTCAAGGGCATTAAACTACCGTGACCGATATGTCGATGGGAATCCATCCACAGGCCTCAAAAAAGGCTATGAGGAAGAATTGCAATCGGCTATTCCTAGGTCATCAGTTGATTCAACAACACAACCCGCTACGATGGAGGACGTGGTGAAACAACTGGTGGACAGGGCAGAGACGACTATATAACGAACTTTAGCTATATCGAGCGGACATCAGGGTATCTTTTCTGCCGAGTTGCCAATCTCGCTGAAGAAAGCAGCAACGAAGGCGCCCAAGTCCCCCTCTCAGTCATTGGCTGTGAAAAGGATACGGTTAACAGACGCAGACGGTACAACAGTCCGTCTCATATCACAATAATGTGAAGGGAACGAAAGCCGATAGTGCTTCACAGAAACTTTGTGAACCAAAACAGAAGCAAGGACATGAATCAGCTCAACGGATGGTACCCGATGACCTTAGATTAGCGGTCGTTTATCTATAGCCCCTCAAAAAATATTCTTCAAAAATCCAAATATGTAAGAAGTCTTTTAAAATTCATTCAACTGTGTAAATGATCCCCAGAAAAATATTCCAATCAAATCCATGTTTGGAAATAGTCCTTCAAAAATACTATTCAAATACACGCTGTTTATTAATAGTCCTTTAAAATATATTTTTAAAAATTCGCGTTTGTAAATAGTCCCCCGAAAAATGTTCGAAAAACTCCTCAAAATGAAATTAATAAAAAACAATGTAATCCTTTAAATTATATTGCTGACAAACCACCTTTATAATAATAACAGTCCTTCAAAAATATTCTTAAAAAATTTCCTTTTGCAAGTTGTCGCTCAAAAAATATTTTGAAAAAAAATACACATTTGTAAATTTATCCTCGTTTGTAAGCAGTCTTCAAAATAAGTATTCATAAAAATCCACTTTTGTGGATTATTCCTAAAAAGATATTGTTAAAAAAACGCGCGTCTCTCAGAAAGTATTCCTAAAAACCCCACGTTTTTATAGTCCTTTAAAATATATTTAAAAAAATCCAGTTTTTAATGACCCCCTCAAATTTTGAAAATAAAATAAGCATTGGTGAATTTTTCCCCATTCTGGAGGGTGTAATAAAACCTTGGGCACCCAAACAATTTGGCGGCAGAACTTGGAAATTCCAACAGGACTCATCACCATCGCACTCCGCACGCGCCACCCAAGAATGGTTACAAAATGAGGTTCCTCGCTTCATTTCTAGCACACAATGACCACCAAAATCTCCGGATACCACCAAACCTCCGGATAGACCATTGTGTCAGAAATATTTTGGAAAGCATGGTTGACAATAAAAAAACCAAAGTGTTTATCACCTCAAGCAAGCGCTTCGCCGGGAATGGGCCAAAATACCGCAGAGCTACATTCGGGTAGCGTGTGACTGTTTCTTTGGTCGTTTGAAGGCCATAATTCATGCCAAGGGTGACCAATTCGAACAAATCTATACTTATTCTAAAATTTGATGCTATTTCCGACATTTTTTGCTTTCATTCAATAAAATTTAAAAAAAAAAAAAAATAATTTTACATTTTGGTTGGTGGCGGTTGACTTTGCTGCAGTTTTTTTTATCTCATCCTGTATAAAGACTTCCACAAAAAATATTCTGAAAAAATCCGCATTTGTTTACAGTACTTAAAAAAGATTCTTTAAAATCCACGTTTAATTGTAGTCCCTCAAAAAATATTTTTAATATTACAACAAGGACAGTGTTCAAAATAAGTATTCGTTAAAACTCATTTTTGTGGGTTTTTCCTCAAAAAAAATTCTTAAAAAATGCACGTTTCTTACAGTTCTTTGAAATATATTATTTAAAAAATTCACCTTTTGTAAATGATCTACTGGAAGCTATTGAAAAAAATCCACGTTTGTAAAAACTCCCCCAAAAAATAAAATAAAAACTATTTTTAAGTAATTTTGAATAGTCTTCCCAAAATAGTCTTTAACTACCGATTAAAAAAAAAAAAAATCATAGACACATATTAATATCAGTTTTTCAATATTTTATTATTTTTTTTAAGTACCATTAAAGAAAAGTAATCATTTAGGCAACGGGCAAATGGGCACCCTTGGGTTGGTAACCATTCTCATCGGCAACATATTCAACGGTGAATTTTTCGCCAGTCTTCTCATCGACCCACGAGTAGGAACCCTTGACGGCAATGGCTTCATGTTCACTGCCGGCATTTTCCAAATGGCCGGAGGCAGCTTCGTATGTACCATCAGAGGTTTCGGCAACATATTCGAAACTTTCTGGACCCACATCGCTGACTTGTTTGACAATTTGCACTTCGGGATTACCGGCCAAGGCAACGGCGAAGAGAGCGACGAAAACAATGATGAATTTCATGGTTGATTGTTTATCCTTGGATAGTCGAGAACTTTGTGGATACTTGTCCCGTTCGACTTTCGCCTATTTATAGTGAAATTTGTTTGCTGCCAAAGAAATTGTTTGTTCTGGAGCAAGATTTTGTTGGGATTTGTAGTTAAATGAAACTGGATTTTCGATTTTTTTTTTTGGTTTGAAATTTTGATTTTGAATATCGTTTAAACAAATCATGGCAAACAAGCATTGCGCTAATAAAATTATGAGTTTATGCATTAATGGGGAAATATGTGTTTGTTTGAATTGGATTCTGGAAATATTAAAGATATTCTTGAGAGATTAAAAAAGAAAACAAGTTTGTGTCTTAAGTCTTTTGTTTTTGTTGAGGTTTATTTGCCTTAGGGGAGGGGGAGCATAAAACTGATATTGAATAACACCTTGAGTCCCATAAACAGCTAAAATATCAAATTCGCAATAATTCACATTAAATGAATTTCTTTTCCAAATCAAAATCAAATTTATTTCAAATGTTTCCTTGCCATTATTTTTGTTTGACAAACAACCACCCTAATTTAGGGTGCCGCCATTTAAATGATTGATTGCCTCATCAATGAAATGTCATTCCGATGTCGATGAATCCCAGTGCAACAATGTTTCGCTGTGACATTTATCCATTGTTGTTGTTGTTTGTGTTTTTTAGACAAATAATTTCCATATCGGGGGTGGCCATACAAAGTAAAAGTCCTTGACCAAAATGTCGACAAGTTATTTGTAAAACATATTCCAAACAATTGAATACATATTTTTTCTGCTATTTACCTTTCATGGAATGCAA